>NW_024412434.1:25604809-25759275 GCF_014898765.1 Herpailurus yagouaroundi
TTTCTTTTTGAGAAGCCTGGCTAGAGGTTTGTCAATTTTGTTTATTTTTTCAAAAAACCAACTCTTGGTTTCGTTGATCTGCTCTACAGTTTTTTTAGATTCTATATTTTTTATTTCTGCTCTGATCTTTATGATTTCTCTTCTTCTGCTGGGTTTAGGCTGCCTTTGCTGTTCTGCTTCTATTTCCTTTAGGTGTGCTGTTAGATTTTGTATTTGGGATTTTTCTTGTTTCTTGATATAGGCCTGGATTGCAATGTATTTTCCTCTCAGGACTGCCTTCGCTGCGTCCCAAAGCGTTTGGATTGTTGTATTTTCATTTTCGTTTGTTTCCATATATTTTTTAATTTCTTCTCTAATTGCCTGGTTGACTCACTCATTCGTTAGTAGGGTGTTCTTTAACCTCCATGCTTTTGGAGGTTTTCCAGACTTTTTTCTGTGGTTGATTTCAAGCTTCATAGCATTGTGGTCTGAAAGTATGCATGGTGTGATTTCAATTCTTGTAAACTTATGAAGGGCTGTTTTGTGACCCAGTATATGATCTATCTTGGAGAATGTTCCATGTGCACTCAAGAAGAAGGTATATTCTGTTGCTTTGGGATGCAGAGTTCTAAATATATCTGTCAAGTCCATCTGATCCAATGTCTCATTCAGGGCCCTTGTTTCTTTATTGACCGTGTGTCTAGATGATCTATCCATTTCTGTAAGTGGGGTGTTAAAGTCCCCTGCAATGACCACATTCTTATCAATAAGGTTGCTTATGTTTATGAGTAATTGTTTTCTATATTTGAGCGCTCCGGTATTCGGCGCATAGACATTTATAATTGTTAGCTCTTCCTGATGGATAGACCCTGTCACTATTATATAATGTCCTTCTTCATCTCTTGTTACAGCCTTTAATTTAAAGTCTAGTTTGTCTGATATAAGTATGGCTACTCCAGCTTTCTTTTGGCTTCCAGTAGCATGATAAATAGTTCTCCATCCCCTCACTCTCAATCTAAAGGTGTCCTCAGGTCTAAAATGAGTCTCTTGTAGACAGCAAATAGATGGGTCTTGTTTTCTTTATCCATTCTGATACCCTATGTCTTTTGGTTGGCGCATTTAATCCATTTACATTCAGTGTTATTATAGAAAGATATGGGTTTAGAGTCATTGTGATGTCTGTATGTTTTATGCTTGTAGTGATGTCTCTGGTACTTTGTCTCACAGGGTCCCCCTTAGGATCTCTTGTAGGGCTGGTTTAGTGGTGACAAATTCCTTCAGTTTTTGTTTGTTTGGGAAGACCTTTATCTCTCCTTCTATTCTAAATGACAGACTTGCTGGATAAAGGATTCTCGGCTGCATATTTTTTCTGTCTAGCACACTGAAAATCTCGTGCCAATTCTTTCTGGCCTGCCAAGTTTCAAAAGAGAGATCAGTCACGAGTCTTATAGGTCTCCCTTTATATGTGAGGGCACATTTACCCCTTGCTGCTTTCAGAATTTTCTCTTTATCCTTGTGTTTTGCCAGTTTCACTATGATATGTCGTGCAGAAGATCGATTCAAGTTACGTCTGAAGGGAGTTCTCTGTGCCTCTTGGATTTCAATGCCTTTTTCCTTCCCCAGTTCAGGGAAGTTCTCAGCTATGATTTCTTCAAGTACCCCTTCAGCACCTTTCCCTCTCTCTTCCTCTTTGGGATACCAATTATGCGAATATTATTTCTTTTTAGTGTATCACTTAGTTCTCTAATTTTCCCCTCATACTCCTGGATTTTTTTATCTCTCTTTTTCTCAGCTTCCTCTTTTTCCATAACTTTATCTTCTAGTTCACCTATTCTCTCCTCTGCCTCTTCAATCTGAGCTGTGGTGGTTTCCATTTTGTTATGCATTTCGTTTAAAGCGTTTTTCAGCTCCTCGTGACTGTTCCTTAGTCCCTTGATCTCTGTAGCAAGAGATTCTCTGCCGTCAGCTATACTGTTTTCAAGCCCAGCGATTAATTTTATGACTATTATTCTAAATTCACTTTCTGTTATATTATTTAAATCCTTTTTGATCAGCTCATTAGCTGTTGTTATTTCCTGGAGATTCTTCTGAGGGAAATTCTTCCGCTTGGTCATTTTGGAGAGTCCCTGGCGTGGTGAGGACCTGCAGGGCACATCCCCTGTGCTGTGGTGTATAACTGGAGTTGGTGGGCGGAGCCGCAGTCAGACCTGATGTCTGCCCCCAGCCCACCGCTGTGTCCACAGTCAGACTGGTGTGTGCCTTCTCTTCCCCTCTCCTAGGGGCGGGATTCACTGTGGGGTGGGGTGGCCTGTCTGGGCTACTTGCACACTGCCAGGCTTGTGATGCTGGGGATCTGGCGTCTTAGCTGGGGTGGGTAGGCAAGGTGCACGGGGGCAGGAGGGGCAGGCTTAGCTTACTTCTCCTTAGGTGATCCACTTCAGGAGGGGCCCTGTGGCAGCAGGAGGGAGTCAGATCCGCTGCGGAGGTTTGGCTCCGCAGAAGCGCAGAGTTGGGTGTTTGCGCTGAGCGAGCAAGTTCCCTGGCAGGAGCTGGTTCTCTTTGGGATTTTGGCTGGGGGATGGGCGGGGGAGATGGCGCTGGCGAGCGCCTTTGTTCCCCACCAAACTGAGCTCTGTCGTCAGGGGGCTCAGCAGCTCCCCTTCTCTTTGTCCTCTAGCCTTCCAGCTTTCTGAGCAGAGCTGTTAATTTATGACCTCCCAGACGCTAAGTCGCGCTTGCTGTCAGAACACAGTCCGTCAGGCCCCTCCGTTTTTTGCAAGCCAGACTCGGGGGCTCTGCTTGGCCGGGGAGCCACCCCTCCGCCCCGGCTCCCTCCCGCCAGTCCGTGGAGCGCGCACCCCCTCACCGCCCTTCCTACCCTCTTCCGTGGGCCTCTCGTCTGCGCTTGGCTCCGGCGACTCCGTTCTGCTAATCCTCTGGCAGTTTTCTGGGTTATTTAGGCAGGTGTAAGTGGAATCTTTAAGTGATCAGCAGGACGCGCGGTGAGCCCAGCGTCCTCCTACGCCGCCATCTTCCCTCCCTCGACTGTAGAGCAATTTTTGCAGAGATCCAAAAGTACTATTTTTCTTATTTTTTAATGTTTATTTATTTTGAGAGAGAGAGATTGAGTTGGACAGGGGCAGAGAGAGAGGGAGACATAGAATCCAAAGCAGGTTCCAGGGTCTGAACTGTCAGCACAGAGCCCAGTGTGGGGCTCAAACATACAAATCATGATCTGAGCTGAAGTCAGATGCTCAACTGACTGAGCCACCCAGTTGCCCCCAAAATATTTTTAATACTGTATTCAAAGCATATGTACAATGAGGTTTAATTGTAAAGGAGTTCATTTTGAACTTCTAAGTTTTGTTTTTCACAACATGGCTTTCTTATTTTCTTGACAATACTTTTTTTTTTTTTTTTTGGTAGATCAGTCCTGTATTATTAAAGTATCCCTGATATACTTGATAATACGAAGTGTTTGTCAAGGTTCAAGGAAATTTGGGAATAACGGATTGCTTTCACTCAATAAACCACCGAGCAAAAAGGACAAACATCCAGGACAAATAAGAATATCACTGAGTGGGCACAGCTGTACACCACCTTCCTAAGTCCTGAAAGATCTGAACTGATTTGGTCGTTAGTGCAGCCTGCATTGGAGCAAGGATCTTGTAGGTCAGAGGATCTAAAACCTTAATTTCATTGCCTGCTATGCCCTTAGCCTGGGTGTGGGGTTGGGGTGGGAAAGACACATCCACACTTGGCATAAGACCTCTTAAAGACTTTTTTTTTTTTTTTTTTTAGTTCCGCAGTTAAACCAGATTTTCTTCCTATTTATTACTGGGTTATCAGACCTACACATGAACTAGTCACGGCCTGTTTCAACAGTACTGACTTGATTAAATGGTCCAATACATGTATTCTTTTTTTGTTTTTTAACTTTTGAGACATAGTGCTAGTATATGGACTATTAATTAATTTCCTTCTTTTGGTAAAAAATATGGAAAGAGATACTGGCTTTTAGATTGCAGAAGTGAGAGAGAAGACTGTGTAACTAGATTCTATGAGAAAGGGACAAACAGCTTGCTTTACATACACACGCATGTACACATATACAGTTTGTTGGTTATATAACACACACACATATATTGCAATTACTTGGTTATAATGCTTGTCTTTGACTTAAGATGTAATTGCTGACAACAACAACAACAACAAAAGAAAAGATGTATTCACAGACTAGGAAAAAAAATGCGGGGGGTGGGGTGGCAAAAAAAGGATATACTCACTGATTGACATTAGGGGACTTTTGTAGCAAAACAAGACAACAAATAAGAAAAACAAAAAAAGAAGAGCCCATTAATTGAGTTCCTAAGAAAGCAGATATTGATACTTGCATTAAGTAGTGCATATGAACAGAGAAGTTGAGATGGAATAACGCAGGAGGATTCCTTATACCTTTGGAGTGTGTTAATGGTATTTCAAAGGCAGATGAACCGCAGAAGTGTTCTTAGCTTCACTGAACAACATACAGCTTTAATTTACTAAGCACTTGTTTTCTCTGTTAATTAGGAGTATAACAACACTTTGATCCATCCATCCATACATACACCTATCCATTCATCCATCCATTTATTCAACTAATGTATACTCAGATTGTCTTATGTCATCTTCATAATTTGACATTAGATAAATATCAGAGAAGACAACAAATAGAACTTTTGCTGTCATGTGGCTACATTTTTAGTATTTATATACTCTGTGTGAAAACATTCCATACTATAAATGTATTTAATAAAGGGAGTAGGACTTTATACTAGTCCTTATGCAACACCATGTACTGCAACTCCTCCATAATCTCAGGTTTGTGTGCCCTACGCTGTACGTTTACTCTTTCCAGCTTGTCTTCTCTAGTACCCCAGTTGCCAGCAACATTTACTCACTGGAGATTCCATTCAATTTCTTTTACCAACATTTTTTGCTATACTTCATTCCCTAGATACCTTGTATCTTCTTTTAAATTGGCTTACATTCGGGGCACCTGGGTGGCCCAGTCGGTTAAGTGTGCTACTTGAGCTTAGGTCATGAGGTCGCAGTTTGTGAATTCGAGCCCCACATTGGGCTCTGTGCTGACAGCTCAGAGCCTGGAGCCTGCTTCAGATGCTTTGTCTCGCTCTCCGTCTGCCCCTCCACTGCTCACGCTCTATCACTCTCTGTCTCAAAAATAAATAAAACATTAAAAAAATTAATAAATAAAAACAAATTGGCTTAGATTCCACGTGAGCCATTATAATTACTTCCTTGAATGTCCTTTGACTTCCTTACTCTCTCACTTGATTGTACTAACCTAACAAAATCAGAGCCTTTATTCAATCCAACTTTGCCTGTTCCACACCTGCTATCCTTTACTAAATACGCTGGAGAAATGCGCGTGCGCGCGCACACACACACACACACAATCATACACATTTTAAATTTATGACACATACCTCAGATGAATCCTGAAGGCTGTCCAGGAATCACTGTACATTTTCCTAACCCATTCACTTCCCAGTTTACTCCAAACTGCGAACATCTTATTTCAACATCCTCACTTTTAGGTGGTAACTTAATTTCCTCTAGCAAATAGAAAATAATTTTTATGGATTGCTACCACCACATACACTTACTTTCAGCATGTATTTTCACTGCTTTTTAGCCTTTTGTCCTAGGTTATCTTTTTTATCATATTTCTGTAATCAACCCTTCATGTAGCAGAACCCATCTGTTCTATCATCCCTTACAATACACACTCATGCTGCCTTCTCCCATCTTAAAGCTAGAAACCTTTGAATGCACCAACAATTATTTTTATCCCCTCTGTAGAGAAGCTTACAAATGTTATCTATACAAACACTTTTTCTCACTCGTTTCCTCCTATTCTTGCCTAAACTACTACATTCTGGGTTTTACTCTCCGCAAATCACTGAAGCTGTTGACTTCTCTGCCCCTAAAGTCAATGAAAAATGCTCAGTTTTTTTCAGAAACATTGGATACAGTTGGCCACCTTTCCTTTCTGAATCATTCTTCCCTTGAATTCTGAGACATCACTTTTATTTCTGGGTTCTTCCCATCTTACTGGCTGCTCCTTTTCCTCTCCTTGGCTGGTTCTTTCACATCTCTCTGACCCCATTAATATTAAAGGACCCCGTCCAAACTCTTCCAGTATCATTGCCTTTTTCAGATTGCCATAAAGTATTGAAAATTATTTTCAGAGCAATAAAAGTCAATTCGAGAATTACATAAGTGATTGTGGGGTAGTTATCTACAATTTTGAATCCTTGATTTCCTTCTATCAAGTCAAATAATTCAAAGTTGACTGTATTTCTTTGAGTAATCTTGATAAATGAGACAGTTGTGTTATAATGAGATATCTGGTGGTAGTAACATGAATGAGGAAGGAAAGGGAAGGGTAGAGAAGGGAGATTAATCAATAATAAATATTCAGGGAAGAATTTAGTGTCATAAAATTTGAAGACTTTCAAGTACACCAGTCAGTCATTTATTGAAGAATATGGGCCAGAGTGATTACTTTATTAAGAAATAGTTATCATCTGTCCTCCCTTCCCTGACATAAGCATAAATATCACCTAGGAAATTACTGCATTTCGTGAGGGGATGCACAATGACAACTCTGACACTTTGAAGAGCACAGATTAATTTATAAATAATAAATCCCCGAAATTTTTGTTTGAGTCATAATTTCAAATGTGTGGACCTTTTAAAAGTTTTTTTTTTTTTTTTTTTGTCCTTGGGGAAGCAGTTTAAAACTTCAGTAAGTTTATCAGAAAGCATTTTTAGTGTGTTTGACAGTTGCTTTAAAAATGGGCTTTTTTCTTCTCAGGAGGGAAAATATCAATGTCATGTGGTGTGTCAGTTGCTATGGTTACTATTCCTCGTTCTTTTTTTTTTTTTTTTTTAATAACAATTTGAACTGGCTTTTAAACTTGAGCAACAACCTAGCCTACTAAAGAGTAAATTGCTACCTCATGAGAGCTCAGCCCTTAAGCCCACTACCCCTTCTTTTCACCCCCTACCTCCAGGTACTTACTTGAAATTAATTTATAAATTGATAAGTACTCAGTCTTCTTGGCTAGCTGTGCAGTTCAATAGGCAGTGTATTAATAAGGGATTACAGTTGACCCGTGAACACTGTGGGGTTTAGGGGCACCAACCACCGTGCAGGTGAAAATCCACCTACAATGTTGAACTCCCCCCAAAACCTTAACTCCTGATAGCCTGTTGTTGACCAGAATCCTTACTAATAACATAAACAGTTGTTTAACGCATCTTTTGTTTGCTATTTGTTTGCTATATGTATTATATACTAATACTAAAGAACATAAAATGTTATTAAGAAAATAAAAAGGAAAATAGATTTATAGTACTGTATTTTAGAAAAAAACTCCATGAATAAGTGGAACCACACAGTTCCAGCTTGTGTTGTTTAGGAGTCAACTGAACTAGTTAAATATGAAGAAAAGGGTAAGTTCTCCAGTTTACTTTTGTTGGCAGAACAGATGGGAAGACTTTATTTTTCATAAGCCTATTAACTCTCTTCACTTAATGTATCAACTCCAATTGCACATTTCCCACAGAACTCTGATTCTGAATGTTTGCCCACTCGTCTATACTTCAGTCTCTGTAATGGCCGTTTGAATACAAATAAGGGTCAAAGCAGACTTGGATTCATTTTAATTTCTGTTATTAAAATGATGCTGAGACCACCAAATCTCCAATGTGGGGAAAAGTAAAGTACCCTTTGACCAACATCATAAAATAGCAATAGAGAAATCTGATTACTTCTGTCTAGTCTTCTTTTTATAGCTGCTTGTAAAATAAATCATGAAGTATTTAGCAATATTTTCTCCTAAGATCATGACTTTTCAGAAATGAACTTTGATTTATTTCATTGAGATGCATAGACTTGTCAGTGTTATATATAATAGATTTTATTTGAAAATTGCTATCATCTCTGTCCCAAAAATAAATAAAAAAAAAAACGTTGAAAAAAAATTAAAAAAAAAAAAAGAAAATTGCTATCAAAGGAAGTCAGAGTGGAATCTAAATGCAACACAGCTCATTAATATACAGATTTAGATTTGAGTTTCCATATGTCCTTCACAACATAAACTGCATGAAATAAATCTGATATTAATTTGCTAAGCAGTAATAAAGGTTATGTACTACTGTTACTATGGGTTATACTATGTGTGAAATTGATATATTCTCACATATCCTATTACTATATTTGAGTTATAGTATATGAAACATTATTAATATATTCTCACAAAGGTCTTGAAAATAATAGTATCCCCATGGCTTCAAAAATGTATGGAAAATAAGCAACACAAGACCTCCCAAAACCTTTTTGATGTATGTATGTACATATATTCACATTATAAAACGTATCCAAAAACATGGAATCACAATTTCAAAATAAATGGTAATTGTAACTAATATCTTAAGAGTAAATCAATATATACTTTGTTGAGAAAAATTCTTCATGCTATTTCTATGTACCTAAAATTTTTCAGAGAATGCAAACTAACACAAAATGACTAGCAGCCTGAAAGTTCCACAGCTGAGGGCTTCTTTCAGTAAAGAAAGAATGTATTTTCTCTCAGGCCAGTGGGAGAGGTACCATGAATCTTATCCCCTGCATCATGCGACCCCACCTCCTACCACTCCTGCTAACAGTCCCCTAGAACTCCTGGATTTTCAGGGCAGTGAAGGACTTACAGATTCTACAGTATGTCATATAGCACTTCTCTCTCAGGCAATGTTAAATTTCAAAGACCATCATAGAGTGGGAGAGTATGAAAAACCCTTTTTGTAATGTGATATAATATTAGTACTCTAGGTTTCTGCAGAGAAACAGAACTGATAGAATGGATGGATGGCCAATGGATTGATAGATACATAGATAGATACATAGGAAAAAATAGATACACGGGTGATAGATACAATCTATTTCTATATCTGTAATAGATCTCTCTCTCTGTGTATCTGTATCTCTATCTACACATCTATGTATAGATAAATGGAGGTGGGGATTGATCTATTTGGAATTGGTTCGTATGATTAAGGAGGCTGACAGATCCCAAGACTTTCAGAGTAAGTTGGCAAGCTGGATACCTCGGTGGGCCAACAGTATAGTTACAGTCTGAAAGTCAGCAAGCTTAAGACCCATGAAGAGCCCCTGTTTCAGTCAAAGCTCATCTAACATCCTGACAAAACACCCTGAGTAATACTTGACCAAATATCCGGGCACCCTGTGGCTCAGTCAAGTTGATATATACTATTAACCATCACACGTAGGTTTTCCTGGTTCTGATTTGACCTAGAATTAAGTTACATTTTGCCAATAACTTAACCTTGTATAGCTTATTTCATTACTTGAAAATGAAGAGATTCAGTAAAGATTAATTTTAAGATCCTTATTGGTTCTAAAAATAATGTGTTCTCATGCACGTACAGATATTTTAACAGTATTCCTGTTTATATCGCATGGAATCAAATGAGTAAGACAAGAAGTAGCATATGATTGGCCACAAACATACATTATCATTATGTCAAAAATTTTTGTATTATGTCAGAAATACAGATGTCATGTTCTTTTATTTATTTTTATTTATTTTTTTAAGTTTATTTTTATTTGAGAGAGAGAGAGCAAGCAGGGGAGGGACAGAGAGAAAGGGAGACTGAATCCCAAGCAGGCTCCACACTGCCAGCACAGAGCCCAATGTGGGGCTCAAACTCATGAACCATGAGATCCTAATCTGAGCTGAAGAGTTAGATGCTTAACCAACTGAGCCACACAGGCACTCATGATGCCATGTTCTTTTATTGGTCTTTAACTTTAATTTGTACAATCTGAAGACACATTTATGGTATCACAAATAGGATCAGAAATGTCTTTGTGATATTAGTGGTGATATAAAAGAAAAAAGTTCAGTAAGAACGAGAATGTGTTTGTACTCAAATGAACTCATGCAGTGATTGAACTAACTGTTGTATCCCTTCTCTGTCTTGCTTAGAATCTTATTATCAGTGGAACTCCTAGGAATTGACACATTTATAAAATGTTAAGAAACAGAAAACTCGCAAATCAGTTGTATAAATATGGCAATAAGAACCACAAAAAAAGTCCTTGAGGTCATATGTTTGATAATGGACACCATGCACTCAATTCACATCTAAACCAGTAATGTGTCTGCAGATGTACGTAGTTAAATGAGAAAATGTTCGCAAAAGTCCCTTGAGATATGTTGATAATTACATATTCAAACAACATTTGATGTTAGCATGAACTTAGTAATCATTTATGTCAGCTTCCAAATTGTTTTGTATTTCTCATCAGTAAGTTTTTTTGAGTATGTTCCCCATATATATATTCATTTATCTACAAACAGTATATAATAGAATAATCAGAATATATCTAAAGTGAATGAGATAAAAATAAATCATATTTATACTTTTAATATTTTCTTCTTTACCCCCAGTGGAGCATTTTTCACAAACCCATGTGTTGTACATTTATCTACACTGATATAACTTCATGCCATTTTAAGTCTTTTTTTTTTTTTTTTTTTTTTTTTTAAGGAAAGGGGCGAGACAGCAGCTATAGAGAAATACTTGTTTCCGCATGGGAGAAGTTCAATCATATTAACTTCTTTTTTTTTTAATTTTTGTAATGTTTATTTAGTTTTGAGAGAGACAGAGACAGAATGTGAGCAGAGGAGGGTAGAGAGAGAGGGAGATATGGAGTCCGAAGAAGGTTCCAGGCTCTGAACTGTCAGTACAGAGCCCAATGCAGGGCTCGAACTCAGGAGCTATGAGATTACCACCGAAGTGGGATGGATGCTCAACCGAGTGAGCCACCCAGGCACCCCTGATCATATTAACTTCTAATGAGAAGTATTCAGTAAAGAGGGAGAAGTTGAAGGAGAATAATCAAGAGTGCAAGTCCTTGATAAGGATAAGCCTTTGCACCGTGGAATCAGGAACAGGGCATGAATGAGACTGCAGGCTAGGAGATGTGTTGTAAGGCTCAGTCCCGCAATTCACTATTCCTGTGACTTTGGGCATTTCTTGATCTAATCAGCATCATAGTTTTCTCATACCTAAAGTAAGATTGTTGTCATATGGTATCCTTTTTTAGGTCAGAAACTTCAATTCTGAACTAATGAAGAGCTTGGAAGTCATCAGTCTCATCTTCACAAAACAAAAGTTAAAAAAAAAAAAAAAAGAAAGAAAGAAAAACCTGAAAGTCAACAACTCTTCTTAGGTTCATCAGAGAATTAGGCTCACAAAAGAAAGCATTTTCACTAAAACTGGAAAGACAGGTAGATCCCTAGACCACAGCTTAATGGAGCAGAAGCCCCAAAAGCAGAGGCAGCCACTGTCAGCACTTACAGGAGAACAGCTATAGCTGATGAGCCACCAGAGGCTCTGGTTGCTGAGTCTGAGAGTTAAAATCTCCAGAGAGGAGGCACGGGCACCTGGGTGGCTCAGTTGGTTGAGCATCCTGCTTTGGCTCAGGTCATCATCTCCCAGTTCATGGGTTCTAGCCTGGGGTCAGACTCTGTACTAACAGCTTGGAGCCTGGAGCTTGCTTGGGATTCTATGTCTGGCCTCCCTACCTCTCCCCGAGTTGTTCTCTCTCTCTCAAAAATAAATAAAACATAAAAAAAAAAAAAAAAACAAACCACAAAAACCCTCCAGAGAGGGGAGGAGGCAATCTTATGGGAGTCTTCCTTCTTTCCTGAGGTTTACCATTAGGATCCCCACCAGATTCTTAGGATTCTTAAGATCAAAGAAAAATCTGTAAGTGCAAGGGAAAAAGAAACCATTTTGAAATATGTTCTCCTTAACAAAAGATTGTCTGCTGAAGAAACTGTTTTACCAGAACCTAACACACTTGCATTTTAGCAGAGCCTAATTGAGCAGGAAGAAGGGAAAGACCCAGCTACAGGTCACACTGGACTTCCAGCTTCACTTAAGCTGGGAGGACGTGGGAAGGTCTTGAGAAAGTAAGTGTCAAAGGACAGGCTCACAGAAAGACTGAGATCTAATTATAGGATAATAGAGGCTTTCCTACCATCTTCACCCTATAACCACCTCAGTAGGGTCCCCCTATAATAACAAGGGATTACAGCTGAAGAGACTGTAAGCCTCAGACACTATTTAGGCAGTCTCCAAGAAAAACCCAAGGATGACAAAGGAGACATAAACAAGGACACTAGAAGACATTTTATTCTCTGACACACACAGCTGCAATAAACAGTAAATAGCCATATAACTCCTGGTCAGATAAACATAAAACCACAAATGAAAGGCCTGTTTATCTCAGTTCCTATAACCTGACACATTATGTCTGGCTTTTAACAAGAAATTAAAAGACACACATAAAGGAAAACAAACAAACACAAAAAACCCCATAATCTCAGAATCAGACTCAGACATGGCTGAGAGCTTAGAATTATCAGAGGATATTTTCACGTAAATATGATTAATAAGATCAGGGGTCTAATGGAAAAAAAATGGACAGCATGTAAGAGCAGATGAAGTAGTATAAGCAGAGATGGAAACTCTTAAGAGTCAAAAGGAAATGTGAGAAATAAAGAACACTGTAACAGAAATAAACATGTGTTCAGTGATTTCATCAGTAGACCGTCTGTGATCAAGGGAAGACTCAATAAACCTGAAGAGAGGTCAATAGAAATTTCCCAAGATGAGAGGCAGAGAGAAAAAAAAAAAAAAATGTGCAACACAGTACCCCCCCAAAAAGGGTGAAAAATGTGAGGCATTTACAAAAGATTTACATATAATGGAACTTCCAGGAGAAGAATATAGAGAGACAGTAACATGAGAAAAATTTGAAGTAATATTGAAAATGTTCCAAAATTAATATCAGACACCAAACCACAGATGCACGAAAGTCAGGGAACACCAAGCAGGATAAATGTCAAAAAACTACATCTGGACCTGGACATATTATAATTAAACTTCAGAAAATTACATACTAAGAGAATATTTTGAAAGAAGAGAAAGGGCAGACCAAAAAGAACCTTAGAGATAGAATAACAAGGATAAGAATTGTAACAGACTTCTGAGAGATGATGTAGGCAAGGGGAAAGTGTAGTATATTTAAACTATTCAAAGAAATAGACCACCCACCTAAACTTATGTATACAGTTAAAATATCTTTACAAATGAGGGAAAAAATATATTTTCTGAAAGAGAAACTGAGTAAGTCAGCCTTTTAAGAACTATCCAAAGAAGCTCATCAGAAGAAAGGAAATGATAGAGGCCAGAAACTTGAATCTTTATAAAAAAAAAAAAAAAAAAAAAAAAAAAAAAGTGTTAGAGAAGGAATAAGTAAAAGTGAAATAAAATCTTCTATTTTTCCTATTCTTAATCTAACAGGTAAAGGTATCTTGAAAATATAACAATGACATATTGAATCTCTATAGCTTATGTATAAGCGAAAAGAGTGAAAGCAATGTAATACAGGATGGGAGAGAAGAATTAGGAATGCTCTGTTATAAGGAACCTGCACTATCCATGAAGCAATATAGTATTATTTGAAAGTGAAATTAGATTAATTATAAATTTATATTTAAAACACTAGGGCAATGACTAAAATATCTAGAAAGAAAAGAAAAGAAAAAGAAAAGAAAAGAAAAAGAAAAAGAAAGAACAAACAAACCATGGGTGGATGGATAGATGGATAAAATTAAAAGAAATATAATTGACATGCTAAGAGAAGAAATAAAATGGAATGATATAAAATGTTTAATTACAACTAGACAAACAAGTTCAATGGATAGGAAAAGTAACCTGTGATAGATATTAATCCCGTCATGTCAGTAATCACTGTAAATGTGAATGGATTAAGTGCACCAATCAAAAGACAAAGACCATTAGAGTGGATTAAAACAAACAAGCAAAGAAACAAACTGAACTCAATGGTCTATAGACATACCAACTCAAATATAAAGGTACAGATAGATTAAATGTAAAAGCATGTATAAAGATGTATCAGGCTAACACTAACCAACACAAAGCCAGAAAAACCTATGTTAATTTCAGACAAAGCAGAAAAAAGAAATAATACAATTTAGAGCTGAAATACATGGAGTTGAAAACAAGAAATCAGTAGAAAGATCAGCAAAGCCAAAAGCCTATTTGAAACAGTCAGTAAGAATGATAGATCTCTAACTAGGATAACTAAGGATGGCTGGATAGATGGATAGATGGATAGATAGATACATAGATTAAGTGAATAAATAAAAAGGAAACACAAATTGCTAATATCAAAACAGAAAAAGACCATAACAATTAATTCCATATATGTTAAAAGGATAGTAAAGGAATATGATGAACTGTATACTCATAAATTTGATAACTTAGAAGAAATGGATCAATTTCTTTATATGAACTATCTAGCAGAACTCACACAAAGAGAAATAGCCTGAAAAAGCTTATATTTTTAAATTCAATCAATAATTAATAGTCTTGCAAAGAAGAAAACACCAGAGCCAAGTGGTTTCACTGGTGAATTCTACCAAACATTTAAGGAAAAACAAAAAACAAACAAACAAACAAACAAAAAACAGTTTTCTACAATCTTTTGCAGAAAATAGAAGCAGAGAAAATATCTCTAACTTGTTATGAGTCCAGAAGTACCCTAATAACAAAATCAGACAAAGTCATTACAGGAAAGGAAAACTAAAAACTAATGTTTCTCATGCACATAGGTGCAGAACTCCTCGACAAAATATTAATCAACTGAACCCAACAATGTATTAAATGAATTCTACACCATGAGCAAGTGGCATTTATCCCAAGTATGTACGGGTGATTCAACTTTCCAAAAGCAATGTTTCTGTCACATCAACAAACTAAAGAAGAAAACTGACATGATGATATCAGTAGATGCAGCAGATTTGACAAAATGCAACACTGCTTCTTGTTTAAAACGTTCAGCAAACTTAGAGAAGACCTTCGTCATCCTGATACCATCTGCAAGCTAACATCATACTTAATGGTGAAAAACCAGTGGATTTCCCCTTAAGATCTGGAGCAAGGCAAGGTTGTCCCATCTCACCACTGTTATACAACATCTTATTGGGAGTCCTAGTTAATGTACTATGACAAGAAAAAGAAGTAAAAGGTATACAGATTAGGAAGGACAGAATAAAATAGTTATTATTCGTAAATGACATGATTGTCCATGTAGAAAATCTCAAAGAATTGGCAAAATTATTTAGCAATTATTGTAAGACTGCACAATAAAAGGGAAAACATAAAGTCAATAAAATTGTATATACCAACAGTGAACAACTGGGATTTGAATTTAAAAGTACAACCCCATTTACATTATTAAGAAATTAAATATTTAGGGGGGCACCTGGGTAGCTCAGTTGGTTAAGTGTCCGACTTCAGCTCAGGTCATGATCTCATGGTTTGTGAGTTAGCCCTGTGCCAGGCTCTGTGCAGACAGCTCAATGTGTGGAGTCTACTTTAGATTCTTTGTCTTCCTCTCTCTCTGCCCTCTCCTGCTCACACTCTGTCTCTCAAAATAAAAACTAATTAAAAAAATATTTAACAAATCACATATTGATATGAGGAAAAATATAAAATTCTGATGAAATAAATGAAAAGATCTAAACAGATGCAGATATAGTTCATGTTTGTAGAAAGACTCAACATTGTCAAGATGTCAGTGCCTTGTAACTTAACACGTAGATTCAACACAATCCTAATTAAAATCTCAGCAAGTTATTTCATGAACATTGACAAAATGACTCTCAAGTTTGTATGGAACATAAAAGGACCCAGAATAACCAATATAATATTGAAGAAGAACCAATTTGAAAGATTGGCATTATGTGACTTCAAGACTTACTCTAAAGCTTGAGTAATTAAGAGAGTATGATACAGACAAATAGATCAGTGGACCAGAATAGAGTCCAGAAATAGACCCACACAAACATAGTCAACTAAACAAAAGAGCAAAGGCAACTCAATGGAGAAAGGATTGTCTTTTCAAAAAATGGTGCTGGAATAATTGGACATCTATAGGTCAAAAAAAAAAAAAGAAAAATCTAGACACAGACCTTGAAGCTTTCACAAAATTAACTCGAAATGGATCATAAACCTAAATGCAAAACCAAAACTAAAACTTCTGGAAAACAGGATAGGAAAAAAATTCAGGTTAACATAGGTTTGGTGATGGTTTATTAGATACACTATCACAAATGAAAAAAATACAAAATGTTACAGCCATTTTGCAAGCCAGTGTAACAGTTTCTTACAAAGCTAAATATAATCCTGTCCTAGAATCCAGCAATCATTCTCCCTGATATTTACACAGATGACTTCAAATTTTACATCCACAAAAATTCTGCATAGGAATGTTTATAGAACTCTTTCATAATTACCAAAATTTGGAAGCAACCAAGATGCCCTTCAATATATGAATAAATAAACCAACTGTGACACATCCATTAAAAGATGTATCAGTGATAAAAGGAAATGAGCTTTCAAGTCATGAAAAGACACAAAGAATCTTAAATGTATATAGCTAAATGAAAGCAATCTGAAAAAGCAAATCATTGTAATGTGCCAACTATATGACATTCTGGAAAAGGCAGCTATAGACAGTGAAATGATCCATAGTTTCTAGGAAAGGTAGAGGGGGTGCATGAAAAAGAAGAGCACACAGGATTTTTAGGGCTATGAAGTTATTTGGGGGAAATGCCTTTTTTTTTCCCAATTCTCTAAATCCAAACGTTGAAAAGAAAGTGGGCTCATCTAGGATTTGAACCTAGGAACTATCACACCCAAAGTAAGAATCATATCCCTAGATCAGTGAGAGCGACCTACAACCATGAAATGATTTCATATGGTATTGTAATTGTGAATACATAACATTATGCTTTTGTCAAAACCCATGGAAGTTTACAGCATAAAAAGTGAACCCTACTGTAAACTCTGGACTCTGGTTAGTAATGACATATCAACATCAGCTCATCAGTTTTAGTGAATATACCACACCAATGCAAGATGCCAAAACTGAAGTAATTATTGGGGGGTGGGGGGGGGTGAGACAGTATTTGGGAAGTCTGTACTTTCTGTTCAGTTTTTTTTTTTTTTTTTTGTAAACATAAACCTTCTCGTTAAGGTCTACTAATTTAAGAAAGCAAGGATAAGAGTGAGGGAGTGATTTGGTTCTGTGAATGCATGACTGTCAGTTGTGTCTGACTACCTCAGCCTATTGTGTAGACCATGTTGCAGAGCTATGGAGCTAAGTGAGGTGTGAAGAGGGGCATCCCCAGAAGTGTTATATAGTATATTTAGTATTTTATATTCAGTATATTACATTATATTTAGTGTATTAATGGATGACATCTGTTGAATTCTCACAATTCTTACTATTCTAGTCAGAATTCAATAGATGTCTTCCATTAACATACTAAATATAGTAGTATATATTTGCTACATGTGCATTTGTTACAAGTTTTACTTCTAACAAATATTACGGAAAGAATTATTGTCGACACATTAAAGATGAGGAAACTGAAGTTGCAAAGAAGAAAGACGTCTGCTCTTTCACTCTTTCAGGGTTAAGTGCTCCTAAATGGATAACTTCCTAAGCTCATCTTTCTTCTATGCTACATATAGACTTTTGAATTAAACCATTTATGAGAGCATTATTTCTGGGGAGATTACGCACTGGAGAGTATTGTCTACACTGCCACGCAACCATGTGGTGATGAATACAGAAACGAAATACCTGAGAGGCAAGGACAAGGAGAAATAGGAACAACACATTATTGATTCCCGGCCACCAAACTTCACAGGTCTTTAACGTTATCCAGGAACCTTAGTGTATTTCTTTAATCAGCTATTTTACCACTTCTCTGGACTAAATAGACCATATTCTTTCAAATCACTGGTGGCACAGATTGTTTTTTCACTCTCTGCACCCGACCTCAACTCTTACTATATGGAGCTAAGTAAAACCAACCTCTGAGATTCATAACAAAGTCTACATGGGAAAGTGACTATTTCTTTTTTTTTTTTTAATTTTTTTTTCAACGTTTATTTATTTTTTGGGGACAGAGAGAGACAGAGCATGAACGGGGAAGGGGCAGAGAGAGAGGGAGACACAGAACCGGAAACAGGCTCCAGGCTCTGAGCCATCAGCCCAGAGCCTGACGCGGGGCTCGAACTCACGGACCGTGAGATCGTGACCTGGCTGAAGTCGGACGCTTAACCGACTGCGCCACCCAGGCGCCCCGAAAGTGACTATTTCTTTCTTATTCTCCCACTTTTAAGATATTTTTAATTCTCCAAATACAGGTTAGTGAATAGTTGTCTAAAAGACTTGATACATGATTACCCTACTCTCTTTTGAAACCAGGGTATTATAGAATGAATCTGAAAGGACTTCTTTTTTCTATATATTCTGAAGGAGTTTGTGTATAATTGGTATTATTTCTACTTTATCTATTTGGTAGAATTTGTCAGTGAAGGCATCTGGACGTGAATATGTCGGATGGTTATTTCACAAGGAATTGAATTTTTTAACAGATACAGAACTATTCAGGCTATCTATTTCTTCCCGAGAGAGAGTTTGTGTCTTTCAAGGAGTTTGTCCATTTCATCTAAGTTGTTGAAAATAAAATCTCCATTGGACTCTTTCTTAAAGTTTCCATCTCCCCACTGATATTCCTCGGCTTTGGTGCATATTTTTCATCTTTTAAAATACAGCCTTCAATATATTAATTATAGTATTCTAATTTCTCCATTTAATAGTTCCAACATCTGATGATCTCTGAGTCTGGTTCTCTTAATTGCTATATGTCTTGATGATTTTTTTTCTTTGTAATTTTAATTTTGCCCTGTTGAGTGTCATGATGTTTTATTTAAGCCAGACATGTTGTGAAGAACAAGAGGAACTGCTTAAGAGTAAGAAGTATTTCCAAGTGAAATTGGGTATTTCTCTTCCTAATCTACAACTGGCCTGTACAGTCATTGAACCATTGGTTTCAAATTACTCTTAGGATGATTTGGGCTGAGTGAAGGAGCTTGAACACTAGAGGGTTTCAGCTACCCTGTTTTATTTACCCCACAGAAGGCCTGTCTTCATGTTCTTACCCCTCTGAGCAGAACAGTACTATTGTGTGTTACTCGGTGTTTCTTAGGTTGGTGGTGGATGGCCAGAGGTGAGCTATCTGTCCCTACCCTGGCTTTAGTCTTAGGGGAGACTTGTGTGCCTGGGACTTGGGTATGAAATTTTCTCAGGATTTCTGTTTCTTCTCTCTGTGGCATGTTCCTTCCTGACACTCAACTGGAGGAAGGAGACCTCTCAGGTCCTTTTGAAACCCTCCCGAGATGAAGATTTTATTCCTAACGTCCTAACTCTATCATGAACGGGTGCATATCTGTGACCTTGGAGTTAGAGTGTTTCCTGCCCTTCTCTCAAAGGCTTAAGTCTTTTGATAGAATGATTCATGCGGAGAGTACATTTCCATGGCTTTCACCTCCTCCATACTTGTATCACCAAGGGAGGCTGTCTCCAATCTTTGCCCCTGGTAATCTTTTCCTGCAAGCTCTGAATTAAGATCTATGGAAACATGCCTTCAAGTTGGGGCAGATTCCTTTTCATTCTGAATTTCCCTGGGGTTCTATTTTCTCCTGCTAGCCCATGCTCAGCCTTTTGCAATTCATTGATATTATATGCACTGGCTTTAATATCTGCCCCTGTCTTCTCCCCATGTTTTGCTAGAGCTTAGAATAGTCATTGAACCATTGGTTTCAAATTACTCTAGGGATGACTTGGGCTGGGTGAAGGAGCTAGAATGTGCTGTGTGTGCTCTCTTCCCATGGGGAAAAATGGAGCTGATTTCCCTGGTCATGGTTGCCCCATGAGTACAGGTCTCTGAAAGTTGTGATTTTATTGTTTATTCCACTTTCTCTCGTTTTTAGAGTGGGGACAGTACTCTTTGCTTTTTTTTTTTTTTTTTTTTACATCTGAGGTATAAGTAGATCTTTCTTTTTTAGTTTCAATCCTTTCTTGTGTATTGTATCCTAGCCAACTAGATTTAAAGACTTTTTTTCATTACAGACACATTCTCTCTCTCCCTCTCCCTCTCTCCCTCCCTCTCTTTCTCTCCCTCCCCCGACACACACACATACACACCACACTCCTGTTTGAGATCTCTTTCCTATATATCCCTTTCTCCTTCCACTTACCGGCTTTACTCCCCTTTTAGTCCAATGCAGCACTGCTGGGTTCTGTGTCTGCCACACATAATGGTTTTCTTTATAACCTCTTTGTGACTAAATCTAATGACCAACGAAAGTCCTGGAACAGAGGCAGTAAGTCATTAGAGCATGGAATAATCAGACCAAATAAGGTACTGGAATTTGCAGAATGTTAGCAGAAAATGTGCTTTATAGTCGACAATTTGCACACGATTTATTGTTAATAGAGAAAATGAAAAAAAAATGGGAGAAAGTACAAAAAGAAAATGGTAAAAATATGAATAGTAAGATTTAAATGTGAATGAATATTGATCCCCATGGTTTCAGGGCAACTGAATAGCTAAAAAAGCACAGGAAAAAGAGTAGAATTAAGAGTAATCATGTAAATTATGGCATAGAATGTTCCAGTGACAGGGACTCATAAACAGAAGGTATAATAAAATGGACAACAACAATATAGGTTTCAGTCACTGGGAGTCTAAGTATAAAATATTGTGAATAATGAAAAAGCAACTGTTTTTGAGATTGCACTAATGCACGCATGATACTATATGGAGTCACAATGCACACACACGCACACAGCATTTTCGAAGCAAGGTAGGAGGGTGGGAAATAATACTTGGGAAAACACCAACAAAAATCAAGCAAGAGGTCTTTGATCATTTTACTTAATTTGGGTAAGAATCGGGGTGCCTGCGTGGCTCAGTCGGTTGAGCATCCAACTTCAGCTCAGGTCATGATCTCAAGGTCTGTGAGTTCGAGCCCCACTTCGGGCTCTGTGCCGACAGCTTGGAGCCTGCAGCCTGCTTCGAGTTCTGTGTCTCCCTCTCTCTCTGCCCCTCCCCTACTCATACTCTGCCTCTCTCTGTCTCTCAAAAATAAATAAATGTTAAAAAAATGTTTAATTGGGTAAGAATGTTTCTACCTGAAGGGCTAAGAAGATGAGAAGATATCCTAAGGGTCATGACTCTTGTTTAGAGAAAGATGTTTCACCATAGGGAAAAGAAAAAATAAATATTGCATTTCATAATATAAAATATATAATACATGTATTATTATCAATATATATCAATAGGTCAATATATTTTTCTATAAAGCATGGTATATATCCCAGTAGATAGCCTGAGAAAATGCTAAGATTTCGCTGTGACAAATTAACACATTCATTTGAGGTGGTGGGTAGAAGGGGAAAAAAAAACCACCACTCTGTGGAAATCTCATGTGAAAATAAGCCTTATGAAGCCAGATAGCTCTGTGCAGCATTGACAACTTGTCATGTTAAGACTGATGTCCCGTTTGGGGCCTTAGGCTACTCCTCACTTTGCTAAGGATCCCACTTTGAAAGTGTACACAGAAATGAAGAAATGCTTGCTCATGGGAATCTAAGCATCCAATAGGTGTTTTCTGCACCAAGTTCAACACATGCCGTGTCAGAAGAGCCCACAAATCAAATCCAAATGCGTCAACTCCAAATGGAGTAGGTGGTCTCAAATACCAGGTGAACGAAAGAAGGAAGTTTGACTTCTGTAACTTTCTGTTTGTCCAGAACTATTGTGTTGGTCTTGGGTAGTTATTTAATTAGATTTAATGTGCCTTTATTTTTAAAACTCTCCAATGAGAGGCATAACTTATGTTCAGATTTTTAATTCATGCTAATATGAGGCAGACTGCAGTATTTGAACAGCATCCCAAACGTGTAACCCAGAGGATACAGAAACTAATGCTACTGCCTGCCTCATCTCAGGAAGGAAAAAGGAAATAGAAGAATAACTTAATTCATTAAAAACTCAAAATCCTGCTGTAAAATTTAATGTAATCTTTTGATCTAAACAGATATAAATATAAATGTTTCTGAAAATATGCTCTAAAGTATTGCAAGATGAAAGGCAAATTCTTTTGGAATCCGAGCTAAGCATGAAACAAGGCCAGCTAAGCTATGCCACGCTGAGTACATTTCTACTTGGGGAATTTGATGGAACAAGTTGTCAGAGGTTTAATATAGCAGCTAAATAGTCTCCTATAACTTCCTAACTGTCCTAGCATGAGGGGGAAACAAAAGGCCAAGGAAACTGGTAGGATATCAAGTCATGAATCATTTCTAGCTCTGTTAACTTTTCAATAAGAAAATGTCCAGTGGAAAGTCCATCAATGCTTGTTCTTTTTATTTGGAGTCCCATAAAAAATGCATCTTTTGGGGCGCCTGGGTGGCTCAGTCGGTTAAGCGTCCGACTTCAGCTCAGGTCACGATCTCACGGTCCGTGAGTTTGAGCCCCGCGTCAGGCTCTGGGCTGATGATGGCCCAGAGCCTGGAGCCTGCTTCCGATTCTGTGTCTCCCTCTCTCTCTGACCCTCCCCCGTTCATGCTCTGCCTCTCTCTGTCTCAAAAATAAATGTTAAAAAAAAAATTAAAAAAAATGCATCTTTTTAGTATTGAAACTATTCTGTTACTCTCTGAGAGCTTTCATTTGGTTTACCTTTTAAATTCCTCCAGTTATATGAATTTAAGTCTGTTGTCGATTCTACGATATAAGCTGATACTTCTTCAGCAATTTTGAAATTTGGTGTGCCTGACAATTGTAACCGCCTCTGGCAATGTTTAGCTCTAGTAAAAAGCTGACTAAGTTGCATTTCCTCTATGCTTTACTTTTAATCTGCCAGTGTCAAATATCAAAATGCAATTTAAAAAAATGCCACAGTGGTTTTTGTGGTGGAGATAAATAATTAAAAGAGGGGTTACCTTTCTGAAGTGGTACATTTTATGCGGTGTTTCTCTCTTTTTCTTTCTTCTGTCCCTTTTTTTTTTTTTTTCAAAATATTATCTAGTGCTTTTCTTGGTTTCTCTTGATGTAATATTATCTTGTAAACATTTCTTTAATGTTTGATTATTTTTGAGAGAGAGAGAGTGCAGGCAGGGGAGGGTCAGAGATGGGGGAGACACAGAATCTGAAGCAGGCACAGAGCCCGACGTGGAGTTCGCTTAACCGACTGAGCCACACAGGTGCCCCAAGTATTATAAACATTTTGACCTCATTGAATGGCCTATGGTATACCACTTCTATTGAGTGTGTATTATTTTATCTTGTGCATATACTAAAGTTTTTTTTTTTTTTTAACTATTTGGTTTTGGACATGTGGAGTACATCTAAATTTTTGCTTTTATAAATTATCTTGGTATATGCATCTTTGTACACACTACTTAAGCTGTAGTCTAAACCACTATTTTGGCTTGTAAGTTTCTTAAAAAGTAGTTTTTTATTAGAACTAAAGGCAGTAATAAACTACTTTGCTCAATCTATTTTTAAAAATTAAGTCACCTCATTGACTGTTTCCTTTCTTCGTTTCCGTTCTCATCACACTTTTTTGTATGGGCATATATTGACATACAGTATTCTATTAGTTTCAGATGTACTTCATATCGATTCAATATTTTATACATCATGAAATGATCCCCATGAGTCTGGGTACCATATGTGAACTTCAAAGTTGTTATACTATTATGCACTGTATTCCCCATGCTGTAAATTATAACATAGAGACTTATTTACCTCTTATTCCCCTTTACGTCTTCCACCTGCCTCCTGACCACTCCTAACCAGCCATTTCTTTACTATGAGTCTATTTCTGTTTGTTTGTTTGTTTGTTTTCTAGATTTCACATACAAGTAAGGCCGTATGTTATTTGTGTTTCTCTGATTTATTTTACTTAGCATAATACCCTCTAACTCCATTCATGTTACCACAAATGGGAGATTTCATTATTTTTTTATGAATAGTATTTGTGTGTGTGTGTGTGTGTGTGTGTGTGTCACATCTTTATTCATCTATCAAAGAACATTTAGGGTGTTTCCATATCTTGGCTGTTGTAAATAATGCTTCAGTGAACATAGGGGTACATATATGTCTTTAGATTGGTGTTTTCATTTTCTTTGGATAAATACACAGAAGTAGAATTGCTGGATCATAAAGTAGTTCTGCTTTTGTGTGTGGTTTTTGGTTTGGTTTTATGAACCATCCATATTGTTTTCCCCAACGGCAGCACCAATTTTCATTCCCACAAACAGTGCACAAGGGTTCCCATTTATCCACACCTACCTGAACGCTTGTTACATTTTTTTTTTCTTTTTGGCAGTAGCTAATCTGACAGGTGTGAGGTAAAATCAATGTGGTTTTGATTTGCATTTCCACGGCGAGTAGTGATGTTGAGTATCTTTTCTTGTGTCTGTTGGTCATCTGTATGTCTTCTTTAGAAAAAAAAAAAAAAGTCTATTCAAGCCCCCTGCCCATTTTTTAAATTGTGCTATTGTTTTGTTTTGGTTTTTTGATATTAAGTTGTGTCAGTTCTTTATATTTTTTTTTAATATTAACCCCTTATTGGATATATGGTTTGTAAATAATCTATTTAACTAGTTCCCTTTTTATTTTGTTGGTTTCCTTTACTGCGTGAAAGCTATTTCATTTGATGCAATTTCATTTTTTGCTTTAGGTTTTGTTGTCCTTGCTTGAAGAAACTGGTCCAAAAAATATATCTATATATCTCTATATATGTTATTAAGACCAGTGCCAAAGAGCTTACTCTGTATGTGTTTTTTAAGGGATTTTAGGGCTTCAGGTTCTCCACTCAAGTCTTTAATCCATGTTAAATTTATTTTTGCATATGCTAGAAGATAGCTGTCCAGTTTTCCCCTTTTGCATGTAACTGTCTAGTTTCCCCAACACCATTTACTAAACAGTCTTTTTCTCCAGTGTGAATTATTGTCTCCTTTGTCATAGATTAATATTGTATAAGTATGGGTTTACTCCTGGGCTCTCTGTCCTGTTCCATTGATCTGTGTCTCTGTTTCTGTACACGTACCATACGGTTTTGATTACTACAGCTTTGTAGTATAGTTTGAAATCAGGGAGTGTGATGTCTCCTGCTTTGCTTTCTTTCTCAAGATTGCTTTGGCTATTTGCAGTCTTTTGTGGTTTCATACAAATTTTAGGATTCTTTGTTATAGCTCTGTGAAAAATGCCATTGGTATTTGATAGGGATGGAACTGTATATGTAGATTGGTTATCTATATTCTGAGATATTTTGTGTGATGCAATTATACATGGGATTTTTTTCTTAATTGCTATTAAAGAGCAATTTTTTTATTTTCCTGTGGTATAATCATCATGAACAGTACTGTCCATTACTGATGGCAGCACTGAGGCTGTCATTTGCACCTCTCACGTCTTTGAAAATTCCCATAATCTAAAGAAATTGGATCGGGGTTTTCGTACATGCTGGGGCAACCTTATTCCATACTTCTCCTGGATAGGCCTGCCCACCTGGGATAAAGTAGGAAGGCTATAAAGTGGAAAAACCTTAACATGACCCCTGTTCAGCTTTTTGTAAAAAGTTAATTCCCAAGAATTACTAAGGAAAAAAGCCACCAGAACCTAACGTAAGGACCACCAGATTATTTTTACAACAACTCTTCTCAAACTTAATTTTTTTTTTTTAAATCAACCCATTAGATTTAGAAAAGAACACTGGATGAGCTGCCAGCCATTTAATGCACATGAATAAATGCATGTACATATGTCGAATCGATAATGCTTTTTAAAAATGCTAGTTCTCTGTTAGTGCAGGAAGAGCAAATGGGTTATTACTTGGTCTTCATTTGCTGTTGTCATTGGAAAAAAAAAAAGTGTTTGAGCGTCTGGGCCTGAATTGTAAGGGTTTATGAGTGTGTGGCTTTATGTGTCTCTTTCATTGTCACAAAACTTCTATTTGTTAGTTGGTAGGCAGGCTGATTTCGTACTGGGAAGCCCAAAGTCCCTTCAGTTCAGAATCACCAGCACTTAAGCAGGAACCCTCTCTACTGTTCTCCCACAGCTTTACATATTGATATTTGCTCCTCCCTAAAACTGATTTATCACAGATCAGTAGAATGATGGAACTATATGGTGTAGTTCAACTCTCACTTACTAATGAATACTTATGTTGAGAGAAATTAAATGTGTTGCAGAACAAAACAAAACAAAAAAAGAACCCACATATTGGTTGAATGATTGAAGTTGAAGCAAGGAGGATATGTAAATTCCCTGGCTCCTGATACTCTGGTTTGCTCAATAAATCTCCTTAAGGAACATTCTTTTCCACTGATGACAGAATATAGTAGATTAGGGAGTGCATGTGGATCTGAGAGATTCTCAAATTTTAATTGCCTGTAAATCACCTGGTGGGCTTTAAGATTCTGCATTACAAATAGACTCTCATGTTATTCCAGTTTGGCTGCTTGGGGGTCAAGTTTTGAGTAACACGAGAACAAAATTGCCAGTCTGTCTGCTCATAATACATTTGCTCTTACTAGAACCCTTTGTGTGGATATAGAAATGTGCATGTTCCACAGGAAATGGAAATACTATTTCATGATCAATAAGCTTAAAGAAGGGATCCTTAACCTGCTACATTTTAAATATTTCTAAGGTTTTAAACTTTTATATTTCACAATATGCAGTAATATCTTATTTAATTATGGAGTAGGTAGAATCATTGTAAAATATATAATGAATGTCTTACAAAATATCATACTACTATTATATACTTGAAAGTCAGAAGCTTTTGGTTTGTTTTACTTTATCTAGCAAACTTAAATGTATGAAATAGGCATACACACACGTGTGCGTATACATATATATGCATATATATATGTATTAACAGAACAGTAACTCTTGAGGACTGATTTGGTACTTTAGACTTCCTCTGGTAAAGTTTCTGTAGACATTGTGTTAGAAGGAATTCCAACTGTAAAAGAGAAGGTGTGATTGCCAAAAATGATTTCTGTGTTATCTGTGACTCACAATGAAAAGCAAGACACACAGCTTGCAAAGAAAACAGTTTGACTTTTAAAAAAAAAAAAAAAGGAAGAAAGAAAAAGACTGGCTTCTAATGTTCCTTGTGATCTGGAACAGTAAGTCCTGGGCAACTTTGAATCAGTACTCTCAAATTCACTGCATCCTCTTTTTCTATCCTGTGCTGTTCTTTCAACATGCCTTTCCGGAATCAGCTCCTCTCATGAAACTGATAAAAGAATTGTATAAGCTCCTTCTGACTGTGTCCAGTTGGGATCCTTGTATACATTCCCTCCCAGGGATAGTTGCATCTGGCTACATGGTAGGATTACTTGGAGAGTTTTAAAAATAGCCTAACACATAGATTTAGTCAAATCACTTAAATCAGAATTTCTCGGGTCAGTCCTAAGCACTGGTATTTTCAAACGCTTTCGGTGAAGCTAATGTATAGCTAAGGTTTATAATCGCAGTTAAAAGAGGACAAATAGAATACTGGTTGCCACTCTAATGGAAATGATGTTTCAACAGGGTATGCTGTAGACTACCCAGTGGCTGTGGTCCTCAGAAGCTGACTCTCAGGAGCAGTGGATTTGGCTAGGCATAAGAGATACAACGGTGGCACATACATTATGTGGTTATCATCCTTGGCTCATGATGGAACATCAAAATACAGGAGAAATTTTGGAAAAGAAAGCCTCCTAACCCCACTTCAGGTAGAGCATATTAACTGAATACAAGAGTAAGGGAAAGAGGTGAGCCCTGAGATACTTCACTTGGCCACCTGAACCCTCACCTCTTGCCAGCCTTCATCTACCACACCCTATAGCACAGAGAATTACTCAGCTGGGTTTGCCCATCTCTGTTCTTTTTCCTTCCCATTCCCTCCTTCCAGAACTAATTGTGTCTGGATGGAAAAGACTGTTAACTAAGTGGAATGTAGCACAGTCAGGAGCAGCAACTCGGAACTTTTCCTGACCTTGACACCATGCTCTAAATTGATATATGGGCTTCCATTTGGTCACCAGATCTCCTACTTCTGATCTAGTTCTTATAGTTTGAAATCATCTTTGGTCCTTACACTGAAGATCATATTCCTATTACCTGCCACAGTTTCTTAATCCTTTCAAAGCCTGAAGGCCTGCATTGCCCATTTGTCTATGATTGAGTAGAAGAAGAGCCACTTGACTTCTGCCCCACTAATAAAGAGTAAGCTTCATAGTTCCCGGGCTTACATTCTCTTTGTCTGCCTCTTTTACTTTAAAAACTGACTTTTTCCAGGCAATATCTAGTATTTTCGGTACAAGTTTGTGCAATCTCATTCAAAAATTTCACACAAGACTTCCCCAGAATTTCTTATTTTAGTGCTGCTAACTCTGGATAACTGCCTTTGAAAAATCACATATATGGTGCTCTGTGTTTGTGCACAATGTCTCCATTTTTCCTGAAACTGCTCAGAAGAGAAGGGCCAACGGATCTCTAAGAAGTACGTCTTAGTTCCTAAAGGGGGGAAGAGGCCATATTACTCACTTCTTCCCCTGCACTCCACATCATCAAAGTGAAATGCTGAAGTGTACACGCATTTTTAAAATGTGCACACACAAATACTGAGACAACAAAAAGAATTCATTGTTTACTTTTGTGCACCATGGGGTTAGATAATCCTTGAAATCCAAAGAATGTATAATTGATATTCTTTCTTATTCCAAAATCACAACCAAAAAGATTTTACTTGTCAGTTACTTAGATCTTGTTTTTTTTTTTTTTTTCCTTCATTTCATGGTTGAGTCCTCACCTGTGTAGAGTTACATTATTGGTGCTTTAGAAACAGTTACACTTTTTACTTTACTTCTACTTTTCCTCCACTATTTTGTGCTATTTTGTTTTGTTTTGTTTTATATTATTGAAGTAACTCTGCTTTCTGTAATCTTTCATTTTAAGGTCTAGTTAGCTTTTTGCTTTAAGAACATTCAGTATTGGGGCCAGTCTGTCATTTCTCTGAGTTAAAAGCAAATCTATCTGTTTTTATTACATGAATGGCTAATAACAAATTTGAGAATAATGACATGGTTTTTGTTTTTTTTTATATATATATTTTTTTAAGTTTATTTATTTTTGAGACAGAGAGAGACAGAGCATGAACGGGGGAGGGTCAGAGAGAGAGGGAGACACAGAATCGGAAGCAGGCTCCAGGCTCTGAGCCATCAGCCCAGAGCCCGACGCGGGGCTCGAACTCACGCACCGTGAGATCGTGACCTGAGCTGAAGTCGCCCGCTTAACCGACTGAGCCACCCAGGTGCCCCTGACATGTTTTTTTTTAAAGTACAAATCTTTTTACCCTATTGATAAGAGATGATATCACCAGCATTTAGATATGTAATTCATTTACTGAAATCCAAACTAATTTTTATGAATTTTCTGAATGCCCCTTGGTCAGGTAGGTTTTGGTTGTCTGCTAAAGAAACTCATGAATGATTTTCTGTTCTCTGTTGGTGTCTCATATGCATGTTTAGTTAAGAAGTACTTTCCATACAGAATACCAAGCATCCTTGGAGGCTAAGAATTAAGCATCTCTTCAAAAGCATTACACTTTACCAACAGCACAAATTATTGACAGTTCAAACAGGCAACCAGAGACTAATCAAGTAATCAAACAATAGCTCTTGATGATGTAACTTAAAGTATATTGCTACTTAGATGAACTAATAGTAAAATATTAAATGGCCAAAGATTATTGCATTTCTTTTTTAGTATCAAGTATTTGTCTATGATAAGCAATAAAACATGTACATAGTAGCTAGGGAAAAAACATGATTAGTTTCTTGTAATAGACATTTATTGATTACAAATAAAAAGCAGAGGATAATCCTGAATCATTATATATGCTTATGTAATATACTGTGTAAGTACATTCAGTGTTTGTTCTTGATTAGTCTTGATTGAGTTAAAAGAAAAAAAAATCAGGAGAATATTTCCAGAATTTTGGAAATGTTATGGGTAGGAGAGAAGTAATTATTGCAGAAGGTTGAATATTGTTGTCTGGAATATTCAGGTAATTAGAGTGGTATGAGGCATTGAGGAGATTAGATGATTTCCAAAACATGACTTTCAGACTTTGAATGATGTTTTATTATAAGTGTGTTCTCTAAACACTTATGATGTTTATTATAAGTGTGTTCTCTAAAGCTGTGCTTAGTGATTTTAAGGTAGAAAAATTGGCGACATACTACATTAAGAAAGAAAAATCCAGAACTCTTCTTGTGCAGAAAACTTTGAAAGACAGTTGTATCGAAATAGAGGTAACTTCACAAACTTTACTCGTCTCTTGAATTCTGTCTTTAATAATTTCTAGATGCTTTGTCTCTGTCCTTGAAGTACTGTACAGTTGTCACATATTTTTTATATATTTATTTAGGCTCAGCTGAAACAAAATAATATATTTATTCCTATCATTATATTTACCTAATCTATCTTGATTTGCTTTTGTTATTTGTTCCCAGCCACAAAACTGACTTTGCATTAACTTATATTTGGTCTATGTCAAAGTATATTGGAGTATACATTTTTCACTATTCTAGTCTCAGTTTCTTAAAAAATCTCTGTGCAATAATGTATTTATAGATTCGATTCCATATTTATGTCTCATCAAACCAACATATATATTTTTTCAGTGTTTTAGTGCAGTAGAGGGAAAATGTAGCTTGAGAAATATTCTTCGTAAATAATAAATATAATAATTCATAATATTTGTCATTATTACCTTTATTGCTGGATTAGCAGACAATGCTTGAATTGCTTTGTATAAGTTATTCTATTTTTAACCCTCGTAATAATATAACTACTACTCTTATGGATTTTATTGGTGAAGAAAATAATAGTATCTCTCTCGACATACACTGTAAGTATGCACATATATATATATATATATGTATATATATATGTATATATGCACATATATATATATGTGTATATATATATATATATACACACACCCACAACTGTGTTATAGTATACTTTATATACATTAAATAAATGCATTTTCGTGTACCCTATTAACAGCATTTCAACCTACATTGAGTTAGACTAATAGAACTAAAAAGATAAATAAATCCTTATTTAATATTGGGAACTTTAATATTATTCTCTCAGTAAGTGATAGGAAAAGTAGATAAAAATCAATATGGGTACAGCAGATTTTAAAAAACAGACCTACTAAACTGGCATCTGTAGAGGATTCCACACAATAAAAACACAGTGTAAATTCTTTTTAAGGGCGTATTAAATATTTACAAAGCTAGACTACAAGTTCAGCCATAGAAGAAATCTCAATACATTTGAAATTACTGAGGACATACACATTATTATCTACTATGATCACAATGAAAATAAATTAAAAACAATAACAATTTGGGGATATTTTCTAACATACTGCAAAATAACCCATAGGCAAGGAAGTAGTTAAAACGGAACTTTAAAATTATTTTGAACTGAATGAAAATAAAAACAAAAACATATCAAACTTGTGGGATTCAACCAAAACACTGATTGGAGAGAAATATTTAACTTTAAAAGCTCATCTTAGAAAAATCACAAAAGGCTACAGTCAACGAACTGGGCTTTCATCTTTAAAAAGCAGAAAAAGAAGAGCAATAAAATCAAGGTAAATAGAAAAAAGAAAGTAAGTAGAAATTTAAAAACTATAGAAATGGCTAAGCAAGGAAGAAATGCAATGAAATAACAAGCTTCTCTGAAAATATTAGTAACATTAATGACTTTCTACTTAAACAAGGGCAAAGACACAAATTAATATAAAGAATGAAAGTGGGAATATCATTACAGTACCTACAGTACCTATTTGTATAACGTTAAGAAAATATTTTGAACAACTTCAAACCAGTTATTTTTAAACAAATGAAATAGCCAGATTATTTGGAAGACATGAATTTATTCAGGAATGAAGACATAATCTGCATACTCTATGTATGACAGCAGTTGCAATTGCAAATCTTCCCACAAAGGAGAATCCAGGACCATATGGTTTTACCGGAAGACTTTGTCAAATATTTAAGAAAAAAAAATACCCTACTTAAACTCTTTCAGAAAATAGAAGAAAAGGAAACACTCGTTTTATGACGATAGCAATGCCCTCATCATAGCAACTGTTATAAAAGAGAAGATGGGCACCTGGGTGGCTCAATTGGTTAAGCATCCAACTCTTGATTTCAGCTCAGGTCACAGTCTCACAGTTCATGGGATGGATCCCCGTGTGGGCTGTGCACCAACAGCACAAAGCCAGGTTGGGATTCTCTCTCTGCCCCTTCCCTGGTCGTCTGTCTGTCTGTCTCTCTCTCTGTCTCTCTCAACAAGTAAACATTTACCAATAATAATAATAATAATAATAATAATAATAATAATAATAGTAATGAATTAAGAAATAAAAGAAAACTATGGACTTACACCCTTCATGAACAAATATTTACATTTTCTTGAGTAAGTGTGAGGAAATAAAAGTTAGTCACAGGTAAAAAAGGGTAATACATCATGACTAAGTAGAGATTATGTCAGGAATGCAAAATTAGGTTTAATATTTAAAAATCATCAACATAATTGTTCGTATTAACAAAATAATGGAGAAAAACCATGGGATCATCTCAATAGTGCAAAAAATCATTTGACAAAATTCAACATTCATTTTTGATAAAATGACAGGAAATTAAAATGGTTGGGAACTTTCTAAACCAGGTAAAAGGAATGGTTAATAAGACAAGAAATAACATCATATTTTAAATCAGACATAAGGCTAAAATATCCATTCTCATGCTTTTTATTCAATAAATACCGAGTGCCCCAGCCAAAATGATAAGGAAGAAGAAAAAGGGGGGAAAGGCTAAAAAAAGGTGCATATTAGAAAATAAAAAAGAAATAAAGCATTCACATACATAATACTTGTGTACATAGACAACTCTAAGTCTTCTAAAAAAGACAGTATAAGTGATATTTAGCAAAATTTCAAGATTAATATACAAAAAGCAGGTATATTTCTATATATTAGCAACAAACAACTGAACATAAGTTTTAAAATGTACCATTATTTACAGTGTCCTCCAATTTCATGAAATACACATCCAAAAAAATATGTAAGACCTGTACAAAGAAAATTGCAAAGAATTGTTACTAGAAATTGTAAAGTATCTAAATACATGAGGAGATATACCATGATCACTGATTTTCAGATATTAATTCCAAGTAGATGGATAGAGCCAATGCCTTCCCAATAAAAATCTCAGGAACTATGTGGTGGAAAGTGTCAGGGTGAATCTAAAATGTATTTGGAAATACAGAGGATGTAGAATAGCCAAAATAATTTTGCAAAGGAAAAAAGAAACTGGAGTTCAAGACTTGCTCTAAAGCTGCACTATTCAAGACCGTCTGTGATGTCAGATAAAAACTAACATATAAATTAATGGAGTAGAGTGTCACTTGACTTTGGACAAATTTGCCAATACTTTATGGGAATAGGATGACCTTTTTAACAAATGTTAGTGGAAACAATAGGGTATCCATCTAGGTAGATCAGGATATAGCAAGTGTCTATTAAATTGGTTATAGTAAATTAAATCAAACACATCAGATATTTCTTTTTTTTTTTAATTTTTTTTTCAACGTTTATTTATTTTTGGGACAGAGAGAGACAGAGCATGAACGGGGGAGGGGCAGAGAGAGAGGGAGACACAGAATCGGAAACAGGCTCCAGGCTCTGAGCCATCAGCCCAGAGCCCGACGCCGGGCTCGAACTCCCGGACCGCGAGATCGTGACCTGGCTGAAGTCGGACGCTTAACTGACTGCGCCACCCAGGCGCCCCAAACACATCAGATATTTCTACAAAATGTTTTTCCTTATCTTGCCTGTTTAGCAGATCTAATCATGAGACTATATGGAAATTGAAAATAATCAAATCATCTTCAAGTGGCTGTGGGAATGGGATATATGGAAAATTTCATGAGGTATTTGGTTTTGTGATAGTAGTTCTTGAAATTTTTGGCTAATCTGTGGAAAGCTATTTCACACAATTTTAAACATAACCCCGGGGATTTGGGGGTCCCCTGAAACCCACTGACGGATCCACTTTCAGTCAGATGCTGCTGTAAGCCTGCACACTGTTTTCCGTCTTGCTCTCCATGAGCGCCAGTGATCATGGGTCACTGTTCTCACTGGTACTAGAGCTTTAGTATTTTTAAAATACAGCTAAAGTCCATGCTAAATTAATATTTACACAAAAAGTCAGTAAGCTAAAACTCATCCAAATGAACAAACCACTCTGTAAACATAGCATCCTAAAATAGATCCAACAATCATCAGGGTAATTGAGCAAACTGAATTATTGGGCGAGCTCAGGTGATTTGTCTTTAAAAGGTACCACTTGGAAGCAGGAATGCTGGGATAATATAAAATTTTGTTTTATTAGCGAATATATTTATTTCAATAATATCTCATTGGAACCAGATTATTTTAACTACCGGGAATTTTCTTGATCTATGAATTTTCTCTTGCTATCAAGATGGAGCACTGGATGTTCTGTTTAGACTGCAAATAAGAAGGTGAATGAAACACAAAATTAGAGTTCCTCCTCTCAAAAATGATTACAGTAATAGGAGCAAAATATACACTATACAGAAAGGCAAATGATTCAGTACTAGTGGAAGTTAACCATTCTTTGGGGAAAGACTTTCTGGAGGAAGTACTCTCAAAAGTAGGCTCTGAGGAGAGATTAGGTGGTCATTTGCCCGAAGAAAATTAGGGCAAGAGTATCAGAGACTAAAGTAGCAAAACAATTGGTAATGGAGTTTCCACCCATCCTTTTAACTGGAAACCATGGCACATAGAAGTCACTGTAGTGTCATTATAAAGCTTATTACCAGAAATTAATTAACTAATTTGCATTATACAGCCTCCCCTGTAACAGGGGAAGCTTGTTGTTCTTAAAGTACATGACAATTAAGCATAGAAGGAAGTTCTTCTGTGGAGAAGTGTTGGAAAAATCCTTAAAGGTGTAAATGGTTATATTGTTCCAGTGAGAATCATGCTATAAAGAAAAGATTGAATCCTTAATGAAAGGCAAATAGGAGTTACAAACCTTTTTCTTTTCTTTTGTTCTTTCTGTAGTACCTGTTCTTCCTATAATGAGATTAAAATCAAGTTTTGCGTATATATTTTGTAAACAATTTGGTAATTGGTGATAGATTCATATGACGTTCTCCCTGTATGTTCGTCTATGATAAGAACCATCATTCAAGATGCCAACCTCCATGTAAACCAAAGATACTGTTGTGAATACTCTAAAGGCAATATATAATACATTGCAAGAATTGAAACCTTGATGTTTCTAAGCCATGAATCAAAGGTTTTGTGTCCCACAGAGACAACAATGACCTTCACCTTGTAAATGCACAATAAAAAAGGTCTGAGTAGCATGACTGATGCGGATCACACAGGATGGTTATAAAATTAAACTATGTTCTCTGCCAAATCACAAACAAAGAAAACATTTTTTGTAGATTATCGGATCTAAGAAAATCAATGCTTCTGCATCGGAGTTAAGCAATGAAAGTATTTGCAGGCATCCAGAGTTCTACTTCAGATGGTCTCTTCCTTTTGTTAAAGGAGGGGAATACTAAATTGGGGTCAGCTAACCACTGGATACCTCTATATTTTCATTTAGTGAAATATTTGAAGTTGTGTTTCAAGTGGTTGTTCTAAATAAAAATGAAAGCTGTGACAATGTGGAGATGTCTAAAATTAAAATGAGTAACTATCAAGTTGCCTTCTCATTCTTATTATTGCTTGTGTCTTGTGGTTTTAATGAGGAGTGATGAGACAAAATCGAGCAAAGGGAAATCTAGGCAGAATCTGAGGAACAATTATGTAGTAGTGAGATCTGTTAAAAAGTGGATGAGTCCCCATGGGGAGCCTCTTCACCTGAGTTGTTTAAATCAAATTGGACAGAACACACCAAAGTACGTGCTACAGATAGAATCTTGTACTGCAACTAGACATACTAGGTAACCTAGTAGTCTTGGTTTTTATTTGTTTATTTTTAAAGAATATGAGTTTTTGATCACTAAAACTTCTTTAGATGGGATATGTAGAATTCCCAAGTATGAATTTGATGAAGGCAATAAGAAACTTCTTCTTAGGATTTGATAGAGCTTGAGTTAACTTATTGGCATATTTATTATAGGCCAGATATTATGTTAGGTATTTTCTTAAAAGATAAATATATAAATAAATATAGTGATAGAATGATTTCAGGATTTCAGATGAGGGTGCTTATTGTCATAAAGTTTAATCTAACATGTGTAGCCTGGTAACCAATAAAGGAACAAAATGAAGATATCCAAATGATTGAGTGCAAGCTGGTATGAACCAATATTATGTTCTTCCCACTGCAGGATTTCATATCATCAGAAATCCATCTAACTGAATTGTTAGCATCTTCAAATATTGTGGAACATAAATTGATAAGAATGGATGTCTGAGTGTCTGAACCTAATGCCCTCCTCATGGGATAATGTGGTGAGGATAGAAAAGTAAGAAATGATTAAAACATTCACAGATCAATGAAATGTCAATGATGCTGTCATATTCTCTCTCAGATACCTTAGACCAATAAACCACTACCCTTGCCTATGTAGGGAAGCCATGGCTGCCTAACTGTGTGAGAAGAAAAAAAGGAAATGGTAACCTAACAGTTCCTTATACATACTTGCAACCAAGGTTCATGTCTTCAACCCTGCTGCTCACACATTAGGAACAAAATATGATATAAGTAGAAAACAGTGATTTTTTAATTGAAATTTATTATAATAATTTCATAATGTAGTTAAAATAGAAAAGATCAGAGTTCAGTCCCTTCTGCCATGAAATAGTAAATCATAAGGAAATTAAATTCAGGCATATAAAAAAAAAGGAATTACCCTCCTTCTGCAAATAAATAGAAAGCTAGAAAGAAAAAAATAGAAAATAATTATTTTTATACATTGAATAACAGGCTGCAAAAGATTGGTATCCCTTAGAAAAGGAAACCAACTGAAATGAACTCCACTATCAAAAAGGTTTCTATGGAGTATTCTCTAGCAAGGTATTCTATATGGAGTAATTCTGGAACTTCAGGGCAGACAAAACCCAAACGGATCTTAAAAACCTTGCTTAGTTGTAGAGAGAGAGAAAGAAAGAGAGATCAGACAGATGTCAGGGATACTGAAGGAACTAGAATAGACTGAATAGAAAATTCAAAAGGAAGAAATTATGTATGCAGAAACAGTTTTCCAAAATTTTTTATGGGTTTTGTTGATTGTGGAATATCATTCTTCCCATATAGATTTCTGGATTTTTTTTTTTTATATCATTGCCCCATTGTTTCCTGATTTGCATAGTTTATGAGGAAACATATGCTATATTCTTTTTATAACTATTTAGGTAATGTGCATTTTTTTGTGTTACTACCTTCATGATTTATTTTTTATCTTTAATATTCAGCTTATTATGTTGATATGTTTCTGTGTGTTTTCTGTTTATCCTGCTGAATGTCCTCTGAGCTTTATGAATATGTGGTTTACTGTCTTTCATTAATTTGGGGAAATTATTGGACACTATCTCTTTAAATATTTTTTGTGCTCCATTCTACTCTCTTCTGGGACTTCAAATATGCATGTTATACATTTTGATACTCACATCTCTTGTTTTTACTCTTCCCTCCCCCCCTTCCTTTTTTCTTTCCTCCCTCCTCCTTCTCTTCCTTTCTCTTCCTTCCCCTGCCCTGCCCTGCCCTGCCCTGCCCTTCCCTTCCCTTCCCTTCCCTTCCCTTCCCTTCCCCTCCTTCCTTCTTTTTTTTTTTTTTTAAATTTACACTAACATATTCTTTGTTTTTTAACTTATGTAATTTCTACTGACCTAACTTTAATGTACTAATCCTTCTCAAATGGGCTGAGTCTACTAATGAGCCTGTCAATTGCATAATTTTTCCTTGGTTCCTATGTCAATTTTATCATTTCCATTTGATTTTTTCATATGCTTCTAGCTCTGCTAAAATTCTCTATCTGTGCATCTGAATTATCCTCTTAAAAAAGAACCTCTTTCATTTTAATCATAGCCGTTTTTAAAATCACTGTCTGATCATTTCAACATGCAAGGTACCTCTGACCCACCATGTTCACTGATGGCTTTATCACTTAAGCGCATTCCCCCCACCCCCACTCCTTGCCTTATGGTGGCTCGCATAATTTTTTATTGAAGCTGTTGCTCTGTTCAATCAATCAGGAGTTGAGCTGGGTTTAGATTTTATTATTGCTATAGTGACTCTCAGCATACCACAGCCTTTCCATTCTTCTAGCACTAACTTGTGATCAAAGTGGGGCTCCTTTGCCAGAAGGTTTTTCTTAATATCTCTTCCACTCTGTTCCACTGTATCTATGTGGAACACAAAGTCCCCCTTATGCCTGAACCTTAGAGAAGGTCTCTGTCCATCTTCTTGCCCCTTCTTATGCAGTAGTCGTTAGTCTGATGGTCTAGGCTCATGATGGTTTCCTTTTCCTCTTCCAGTGTTAGGGTTATGGTGGTAGTGGCTATTTGTTTTTAATTGCTTTCTCTAGTTTCAAACAAGTGCTGCTTTCTTCCCAGTGGCCTAAGTCTTCTGTTCCATAAGGGACATAGTGAATATGGATATGAATAGGGCTTTCAACTTTTCTTGCAGTTGCTTCTGTTTGTGTCCCATAGGCTTGCCAGTGAGGCACCAGTCTTTCTCATGAATGCCTGGTGAGGTCTGTGGAAAAGAATCTGTGAGTTCCAATTGCCCCGATGTCTTTGGCTTTCCATGGGGTCCATACTCAAGCTGACCTACTCTCCGTCTTTAGCAATCAATTACTAATCTTCAAATTTTAGCTGATTGCTTCTTATGAGCTAGTATCATGCCCATTATCTACCCCAAATAAGAAATACTTGTATCTAGTGTCTCCTTGAAGATGCTTGCTTTTCTTGTAATTAGGGTAATTTTGGTGTTTTGGGACCTCGGCTCTGTGATGAAAAGCATTGATTCAGAAAAAGTATTGATCATGCAGATTATCTGCCATTTTCTGTTGAAGGTATAGGAGCAGCACTGTCTCCAGTTAACCTAAGATAAAGCTGGAACATTTCTAAGACGTAAATTTCAGGGACTTTGTTAGTTCGCAATTGATAAATGAAACAGAAAATCCAAGTAACACCTTTTCGCTATAAGAAAAAAAAATTGCATTGGGGCGCCTGGGTGGCTCAGTTGAGCGTCTGACTTCAGCTCAGCTCATGATCCCCTGGTCTGTGGGTTTGAGCCCCGTGTCGGGCTCTATGCTGACAGCTCAGAGCCTGGAACCTGTTTCAGATTCTGTGTCTCCCTCTCTCTGACCCTCCCCCGCTCATGCTCTGTCTCTGTCACTCTCAAAAATAAATAAACATTTAAAAAGTGCATTTAAAGCTACACCTTACCCTCTACCTAAACTTTATACCATATGATTTTAATATTTGACATTTTCACTACTCTTTAGTTCTAAATAATTTGTAACTTGTTATTTAGTTTTTTATTTTATTTATTTTTTCTTTTTATTTTTTTAGAGAGAGAGACCATGAATGAGGGAGAGGGAGAGAGAGAGAGAGAGAGAGAGACAGAGACAGAGACAGAGACAGACAGAGAGAAAGTATTAAGCAGGCTCCACGCTCAACACAGAGCCCAGTGTGGGGTTCACTCCTACGACCCTGGGATCATGACCTGAGCTTAAATCAAAAGTCAGACACTCAACTGACTGAGCTACCGAGGCGCCCTGTTGTGTAGTTTTAATTCATGAGTACATAGCGTATTTTTTGTGACTGCTTGTTTTTCATAGAATTTGAATGATCACACCATATTGTCATTTTAAATTGGAATTTTTTCACTTATCAATATAAATTGATTACTTTTCTATATCATTAAATGCTTCTCAAAATCAATTTAATCCCATAATACTTTATTGCACATTCTATTTTAAACAAAAATGAGAGGAAAATTATATTTTTTTATGAATCTAAAAGTATTTAGCCTTTTGGATAAATGGTCTCATTAACTTCAATTTTGTTTGAAATGATTGCCATTTCACTCCTGTTAGAAAATACATTTACTTGTTTTTGTGTCAAAGGTTGTAAATATGTTTCATTTAAAAATAGCGCTGCAGATTTGAATAGACATTTACGTATAAATTTTATATAGCATGTGACATAAATTTTATAAAGATATATAAATTTTATAAAGCATGTGAAAGGATGCTCAATATCACCAATCATTATGGAAAAATTAGGGAAATTTTTGTGTACTGCTGGTAGGAGTGTAAAATGGCACAGCCTTTGTGGAAAATAGGATGGTGTCTCCTCAAAAACATAGGCATAGAATCACACTGTATCAGCCAGTAATTTACTTCTGCATGTATACTCAAAAGAAGTGAAAGCAGAGATTGGTTTCTTTTCCCACCAATGTTTGTAGCAAGATTATTTACAATAGCCAAAAGGTAGAAATAACCCAAATACCCATTGATGGATGAATACACAAAATGTGTTCTATCGACACATCAGAATACTATTCAGCTGTGGGGCGCCTGGGTGGCTCAGTCATTTAAGCATCTGACTTCAGCTCAGGTCATGACCTCGTGGTTTGTGGGTTCAAGCCCCACGCGGGGCTCTGTGCCAAACAGCTCAGAGCCTGGAGCCTGTTTCAGATTCTGTGTCTCCCAGTTTTTCTGCCTCTCTCCTAATCTCACGCTGTCTCTTTCTGTCTCTCAAAAATGAATAAACATTTAAAAAAAAAAAAAAAAGAATATTCTTCAGCCTTAAAAAGGATTGAAATTCTGACCTGTGCTGCAATCTTGATGACCTCATGCTAAGTGAAGTAAGGCAGACACAAAAAAGTATCGAATAGTTCCACTTGTGTGAGATGCCTGGGGTAGTCAAATTCTTAGAGATAGAAAGTACATGTGATGGTTTCCAGGCAGAAGAGAAAGGGTGGAATGGGGACTTGGTGTTTAGGGAGCGTGCAGTTCGAGTTTAGGAACATGAAAAACGTGCTGGAGACGGGTAGTGATTGTTGCTTGTCCAACAGTGTGAATATACTTAATGCAATAAAGCCATGTATTTAAAAATTATTAAAATGGTAACTTTGTGCTTTGTATATTTTACCACAATAAAAAAGCACTTATTCAGGAATGATAATGAAGAAAACGTTGTTACTACTAAGTTGTCACTAGGACGTCAGGCAAAAAATATTAGCCATTAAACAAGAAACCTAACCCACAATACCCGACCACATTAATACTATAATTTTCTTATGTATAAGTACCAATAGATTTATATCACCACAGAGAGAAATAGTGACATTTCATTTTATGCATACTTGCCTTAAAAGGTATTTTAATTCGATATGTTAAAAATGGCCTAATAGCATAAGCAAATAATTCTTCCTTAAATTTGACATTGAAAATCACCAACATGAGAGAAAATGCAGTAAGTGGCAAGTTACGAAGGAACTTCCAATTCTTAGAACTTAATAAAATTCTTAAATAGAATTTAAACATAGTTTTTCAATTATGCAAATCCTCATATGTCTTAAATGGTTAGGTTGCATATTTATTAAATCTAATGTGTAATGGTGGGAGTAAATTATTGTCTAAAGGCTACTAAATACTTGAAAGCATACACAATATTACCTTAATTAACTGTATATTATTCTCTAGTGGATTGTTTTTTTTTTTTTCCATCTTCATAAAACCTCCATTTGTTTAAAGAACTCAGTTTAAGAAAACAGGCATTTTGTTTCCTTTTTAGGGTATATTCTAGGTCTGATAGTCAAGTTGCCCATTTTTGTCTCTATGTTTTTCCATATAGATATTTTCTTTGAAGAACTGGTCAGTTTTATAATTATATAACCAAAGCTTATCACTATCTTATTATAATTCATAACTCTCATATTTCATAATCACTGAGATCGCAAGGGTGGAGAGCTCAGGCAAATGAGAATAAACTTAATAACTATGGCTTGATAGTAATATAAATGTCACAGAAGTCTTGTGAGTGTGAGATATCTTTATTTTTTCTCTAAAACTCTGCTTGCTCGTTCTGGTTCTATCAGCATCTCGATCCATTTAGCAATAGCATTTATATTCTGAGTATATTCAAAGTATGCAAAGTACCCACAAGCAAATTTTATGCTTGGAGTAGTCCAGAATCCATGTTGGCTGAACTTGTTGGGGTGGGGAGTGGGAGTCATGTAGAGAGAGTGGTAGATGAATAAGGTAGATGAAATCTATCTGTATCTGTAAATGTACCTCTATATCTTTTCTTACATTATTCTGTTGTCCTTGAATAATGTAGTGCTTTTCTTTTCAAATGTCATTATAGATCTTTATGTGTGCTTAGGAACAGAAAAACATTGAGTTGGTCATAAAGAACTGGGAGTTCCCATACAGATGATAGGAAAGCAAGTAAAAAAATTGGAAATTATCTCATTAATCACACAACCAGACCTCACTGATACTAGAGTCATTATCATTCAGTAATCAGTGGCGGGACTCGTGATGCAAGAGAAGCTGTGCAAACCTCTTCATCTAGCCATTTCTCCCACCGTGAACAGTGAATGCTTCTGCTCTGGCAACTCAGACATTTCATCTTTTTGTCTCCCTTACCCTTTCTCGCTGCTTTTGTTAATCATCCTACTGAACCATCTGCTTCCAAATCTTTCTCCTCGCGTTACATTCAGGACTCTTGCACAGAATAGATGACTGTAATCACCATCCAAAATGGATCATCTCTAGTGAATATAATTCTTCCATTGTGTAGTCTGTGTATAGTGTGGCAAGGGTGCTTATTTCTGTAACGTTCAGTTCATCCTAGAAATTAATAATTATAATAAAAGATGTTTATTGAATTTTATATGCCAGAGACTCTTAAAGATGTTAAATATTTTACCTAATTTAATTTGCACCATAATTCTATGAGGTGGTTGCTATGAACCTCTCCCAGTCACAGAGGCAGAGACAGTCTAAATAAACTGCCCATGATTACACTCCTAGTAAGTGTCAACTCTGGGATTTTACCCCAGTATTTTAGCTCCAGAGTTGTAACTTTAAACCACGTGCTCACTGTTCCTCCAGAACTCTTTTTGTTCCTTTGTAAAATAAAAATTGATCCTCACATTCAAGTCTGTATATACATGTTACTCTCTTTATTACATGGGCACTGTGGCTCACCTGTGCCAGCTGGGATTATTAGGAGGGCACTGGCACATACCAGGCACAACTCCCTTAGGTCCCTCTGCAGTGTAAATTCCTTGATGGCAATAGCTATATTTACTATAGTTTTCATACCCAGCCTGCCCAGCAGAGTGGTTTGCATATGTAGATGATTAAAATAGTTCCCGGAGGTATGAGGGGGGGCAGCTAGTATGTTAAGTGCCTTCTGTGCCCAGGCACAGTCCTGGATACCACCTAAACCTCAAAGATGAGCATTCCATGTGCTCCTTGTCCAAAAATGAGTTTCCCATTATCTGTATTCTACATTGAGAGAGAGAAAAAAGTACATGCAAAGGTGTGAAGCAATTTACCTAGATTATATCATTTGTAAACTAATGGTTGTATGTACTGAATGTATTCTTTGAGCCCGTTACTATCATGCGTGCTTTGTCCACATTACGTCATTTCGTCTTTTCAGCTTTATGAGGTAGGAAGCAAGTACAAATCATGGATTGTTATTTACCAGCATTGCCTTCTCCCTGTAAGGTACCATTCACATTACCAAAGACAAACCGGTAACTGTATGTTTCCCAGAATCCTTTCCCCAGAGGGTTCTGGCTCCCTTTTTCCAATGAGAAGAAAAAGAGATTTGGGGAAAAAAGGAAAGGAAAGAAAATAGAGAGAGCGGAGGAGAGTCCCTTCATCGTAGGAGACAGTGGTGGGCAAATGCAGACTTTTTTCAGACATGTCCACACACTCTGGCTTATCAAATGTCTTCGTGCACTTCTATTTTGGAACTGTGGCAGCCAGATATTGGCATTTTCTCAGATTTCTATGAGCTCCTTCTTCACACTTGTCAGGGCTGATGCCATGGAGTTTCCTACTTTTCTGTGAATTTTGACTTTTCCATCTGGTGCTGGTCAGTACATCAGACCGAAGTCTTTTGGGGCTATCTCTCTGGCTCTGAAGCTGTTGCCTTCTTCGCCTAGATCTCCACTCCTCCCCCTTCTTCTGTTTTTTTATATTCCTTAATCTTCCTATTAAACAGTTTTATTCCTACAAATATTATAGTGGCTCTTTTGTTTTCTTTGCTGGACTTAATCTCCATTTTACAGCTAGGGCAACTGTGTCAACAACAGCTGAGACACTCGCTAATGGTCACTAGTTAGGAAATGATCAAAGAGACATTTAAAGCCAATATTTCTGTCCCCAGAACCCATGCCGTTACACAGTAAGATTTACTGCTGTTCTAGTTACATAGAAAACAGGATTCTAAACCAGCTTCAGCTGACTCAGAGATTTTGATCTTCCTATCACATTACTTTTTCTCTGGGCAAGTATCTATTTCATGGAATTAAATAGGAGCTCAATTTTAGGCAAGGAGACAAAAAGTATTTATTTAATCAGAAGTTTTGTGCAACTTGGGTACGTACATGGTAGTAATCCTAACATCTGGATCATGACACTCTTCAGTCTATTTGTATTTTTTTTTAATTTACTTGAGCATTTATATATTTTATGACTCATTAATTTCACTTCTCTTATATACGCAAGAAACACACTGGCATGCATTTACTATGGGATATATGCAAGAGAAGAAATAGTAAAGAACTCAAGATCTGTAAACTAGAGATTGGATCTTTTAACAGCAGTATATTCACAAATACTCTAATGGAAACAAAAATGGATGGATCCTAGCAGTATAATATTAAAAGAAAAAATGTAAGATCTTAAAACTTTATACAAACACATGTAACATACATAAAATGAAAAATAATTAAGAAAAAATATTTAAGAATCCTTACAGATGCACGAAACTACACAGAAAGTAAAGCAAAGAAAGGATGGGTATGGAATTAAACATGATGGTCATAATTAACAGGAGAGTCAAGAAGACAGGATAGAGAAGATACACAGTCAGAAATAGGTTATTCAAATATATGCATATGTAATAAATTATATAAATTATATATAATACACATTATAAGCACATATTAAATTATATAAATTTATATATATAAATGACAAGTCAAAAGAGCAACATGAACAAAGACCGTCAGTGTCAAGGTAATGGAACAGTTAACTCTGTGGCTAGGGAGAAGGTGTATTGAAAACCTTGATTAGAAATCACAGAAGAGGGGGTGCCTGGGTAGTTGGTTAAACATCTGATTCTTGGTTTCAGGTCAGGTCATAGTCTCGTGGTTTATGAGTTGGAGCCCCACATCAAGCTCTGTGCTGACAGCATAGAGCCTGCTTGACATTCTCTCTCCCTCGCTCTCTTCCCCTCCCCCACTCACTCTCTCTGTCTCTCAGAAATAAATAAATAAACTTAAAAAAAATCACAGATGGGAGTGATGTTTAAATTTGATTTTAAGTAGGAATTCACCAAAGAAGATAATTAGAGATGGAAAGAAGGAACAAGAAAAATAGAGAAGGAAGATAGAGAAGAAGATAGAGACAGAATAAGGTAGAGAAGAAAAAAGCATAAGCAAAAGCAATGGAATGCATCAAACCAGTCTGTAGTGGATGGGTGCAGCAGTCACATCCATGCTAGTTGTAGGTGAGACAAAGATACCCCAGGACAAGGCAGGAACACTCTCAGGGACATGAGCAGTCTTTCTGGGGGTTTCCATCATGGAGATCTCCAAGCTGCTGTATTTCTAGTAGCTGTCGAGATAAGCACCAGGAGGTGTTCAATTACTGATTGCTCCTATGTCCAGTACAGTCCCATCGTTATATTCTTCCTCACCTACTTCAATCCCTGACACAAGTCCAGGTCACCCAGATCATACCCGGAAAAAAAAATCTGTTCACATATATTTATCTGTGTGTCCCATCATCAGATTCCATTTCTCACTTTTACCTCCCTTCCAAAATTTCCATTGTGCCCATTAAAATCCGTAGTACATCATCACCACAGTGCCATATGACCTCCTCTTTTGTCTAAAATCCCTTCAACTTGTCCTTCCCATGTTCTCTCACACACGGCACATGCCTCCAGGCTTTAATACAAGATATATTTCCTTCTTGTTTCCCAAAGCTGCTTTCAAGCTATCTCATTTCTTTTTTCTTAAAAATACCTAGCTCCTTTGACTTTCATGGTGCCAGACTTTCCCTTACTTTACCCTTCATTGTTGCTATCATATGTCAGATCTTTGGGAATGTTTCTCCATTAATTGATAACCTTATTACTTTCAATTTTGCTACTTTCATAATTCATGGAGACATCAACTCTCCAAACTTGTGTCTTTTATATGCTTTTTTTCCTTAGATCCAATATTATCTTTTTATCCATTCCTAAATCCACCATCCAGTGTTTTCAGATAATTCACTCCCAGACTACCATCTCGTCTCCTTTTTAGCTCGTGGATTATTTTTCCACTCCAGCATTTCTCCAACTGCATCGTGACCAGAATTTGTTACACCATCCTTTACTCTGCTGGGGTCTTTTTATAAAGCCTAGAAGCCATTATCTATCATGAAAAATACTCCCTTGCCAACACTTTAATACATTAACATCATTCTCTCTTTCTTATTCACTGGTAAAATCCCATCCCAGGTTAAATTCAAGGATGCCCTTATCTATACCTGCACATGAGCACAATGTTGCAGAAGGGAAATCATACAACTATTGTTAATAGGTAAATTTCTGAGCAAAAATTTCAATTGGACAAACTTCTGGACCCAAATATCAATTTGGCATACAACATTAAAAGATAATATTGCTAGTAAATTCATTTTTCCCCTCTCCAGCATGCCCATTTCACACCTAACCTCCTATCAAACACTCCATTCTCAGCTAATGACTTCTCTACATACTTCTTAGAGAAAATAGAATCAGTGGATAAGAACTATCTTATCTTAAAATACCAATAACTGCAGCCTAAGTGCATTCTAGCCACACACTATTGTCCCTTCTGTTAAGGTGAAAGAAATCTTTCTGCTTAAATGCAAATCTCACCTCTAGACTCATTCCTTAGATTTCTTTTCGCGTCATCTTTCTTGGGACTTTCTTCCCACAATTTCCTCTTTCTCTCCTGTGTCATTTGTTTCTCTCCTTCTAACCTGATTAAATCCATTGATATACAAATATTTCATAATGTTACCTGCCTTAAAAAAACACTAAGCCACCCTTGATCTTGCTTTTCCATTATTTACCAGTTATTATGTTCTTCACAATAAAATAACTTCAAATGAGTTACCAGGCCGTCTGTCTCTGTTCCCTCCCTTTTTTCCTCTATGGTTGACTTCCCCCCATACCATTTAATTTAATGGCTCTTGGAACATCCTGAATCATCCACAAAATATAGATTTCATTCCAGTCCTCACCTTAGTTATCTTTCAGCAGTATTTGACAAAATTGACCGATCACATCTTCTAATGCACATATTTTCTATTCTAGGCTACCATTTCACTCCCATGAATTACTTCTGTTCTCATGGTTTCTCTTCCTGAGATTTATTTGCTGGCCACCCCTTCCCACAAAATGTCTCTATATGGAAATGCCATGCCTTTGTTCTTGGCCCTCTATCCGTCTGCATTTTCTTTAACAAATCTCATCTAATTCTGTGGCTTTAAAATGTTATGGATAAACTGAATTCTTTCAACATGATGTACAGATTATGTCTTTTAAATAGGAGTCAGAGGGGCACCTGGGTGGCTCAGTTGGTTAAGCGTCCTACTTCAGTTGTTTAGGTAAAAACAAAAACAAACATCTAGTGTTATGTTTGATGTCACTTGGATATACTCATCATATCCAGTTCAGTAACAATACCTTTGGCTCTATCTTCAATCGTATTTTATCATGTTTACTTTTGTAAGCTTGGTTCCCACCCTCATTATCTCTCATCTGAAGATCAGCAATACCTTCCACAGAGAAGCCAGAGTGATCTTTATAAAGACTAACCTGGATTGTGTTACTACCATTATTTGAACAATTGCAGTGGTTTCTCAATATATTAAGATTTTTTTCTTTCTTTTATTATTTTTTTGACCATGGTCCACCTGGCCCAATGTCACGCAGCCACCTTGTCTTTAGCTGACCTCATGCCCCTCAACTTTTCTTAATAAAAGCTCCAGGCATACCAGCTTTTCCTTTTGTCCCTAAATACATCATGGTTTATTCATCTACTTGCTATTGCTTTTGCTTCTGAGGCTTGTCTTCCAGATCTGTGTCTATATTGTGCTTTCTCTTCATTTAGGTTCTGATTCAATATGACCTTCTTAGAGCATGTTTCCAGAAAGTGGCATATTCCCTTTCAGGTCACCTGTATAATTCCAATTTAACTTCTTTGTACCAGTCCATGATATTATTTATTTATTTGTTTACATTTTGTTCTTTCTCCTCCACTAGGTTATTAGCTTCAGTTAATACCCAGTAATAGGGAGCAGCAGTTATGATTACCTTCCTTCATGTTTTATTTTCAGCATCTAGAGCAGGGTTAGTTAGAAAGTAAGTACCCGATATTGATTCACTGACTGACTAGTTCTTTAACCACATAGACTGTGTATAGGAGATTTACAGGACAATAGTAGAAAATTAAAGTTGGCTAGGTTATAAAGACTAAACATCATGAAAAGGAATTTGGATTTTATCCTGTGCTACTGTTGGGATTTATGACTGTGTTTTAAGTAAAGGAGTTATATATAGAATAGAGGACATGTAAGGTGTTTTGTCTCCCTGGAAACCCTAACTCATTCTTTGGGTTAAAACCTTCCATTGGGTACTTGTGAATTTCCAAGTTTTGTCAGGTAGCTCCAGTGTGGCTGCCAATAACAGTACTGAATTATCCAGGAAATAGTTATTGGTCCAGTGATGGGCATGGGACCCAAACTAGATGTATAAGAATACATCCTGAGTATTTTTCTAACTTGAAGTTGAGGAGTTTTCTTTCTTCTGTAAGTAGACAGCAGTTTTTTTTTTTTTTTTAATCTTTTTTAATGTTTGTTTATTCTTGAGAGAGAGAGAGCATGAGCAGGGGAGGGGCAGAGCAGGAGACATAGAATCTGAAGCAGGCTCCAGCCTCCGAGTTGTCAGCGCAGATCTGGACCCAGGGCTTGAACTCATGAACCGTGAGATCATGACCTGAGCTGAAGTTGGACGCTTAGCTGACTGAGCAAACCCAGGCATCCTGAGGGCAGTTGTGATACTAGCTTGGACATGTCTTACAAGGTGGCAGTCTTAAAAGACAACTGGCCTGAGCAAATGGCACCTATATTCTGACAAAAAAAGAAGACAAGGGAAATGTGACTATTAACAGCATAAGTCACTCATCCATCTATTTGGTTTTTTTTTTTAATTTTTTTTTTCAACGTTTATTTATTTTTGGGACAGAGAGAGACAGAGAATGAACGGGGGAGGGGCAGAGAGAGAGGGAGACACAGAATCGGAAACAGGCTCCAGGCTCTGAGCCATCAGCCCAGAGCCTGACGCGGGGCTCGAACTCACGGACCGTGAGATCGTGACCTGACTGAAGTCGGACGCTTAACCGACTGCGCCACCCAGGCGCCCCTTTTTTAATTTTTAAAAAAGTTTTTGTCTAGTATAAAGCATTCACCAAACTCCTCATTGAAAACAAAAATTAGGTTTTCTTGTTTCTCATAAATATGTCCCTCTAAAATCTTTACACTTTCTCATAGTCTGTTATTTTCAGGCCTTCAGAAAGTGTGATAAAAGAGCTTAACTATAAAGCCAGTGATCTCTGTTCAAATAACATTAAAGAAATTCATACGTTTTGGAGACTAGAAAGCAGAAGAGAAACTGAAGATGTTCTTTATGGCTACTCTAAAGAATGCCAGGGTGAAGTAATCAACACTGAAGATAGGAACAGGATAGAAAGTTTATCTAATCTTTAAATATTCTGGGCTTTGTTGTTCAGGCTTGAGGCAAAATATAGGTTATTTACCTGATGGATCAGAGCATTTCCCTCATAAGAGAAGAGTCTGTAATGGAAATGCTGGTACATTATCAGTCATTAAAGCAAGAGGATGCCAACTTCATAGCTTCTCTATTACTCCGAGAGCTTAGAATATTATACATTGAGGGCTTGTGGTCTTAAAATATTCTAAACGAGAATGTTGTTCTCTCCCCTCTTCTGACTGGAGAAAGAACATACAGATGTGGAGATATGTCATTCCCATCCACTTCTTTTGTCTTTTTCCTCCAAAATCTCTTTCCAAATTGGAGAATAAATATTAAATTATTTTAATCATGTTTAGCCAGTGATAAGATGAGAGCATCCATATGCATCCTCCTAATTATATTTTAATTCTCTGCTGCTCTTTACCTAAATCCATACCTTCCCTTCAATCAAGAGGCATTGGGTAACATCAGGAGCACACCCTTCCTGATTGACTTCTTTGATTTTTCTAAAATTGTTGGACAATTTATGCTGATATAATAGCACCTCTACTTCTACACTCTGGTAACTAAGTATTAAATATGGGAAAAGTAGATTCAAAACACAATACGGTAGTCAGCAATTCTGATGTGTCAAATTCCAAAAGTTCACATGTGATTGAACATTAGCAAACTGAAAGAGTGATCTACCTGACTCATTATTCTCAAAAGATCACTCTTTTGGTTTGCTCAGGTTCAGTGGTTGTTGGGGGTTAACAAATACAAAGCCCATCCACAGGGCATGTGTTGAGAAAATATATAACTATTATGTATTTAGGGACTTCAGCATTTCCTGAAACGGTTGAGAAGAAAAACCTTACTAATAGAGCTTTTAGTGGGAAGTTCGAATGAGTATCAGGAGCCCTGGAGGCACAAGTGAAGGGGGCATCTTTTGACACAGGTCAGTAGCAGAAGGTCTTGTGAGTTGCCCTGTTCAGAGTGGGTGGCTTCAGTAAGTGGTAAGTTTCCTGCCCTTGTCGGTGGTGAACAGAACTGCATGGCACAACTCAGGGATGTCAGACAACAGAGGCATTCAGTCTGTGCTCTGCAGAACCTGGGGGCCTGTACCTTTGCAGAGGAGGTTGTGGGAGAGGAATAATACCCTCGTTCTTCCTGCTCCCAGCCAGAGTAACACGGCTCTTTTCTATTTAGTGTACTCAGTTTCTAAGTAGAATTCTTTTTGAAAGAAATGTTCTATTAAGATAAACATTTAAGCATTTCCGCTGCAGGTGATATAACTGCACTCAAAGGAAGGCTAAACTAAATAACCTGTAGGTTACCTCCTGGCTTAAGGTGCTGCATAAGTTGCCTTAATTTATCCCGTAGGAAGAATGCAACACAGTCACCACTGAGTAAAAACACAGCGTTGAGAGAACTCACAGATTATGCAATATTCCTAAATGTGTCTGCACTCAAATTCATCCAGCACTTGTCAAGAAGAGGCAGTTTCTACCTTTTGCAACTTTGAATTTCACCTTTCCAGTAGATCCGTATTGCTACATTTAGTCTTCCATTTTAGCTCTTTGAGACTTTATTCAATCACTCAGCAGCTAATTGATGCACAATCCTGTCATCTAAAAGCAAAAGTGAAGAACTCCAGGCTATTTTTCCAAGTGCTGCTCCGTGTAATGGAAGGATTTTGAAATGCCACAAGGGAAATTATTAGAAAGAAAAAGAAGGCACCAGATTAAACCACTCTGGACATTTTTTTAAAAAGAATAATTTTAAAGTCTTTCTGAATTCTTAGAAAAAACAAAACTTTTTAGCAACGCACTATGTTTAGCACATTAATTTTTTCTTAGCTATATATGACACGACTGCACAGCTTTAGGCACCCGAATTTTTATAGCTTTGGGAAGTAGTATGGCCGTCGTGAATATTATGAAATTTACTGTTGCATTTTTGTTTTTTTCCTTGATGACTCACTACTTTATAAGTCTGGGTCCTTGGTAAAGAAAACACTGTTTTGCCAACCCAAGATAAGCCTGTTCCTATGTGGAAATATTACCTGTTTTGCATTAATTTCTGTTAAGGCATTGTTTCTGGGACTCACTAGTGGTAACACAAGCTAAAAGTTTTTCCTCTGAACTACCACCTGTCAGTATGACACTATATTTATACTTAGATTTAAGGATTGCATGCCTGAAGATTACATACATATTCAAGCTTAGAGTATTTCAGTATCTTTAAAATCATTTTTCTAGCAGGTTAACATTTTAAAACTGTGAATTCAGATTAAAATGATTTGTATGACAGGTTCACTATATTAGGTGACAATTTGCCAGATATGGCAGGCAGTAAGAACCTATCAAATACATGATTTGGCATTGTAAGTCTTACTTTGCCTTTAACTTTCTCAAGATTTTATGGCAATCTGGTCCCAGGGCATGTATGTCCAGTAATCACTAAGGAAGACAAATATTGTGTAGCTCAGCAAAACGTTTCTCAAGATTCCTGAAGACTTTTTCCTTTACTTCCTAGTCAAGTTTATTTATTTATTAGGCCAAAAACTTTTGATTAAACTCTCTAATTAATATCATCTATTTAAAAAAAAAAGGCAAGAATATAGCTAACATCATACCCTTAGCAAAAAGATCCCTCTCTCTGCCATTTGGTGATTCAATAAGATGAAAAACTGCAACAAAGCGCTAATACCCCTTGACCCTTTAGCATGAGTAAAAATATTACAACTATATTTTAAACCTTTTCTATGGATCATGCATAAGCATATTCTGAATAGAGGATGATAATAAGCTAATATCTCTAGTAACTGAATCTCAGGCTTTATTGATTCTTTCAGAAGAACGCAGCTGTACTGTGCTTTGAATACCAATATATGTGTTACACTTAAGCACGTCACTTGGCCCACTTTGGTTTGAACTCATTTGGATTATCACCTAATGAACTGGAAACCAGTATGGCTAATTTGTTCATTGGAAGAAAGCTAATGAAACCTCCAAATACTTTGCATGTTGGCACTAGAGAATGTATTCCAGGACTTACAGAAGAAATTTACAATTAAGGAGATGGGCAAAGTGAGAGACGAAGACAGAGGCTTGAATCAACATTGGGCTTTCCGTTCATTTTACTGCATTTCCGTGTTTTATAGATTACTGATATATTGATTCAAAATTATCTCAGAGTTTACTGGATCTTCATCTCTGTGATAGATCCTAGTGATGGGTCAGGCAGACACGCTAGTAAGTTACATCTTTGCTTTTAAGGATTCTATAGTCGTATGAGGGAGAAAAGCATGTTAAGAGTATAGGATTACTGTTTTTGTTTCCTTGCATATAGACTAATGACTTAACACCTCAATTTCTTTGTTTTCTGCTCTACATGTTCCTTTGACATGAAGGAATTTTAAGTCTGGGAAATTAATTTGCAAATAAGTCCACTCCTCTGCATACCATATATGTCCTAAGGTCCTTCCTAAAGCAACCAAGATTTACCAGTCACTGATCAAGAGAGAAGGCTTTATAAATTACCCAGTGAAGGAATTAGCCAGGAACCTAATTTCTTCTAGTTTTCTCTCATAAATCATTTCATGGTTCGTTAGGACCTCCACCAGAGGGTGACTTGGAAGAGAAGAAAGAAACAAAAATGCAAAACAAAGCCACTGTTATTTCACAGCAACATTGGAAATAATGTAAATTAGATTGACCAAAGTAGTTGAAACCAAAAGCCAAAGTAAATGTTGAGATGTCAGTTCTCCTGGCTATTTCCAGGTCTTGACTATGCCTGCTTTACAAGTGAGACCATTTTATCACTTTATAAGCACAGCTGATTTTTTTATTCCACCCCTGTGCTAGTTCCTGTGAATTTCAAACTAAAGAAACACCAAATGTCTAGAAAATGGTATTTTTGTGTTAACGTGTGCCTGCGCTACCACTTATGTAACCAGATTGATAAAAGGGACTCTGAAAACTGGAACACGACCTGGGCATTAGAAAAATAATTACTGTGGAAGAAATGAATTGATCACCTAAGGTTCCTTCCAGATCAAGCCCTTGTGAACCATTGGCCCATCTCAAGCTCCTCCGTACTTAATGTTCACATCTTGGAAGATATTATGGAGCTTTCTTTCCCTATTGTGGCAAAAGCCCCATAATTTCTACCACTAAAAGCAAAGAAAAGCAACTACCTTATACTTATTACAGATGCCATTAGCCTTATGGGAAACTGAGTGGTTACCATATTTTTCAGCAGAGCTCATTTCTTTCTGTTCCTACCAAATATGACTTTATTAATCCCAATATGGTATGGTTTATAGAAAATAAAAACCATTGGTACCTTGTATGGTCTTTTTTGTAGGTTGTTTAAAAAATGTACTGGAATATATTAAATTACTCACCCAGTATCAACAAACAACAACAAAATAATAATAATAATAGTTTTTAAAATCTAAAGGGTTTTATTTCATTGATTGTAAAAACAACAACAAAACAAAACAAATGTATATTCTTATTTCTTCCTTTGAATGCTAACTGGCTGATGAAAGTCCTTATTGAAGGTATACATGTTACTAATGCCAATGGAAGGTTTTAGATAAGATGGGGTAAAGAAATATTGGTTGCAGTGGGAAAGTGGGAGTAGTCCAGAAAAATATGGCAACGTGATACATTATTCTTACAAATAGAACAGCTGACCTGTTACATCTTAATTTATGTGTCAGGAGCTGGGTAATACTTTCACCTGTATTGTCCAGTGCTTCAACAAACAAAAAAATAGGGTACCATTTTGGAAAGATTATTTTTGTTCTCTAGGGAGCAAAGCTTAAAAAGAACTTCCATTAGTTTTTTATTTCCTCCTTTTTCTGAAAGAGCTCAGTACAAAGATATTTTCATGGGAACCAATCTAATCTTTATTGACCGTGACTGTTGTTGATACTAACAGAAATTCATTTGTTCACAAGAAGGCTGCTCCCCACCAGCAGAATTAGGAGTTAGGTAGTGTGGATTAGAACTATGAATGACCTTACCTACTAGCTGCAGGTTTTCCTTAGATATAGTGGTACATCCTTTCATTTCTATTTTTCTATAAAATAGCATGTTTGAGTTACATGATTTCCATGTATTTCCATATTTAATACACTATGTTTCTAAGTGTTCTTTTTAATTTTTTTAATGTTTATTTATTTTTGAGAGAGAGACAGAGCACGAGTGAGGGAGGGGCAGAAAGAGAGGGAGACACGGAATCCGAAGCAGGCTCCAAGCTCTGAGCTGTCAGCACAGGGCCCGACGTAGTGCTCGAATAACAAACCATGAGATCATGACCTGAGCTGAAGTTGGGCGCTTAACCGACTGAACCCCCCTGACATCCCTGTTTCTAAGTGTTTTTAACTTATATGATAATAATGTTAAAGTGATCACTGGTTTACTTTCCTCAGAATACAATGTACAATTATCAGCTGCTGTCCTATAATGTCACAGTTTTCAAAATGAAAACAATTGATTTTGATGAATATCTGCTGTGTGCATGGTACATCTCTTTAATCTACAAAGAATCTCATCCACCACCTAAATAAATCCCTCCTTTTAAAAAGAATCAACTGGAAATGTTTGTTCTGTAAGATTCCCTCAAATTCATCCTGAGGAAAAGCTCTGCGTTTTCTAAATTCCTACTGATGAATTTAAAGGTAATAGGGAAGGGAAGAGGGAAACTTACTTGTGATGAGTCCATGCTAACACAGTGGTATTTTCCTTCAAGCACTGTGGAAGCTGTGTGCAAATGTCCACATCAAAATTTGAAGAATTTGAGATGCAATATGGAAAGACTTACCAAAGTCACAGGAGTGAGGACCCAAATCTGCTTCTTTTCACAATGTCGCTTTACCATAATTATTGTAGACACAAGTAATACTCATTATTGGAATCTCGTTAGGCTAAACATTTTTTAGGCTAAACATTTTTAATTGGAAAACTATGTAGTTGGTTTAAAAAAAACCACATTAAATCAGAATGGCTGTTTGAATACAGTCCATATCACTTAGTAGGCCTATGACATTTGACAATTGATGTAATATTTATGATTCTTAATTTCAACCTTTTGTAAAAGAAGTTAATGATATTGTCTTAGATTATTATTATGAGAATAAAATAAGTTCTATTAGGCATTCCCATTAATGCAATGTACACATACTAATCTCTTTATCTTCCTATTGAAATATAAATATATTAACGGCAGGAATATGACGAGTAATTTCCCCAACAAGTTACCAATCGGCAAACTTTATATAAATTTATATTTATATATGTGTGTGTTAATTATATATTATATATAGTATATCCTATGTATTATTAAATAGCATATTAGGTATAATATATATTTTGTGTATATCTTTAATATGTATTTCTAATATATTTTCTAAATTTCAAAGTCAAATAATTTGCACATATAAAAGAAAAAGTCACTTCTTGCTAACTGAACTCCAAGATCTATGTATTTCTCTATAGAGAATCAGAGCAAATATTTTGAGCAGGTTATAAGGTTGGCTTTTGCAGGCTAACACTTGAGAATTACCTAGTGCAGAATTTCTATACATACAGGTCACAGGGATCAACCATAAATCATAAAGAAACAAAAATTCCTTTCTAGATGATATAACTAAATCTGGTATTTGCTTGAACATCTTGCCTTCACTGACTACTCAGACAAATAAGGCATTTAGTCTCTCAATCATAAGAAGCTCACTGTCTCCTAACTTTCCACTTGACAATTCTGAAGAGAAACTTTCTGTCTGTGGTAAAATAACACCATGTTGGAGGCTAAAAAAAAATGTATATATCAAATTAGTCATCTTTCCCCTCAACATTTATAGACAGGAACGTTGTTTATTGCCATGGTCTGTCTTTAAATCTGTGCTTATTTCCTCATAAACTGTTGCTTGCTCTTAGTTTTATTCTGCTATGAATCATAATGCTGCATTTGCAAACTTCTAGGGCTATTGTGAGCTCATTTCAGAGCATACCTTAGAGTCAGATAGATAAGAAGGAAAGAAATCCTTAATTGAAGCGGTCCATCTCTTCAGCAAATCAACCAAGGCCAAATTTTGTCCTTTGTAATTTTCTATGGAAACTTAATGTACTTTCTCAAGCCAACACTTGCTGTGATTAGAGCCATTTTAGAAGGATATACTTGTAACAAATGAGTGGTTTTTCATAGGTCACTTGTTCGGTTAACTTTTCTGTAAATTGGGTGTGTTCGTCTGTCAGTAGTGCTCCAACAGGTAGCACAGACTGGGAGGCTTCAACAATGCATATTCATTGTCTTTTAGTTCTGGAGGCCGGAAGTCCAAGATGAAGGTATAGGCAGAGTTGTTGTTGTTTTTTGACCTTCTCTTTTTTTTTTTTTTTTTATTTATATATGAAATTTATTGTCAAATTGGTTTCCATACAACACCCAGTGCTCATCCCAAAAGGTGCCCTCCTCAATACCCATCACCCACCCTCTCCTCCCTCCCACCCCCCATCAACCCTCAGTTTGCTCTCAGTTCTCAACAGTCTCTTATGCTTTGGCTCTCTCCCACTCTAACCTCTTTTTTTTTTTTTTTCCTTCCCCTCCCCCATGGGTTCCTGTTAAGTTTCTCAGGATCCACATAAGAGTGAAACCATATGGTATCTGTCTTTCTCTGTATGGCTTATTTCACTTAGCATCACACTCTCCAGTTCCATCCACATTGCTACAAAAGGCCATATTTCATTTTTTCTCATTGCCACGTAGTATTCCATAGTGTATATAAACCACAATTTCTTTATCCATTCATCAGTTGATGGACATTTAGGCTCTTTCCATAATTTGGCTATTGTTGAGAGTGCTGCTATGAATATTGGGGTACAAGTGCCCCTATGCATCAGTACTCCTGTGTCCCTTGGATAAATTCCTAGCAGTGCTATTGCTGGGTCATAGGGTAGGTCTATTTTTAATTTTCTGAGGAACCTCCACACTGCTTTCCAGAGCGGCTGCACCAATTTGCATTCCCACCAACAGTGCAAGAGGGTTCCCGTTTCTCCACATCCTCTCCAGCATCTAGAGTCTCCTGATGTGTTCATTTTGGCCACTCTGACTGGCGTGAGGTGATACCTGAGTGTGGTTTTGATTTGTATTTCCCTGATAAGGAGCGACGCTGAACATCTTTTCATGTGCCTGTTGGCCATCCGGATGTCTTCTTTAGAGAAGTGTCTATTCATGTTTTCTGCCCATTTCTTCACTGGGTTATTTGCTTTTCGGGTGTGGAGTTTGGTGAGCTCTTTCTAGATTTTGGATACTAGCCCTTTGTCCGATATGTCATTTGCAAATATCTTTTCCCATTCCGTTGGTTGCCTTTTCGTTTTGTTGGTTGTTTCCTTTGCTGTGCAGAAGCTTTTTAACTTCATAAGGTCCCAGTAATTCACTTTTGCTTTTAATTCCCTTGCCTTTGGGGATGTGTCGAGTAAGAGATTGCTACGGCTGAGGTCAGAGAGGTCTTTTCCTGCTTTCTCCTCTAGGGTTTTGATGGTTTCCTGTCTCACATTCAGGTCCTTTATCCATTTTGAGTTTATTTTTGTGAATGGTGTGAGAAAGTGGTCTAGTTTCAACCTTCTGCATGTTGCTGTCCAGTTCTCCCAGCACCATTTGTTAAAGAGACTGTCTTTTTTCCATTGGATGTTCTTTCCTGCTTTGTCAAAGATGAGTTGGCCATACGTTTGTGGGTCTAGTTCTGGGGTTTCTATTCTATTCCATTGGTCTATGTGTCTGTTTTTGTGCCAATACCATGCTGTCTTGATGATGACAGCTTTGTAGTAGAGGCTAAAGTCTGGGATTGTGATGCCTCCTGCTTTGGTCTTCTTCTTCAAAATGACTTTGGCTATTCGGGGCCTTTTGTGGTTCCATATGAATTTTAGGATTGCTTGTTCTAGTTTCGAGAAGAATGCTGGTGCAATTTTGATTGGGATTGCATTGAATGTGTAGATAGCTTTGGGTAGTATTGACATTTTGACAATATTTATTCTTCCAATCCATGAGCAGGGAATGTCTTTCCATTTCTTTAAATCTTCTTCAATTACCTTCATAAGCTTTCTATAGTTTTCAGCATACAGATCCTTTACATCTTTGGTTAGATTTATTCCTAGGTATTTTATGCTTCTTGGTGCAATTGTGAATGGGATCAGTTTCCTTATTTGTCTTTCTGTTACTTCATTGTTAGTGTATAAGAATGCAACTGATTTCTGTACATTGATTTTGTATCCTGCAACTTTGCTGAATTCATGTATCAGTTCTAGCAGACTTTTGGTGGAGTCTATCGGATTTTCCATGTATAATATCATGTCATCTGCAAAAAGCGAAAGCTTGACTTCATCTTTGCCAATTTTGATGCCTTTGATTTCCTTTTGTTGTCTGATTGCTGATGCTAGAACTTCCAGCACTATGTTAAACAACAGCGGTGAGAGTGGGCATCCCTGTCGTGTTCCTGATCTCAGGGAAAAAGCTCTCAGTTTTTCCCCGTTGAGGATGATGTTAGCTGTGGGCTTTTCATAAATGGCTTTTATGATCTTTAAGTATGTTCCTTCTATCCCGACTTTCTCAAGGGTTTTTATTAAGAAAGGGTGCTGGATTTTGTCAAAGGCCTTTTCTGCATCGATTGACAGGATCATATGGTTTTTCTCTTTTTTTTTTTTTTTTTGTTAATGTGATGTATCACGTTGATTGATTTGCGAATGTTGAACCAGCCCTGCATCCCAGGAATGAATCCCACTTGATCATGGTGAACAATTCTTTTTCTATGCCGTTGAATTCGATTTGCTAGTATCTTATTGAGAATTTTGGCATCCGTATTCATCAGGGATATTGGCCTGTAGTTCTCTTTTTTTACTGGGTCTCTGTCTGGTTTAGGAATCAAAGTAATACTGGCTTCATAGAATGAGTCTGGAAGTTTTCCTTCCCTTTCTATTTCTTGGAATAGCTTGAGAAGGATAGGTATTATCTCTGCTTTAAACGTCTGGTAGAACTCCCCTGGGAAGCCATCTGGTCCTGGACTCTTATTTGTTGGGAGATTTTTGATAACCGATTCAATTTCTTCGCTGGTGATGGGTCTGTTCAAGCTTTCTATTTCCTCCTGATTGAGTTTTGGAAGAGTGTGGGTGTTCAGGAATTTGTCCATTTCTTCCAGGTTGTCCAATTTGTTGCCATATAATTTTTCATAGTATTCCCTGATAATTGTTTGTATCTCTGAGGGATTGGTTGTAATCATTCCATTTTCATTCATGATTTTATCTATTTGGGTCATCTCCCGTTTCTTTTTGAGAAGCCTGGCTAGAGGTTTGTCAATTTTGTTTATTTTTTCAAAAAACCAACTCTTGGTTTCGTTGATCTGCTCTACAGTTTTTTTAGATTCTATATTGTTTATTTCTGCTCTGATCTTTATTACTTCTCTTCTTCTGCTGGGTTTAGGCTGCCTTTGCTGTTCTGCTTCTATTTCCTTTAGGTGTGCTGTTAGATTTTGTATTTGGGATTTTTCTTGTTTCTTGAGATAGGCCTGGATTGCAATGTATTTTCCTCTCAGGACTGCCTTCGCTGCGTCCCAAAGCGTTTGGATTGTTGTATTTTCATTTTCGTTTGTTTCCATATATTTTTTTAATTTCTTCTCTAATTGCCTGGTTGACCCACTCATTCGTTAGTAGGGTGTTCTTTAACCTCCATGCTTTGGGAGGTTTTCCAGACTTTTTTCTGTGGTTGATTTCAAGCTTCATAGCATTGTGGTCTGAAAGTATGCATGGTATGATTTCAATTCTTGTAAACTTATGAAGGGCTGTTTTGTGACCCAGTATATGATCTATCTTGGAGAATGTTCCATGTGCACTCGAGAAGAAAGTATATTCTGTTGCTTTGGGATGCAGAGTTCTAAATATATCTGTCAAGTCCATCTGTTCCAATGTCTCATTCAGGGCCCTTGTTTCTTTATTGACCGTGTGTCTAGATGATCTATCCATTTCTGTAAGTGGGGTGTTAAAGTCCCCTGCAATTACCACATTCTTATCAATAAGGTTCCTTGTGTTTATGAGTAATTGTTTTATATATTTGGGTGCTCCGGTATTCGGCGCATAGACATTTATAATTGTTAGCTCTTCCTGATGGATAGACCCTGTAGTTATTAAATAATGCCCTTCTTCATCTCTTGTTACAGCCTTTAATTTGAAGTCTAGTTTGTCTGATATAAGTATGGCTACTCCAGCTTTCTTTTGGCTTCCAGTAGCATGATAAATAGTTCTCCATCCCCTCACTCTCAATCTAAAGGTGTCCTCAGGTCTAAAATGAGTCTCTTGTAGACAGCAAATAGATGGGTCTTGTTTTTTTTATCCATTCTGATACCCTATGTCTTTTGGTTGGCGCATTTAATCCATTTACATTCAGTGTTATTATAGAAAGATATGGGTTTAGAGTCATTGTGATGTCTGTATGTTTTATGCTTGTAGTGACGTCTCTGGTACTTTGTCTCACAGGGTCCCCCTTAGGATCTCTTGTAGGGCTGGTTTAGTGGTGACAAATTCCTTCAGTTTTTGTGTGTTTGGGAAGACCTTTATCTCTCCTTCTATTCTAAATGACAGGCTTGCTGGATAAAGGATTCTCGGCTGCATATTTTTTCTGTCTAGCAAACTGAAAATCTCGTGCCAACTCTTTCTGGCCTGCCAAGTTTCAAAAGAGAGATCAGTCACGAGTCTTATAGGTCTCCCTTTATATGTGAGGGCACGTTTACCCCTTGCTGCTTTCAGAATTTTCTCTTTATCCTTGTATTTTGCCAGTTTCACTATGATATGTCGTGCAGAAGATCGATTCAAGTTACGTCTGAAGGGAGTTCTCTGTGCCTCTTGGATTTCAATGCCTTTTTCCTTCCCCACTTCAGGGAAGTTCTCAGCTATGATTTCTTCAAGTACCCCTTCAGCACCTTTCCCTCTCTCTTCCTCCTCTGGGATACCAATGATGCGTATATTATTTCTTTTTAGTGTATCACTTAGTTCTCTAATTTTCCCCTCATACTCCTGGATTTTTTTATCTCTTTTTCTCAGCTTCCTCTTTTTCCATAACTTTATCTTCTAGTTCACCTATTCTCTCCTCTGCCTCTTCAATCCGAGCTGTGGTGGTTTCCATTTTGTTATGCATTTCATTTAGAGCATTTTTCAGCTCCTCGTGACTGTTCCTTAGTCCCTTGATCTCTGTAGCAAGAGGTTCTCTGCTGTCAGCTATACTGTTTTCAAGCCCAGCGATTAATTTTATGACTATTATTCTAAATTCACTTTCTGTTATATTATTTAAATCCTTTTTGATCAGCTGACCTTCTCTTTTTGATATTCAGATGGCCATGTCACCTGCGTCTTTACATGGTCTTCCCTCTGTGTGTGTGTGTACCCAGATTTACTCTGGTTATAAGGGTACCAATCATACTGGATTAGAGCGCACCCTAACAATGTCATTTTAACTTTATTACTTTTGGGAAGATTCTGTCTTCAAATACACTGACATCTGAGTCATTAGGAGACAAAACTGCAGCATGTAAATTTTGCAAGAGGCAGAATCCAACCCATAAGGGCCCATGCCTCTTACTCTCATGTCTATTAGATGTTACAGTGGTTAAATGAAATGATATTTACTGAAGAATTCGCTATGAAACCAGCAAAGAACAATCATTGCTACTTCTGACATTTTCACTTTAGAATTTGATTTTCCTTGATAATTTTTATAACAACCGTATTGAGGAGTAATCTTATTACCAGAAGTGTCACCCTTATAAACTGTACAACTCATTTTTTTGCATATTCAAAATTAATTCATTCATCTTCAGTATCCAATTTTAATGTATTGTTATTAACCCAAACAGAAACCTTTAGTTTCTGTCTCTGTAACTTTGCCTCTTCTGGACATTTCCTCTAAATAGAATCTTCCATATGTGTTCTCTGGTGATTGACTTCTTTCACTTAGCACAATGCTCTCAAGGTCAATCCGTGTTGAAGTATGTATCAAAACGTCATTGATTTGTATTACCAAATGATATGTCATTGTATATTTTGGGGTTTTATCATTCATAAATTGAGGACATGAGGTTATTTCTCCAGTTTGGTTAGTATGAGTAATGCTACTATGAATATTCTTTGCAGCTTGTGAGGTGGCCATGTTTTTATTTCTCTTTCTTGGGTATATACCTACAAGTGAATTTTCTGGTTTATAAAATAACTATGTGCTTATGATTTTGAGGAACTATCATACCTACTATACTCTAAAGTGGCTGCACTCTTTGACAATCTTACCAGTAGTGTATCAGGGTTCCAGTCTCTATACAGCCTTGTGAATGTTTGTTATTATATGTCTTATTTTTCTTTAATTTTAGCCATCTTAGTGTATATGAAATAGTATATCAATACATTGGGTTTATATATATATATATATACACACACACACACACACACACACACACACACACACACACACACATATACATATACATACATATGTGTGTGTGTATATGTATATATATTTTTTTTGAGAGGGTGGGACAGAGAGAGAAAGAATTCCAAGCAGACACTACATTGTCAGCACAGAGCCCATCACAGGGCTTGATCACATGAACTGCAAGATCATAACCTGAGTTGAAACAGTAGTTGGATGCTTAACTGAGTTAGCCACGCAGGTGCCCCTTTTATTGTGGTTTTGATTCACATTTCCCCAATGACTAGTGATGTTAAACATCTTTTCTTTTGCTTATTGACAATTTGTATATCTCCTTAAGATGAAAATGTATTCAAATACATTGCCTATTTTATAATGAGTTTTCTATTATTGCATTTTAAGACATCTTTATATAACTTGTATATGAGTCCCTTATTAGATATATGGTTTGAAAATTATCTTCCATTTAGTGCATTATCATTTCACTTTCTTAGTGGTGTCCTTTGAAGTACAAAGTTTTCTAATTGTGATGAAGCCCAACGTAACCATTGTTTTTCCTTTGTTCTTGTGTTTTTGGTATCATGTCTAAGAAAAAGTCATTTGTCCCAAAGATGAAAACATCACTCCCATATTTTCTTCTAAGAGTTTTAGAATTTTAACTCTTCCACTTATGTCTATGCTTAATTTTTAGTTAATCATGATATATAGTGCATGAAAGGAGTACAGTTTTATTCGTTAGTATATGATATCCAGTTGTCACAACACCGTGTGTTTAAAAGACTATTCTTTCCTCATTGAATTTCCTTGGTACCATTGTCAAAAGTCAGTTGGCCATAAATTTGAAGTTTATTTCTGGAGTTTCATTTCTGTTCTGTTGATCTATGTCTATCTTTATGTCAGTATCAGATCATCTTGATTACTGTTAATTTGCATTAAATTTTGAAATTGGGAAGTGTGAGTCAGTCAGTTTTGCCATTTTTCAAGATTGTTTTGGCTAGTCTAAATCCCTTGCATTTTCACATAAATATTAGAATTCTCTTGTTAAATTATATTTTAAAAGACAGCTCGGTAATATTCCATTGTGTGTGTGTGTACATACCACATCTTCTTTATCCATTCATCAGTCATTGGACATTTGGGCTATTTGCATAATTTGATTATCGTTGATAGTGCTGCTATAAGCGTTGGGGTGATGGACATTATGGTGGACATGTGATCAGCCCTGGATATTATATGTAAGTGTTGAAGCAGAAAATTCTACTTCTGAAACAAATACTACACTACATGCTGACTAACTTGAATTTAAATAAAAACTTGGAAGAAAAAAAAAAAGTTTTTCCAGATACCTGAGTAGAAACAAATGCATAATTAAAAATATCTGGCAAAAAATAGGAAAAGTCTGAATTATGCTAGCATCAGTCTCACAAATGCAGTGAACTACTGTGTTATTGTTTGTTTGCTCATGTTTAGGTTCTCTTCACAAAAATATAATATTTGTTTTACAAAAAAATAAATAAAATAAAGTAAATAAGCAAAAAAGGCGGCTGGGATTTTGAGAGTGATTGCATTGGATCAGTACATAAATTGGAGTGTTGGTGTGGAGTATTGTCTTATTTAACAATATTAAGTCTTCTAGACCGTAAACATGACATGTCTTTCCATTTATTTAACTCTTTAATTTTTTTGCACTAGGTTTTGTGATATTTTGATATGTTTTGATAGATAAGTCTTGCACTAATTTTATTAAATTTATTTCTATGTATTTTATTATTTTGTTATTCTAAATTGAATTGTTTTCTTAAGTTTACTTTTGGGTTATCCATTGCCAATGTATAGAAATAATTTTTTATATATATTGAACTTTACTTAGAAGCCTTGTTGAACTCATTTAATAGTTCTATAGTGCATTCCTTAGGATTTTTTACATATGAGATCATGTAATCTGCAAGTAAAGATAATTTTCCTTATTTATTTTCAATCTGGATGCTTTCATATTATGTTCTAGTCTAAGTGCTCTGGGTAAAATTCCAGTTGAATGTTGAATAGAAGTGGAGTAAACAGACATTCTTGTTCCTTATCTCAGATGAAAAACATTCAGCTTTACTGTTGAGTATGATAGCTCTGGGTTTCTCTTACATGTCCTACATCAGGTTGAAGAAACTCCCTTCTATTGCTAGTTTGCTCATCCTTTTATCATGAAAGGGTGTTAGACTTCGTCAAATGCTTTTTCTATGTATTTTGAGATCAAAATATTTTTGTCCTTTGTTGTATTAATATGATTTATTATAATGATTGATTTTTCAGATGTTAAATTCACTTGACATTCCTGGGACAAATTCTGTATGATCACGGTATATAATCACTTTTATATTTTGCTGGAATCATTTTACTGTTACGTTGTTGAGGACTTATGCATCTGTATTCATAAAGAATATTGCTCTGTAGTTTCTCTTTATAATTTATAGTTCAATTTTATATAGGTCTATTTTCTTCTGATCACTAATAATAAAAAAATTTATTTTGAGTGTGCAACTTTTAACCTAGCATTAATCTTATGCTTGATTTTAATATGCTATACTTTTTTTATTTCACATATTTTTTCTTTTTTTAATTTTTTTTACATTTATTTATTTTGGAGAGATAGAGAGACACACAGCACAAGTGGGGGAAGGGCAAAGAAAGAAGGAGGTACAGAATCTGAAGCAGGCTCCAGGCTCTGAGCTGTCAGCACAGAGCCCAATGTGGGGCTCGAACTCACAAACCACGAGATCATGACCTGAGCTGAAGTCGGACGCTTAACTGACTGAGCCGCCCAGGCACTCCTTCACATATTTTTTCTAATTACTATCATTTTATTGTAGTCAATCAACACCAAAAACACTTGGCATAACTTCCTTTTTTCCCTCATTTGTAATAGAAGTAAAGCTTTCCAGGGGCACCTGGGTGACTCAGTTGGTTAAATATCCATCTTTGGCTTAGGTCATGATCTCATGGTTCATGAGTTTGAGCCCCGTGTTGGGGCTCCAGAGCCTGGAGCCACCTTTGGATTCTGTGTGTGTGTGCCTCTCTCTCTCTCTGTCCCTTCCCCACTTGTACTCGGTCTTTCTCTGTTTCTCAAAAATAAATAAACATTAAAAAAAAGAAATAAAGTTTTCCAAGTTTGTTGTCCACAGCATATTCTTTTCCATGTATCAAAAACTATTGGCTTTTCCCCTGTATCATGTTATGGCTGTACAAATTAGATGATAGTGGGCATCCTGGTTTTTTTCTTCATAAAAAATGGCTTTCTCCAAACAGTAGAACAATCAAAATACACTCTACTGTTCTCATATGCTATCTTTCTTGCTTCTAATATTGAATTCCTTTCCACTGTCAGTGAATGCTATGGATTATTTTAAGCTACTGTACCAGATAGGTACTAAAATTATCTTTTCTTCTGGAGAGTTGGAACACCTCTGCTCCCTCAGTCCTCTTTAATCCAGTAGTTTCCACTAGAACTTTACTCATTAAGCATCAACTTTATTGTGATCTAAAAGATCATGATATAGGAGGAACATGATTTAAAGTTCCAGTCTACATGAATTTTCTTTTACACCACATGAGAGAAGGCACCTCAAAGCTGGGCCTTCTCAAGAAGGATACCCCAGGGAACTGAGCTGGCTGTCCTGTGCTCGAGTTGTATCATACATCTCTCTGTAAATCTGTCATAGGACCCTTGCTACCTTGCCCTCAGGAATTCCCTCCATTCCATAAGAAACACTCTCACTTCTTGTTTTCTTTCTGATTCCCCAGTTTCAAACAATATGAGGTGATTAAACCAAATGGGAATTGACATTCTTTTTTTTTTTTTTTAATTTTTTTTTTAACGTTTATTTATTTTTTTGGGACAGAGAGAGACAACGCATGAACGGGGGAGGGGCAGAGAGAGAGGGAGACACAGAATCAGAAACAGGCTCCAGGCTCTGAGCCATCAGCCCAGAGCCCGACGTGGGGCTCAAACTCACGGACCGCGAGATCGTGACCTGGCTGAAGTCGGACGCTTAACCGACTGCGCCACCCTGCGCCCCGGGAATTGACATTCTTAATCTCTCAGACTATCAATGCAGTATGGACTCCAGTGCATGTGTCTATTCCAACATTCACTTAAAAATGTTACTAATTACTTACTTGCCTTATTAGGTGACTTATGAAATAAAAATATTCTCTTAAAGAAAAAAAATTCTTTTTCTACTTTGGACAACATTTCATTGATATCTATTAAGTAAGTCTCTCATAACTTTATCCCTTCAGGACTAATGAAACACCATTATTATAGTAAGATGCAGTGCCTGGGATGACCGATAAAGGAGTTTTTTGTTAGCCAGGTGTTATGCTCATTGAATTAATTCATTTTGATTCATGAATTTGTTTTGGAAGAAACTGTTCCATTGGGAATTTCAACCCCACTGGGGTCTGTTGGTTGGTCTCTATGGTAGCCTGATTGTCTTCAGAATTGGTGGCACCCAGTATGAAGAAGTCAAATCAAAGTAATACCTCTATACTTTCTAGTTTATTAGGTACTTCCCTGAGTCCTTACGATAATCATGTGAGAGAATTCTAAAGAAAAAACTTATTTTCCCATTAATTTACAGAGAATCTATAATGCTTAGATGTTCTGGTAAAACCCGAACTTAAATGTAGTCCTTTCGATTCCCAAGCAAGTTCGTTTCCAGTGTACTTTGGATGCTTGCATGATGATATTGGTATTTGTGTGGTGTCCATTTTCTTTTTTTTTTTTTTTAATTTTTTTAACATTTATTCATTTTTGAGAGACAGAGAGAGACAGAGAATGAGTGGGAAAGGGGCAGAGAGAGGGAGACACAGAATCTGAAGCAGGCTTCAGGCTCCGAGTTGTCAGCACAGAGCCCAATGTGGGGCTCGAACCCACGAACTGCGAGATCGTGACCTGAGCCGAAGTCGAACGCTCAACCTACTGGGCCATCCAGGCGCCCCATGGTGTGTCCATTTTCTAAATATGCACCTGTTAAAGAAAAATATGTGTGTAAAGTATTCTTAATTCTCTGGTTAGCACCTTTTTAAAATGAAGGTTATTTCCTCATTTGTGAGGCGTGAGTTCTGCATAATGTCTTACTTAGTTCAGTGAAATTACAATCATTTTGACAGCACAAAATCTTCAGGAAGAAAATATGCTATAGAAAATATCAACAATTATTGAATTTGGATTGTGGGTGGAGGCCACTGTGGTAGCCTTAAAGAAAAAGTCTATCGTATGTAAATTTAGGAAAGCTGAGTTACAGATCGCCATTGTTTACTGTTAAGAACCCTTAACATAGTAATATCCATCATGAAGCTAATGGTAGGAGGTGAAGTGTAAGGGTTTCTCAAATCTACTTGTACAAGACTTTTTTTATTCCTAAATTATCTCATGAACAAATTTTCTGAGAAAAATATCTTGTGCAAACACTGATATAAGATAGTTATTTGAAAGCAGCAATGAATTCTTCCATTAGTTTCAGGTTTTTTTCCACTTCCATATGTTGTCTTATGAAGTTAAGTATGTCTTTGGGGTCCTTCTGTCCTCCCTTCAATCCCTGCTCCCTTCTCCTGTGGCTTAGCCGCCCATTTATTACTTTATGCCATAATTTTTTATTTCATCTTTTTCGTATCTTGCTCTCCATCTCCCAAAATATTTGTTGATTTTGAGAAATTAACCTTAGGTGTTTAATCTCTTAGCCATATCTGCATTTTAATAGAGAATTCTTTGGAGAGTGAAAGTATTTCAGCCTGCAAGGATTGAATTCTAATGTGGCATTTTAGGCACACTATCAGGTGGTGGGGGAACAGCTTTTGAATGGGGTACCCTGTTTATGCCTACAGAACCGCACTCCCTTGGGCAATTTTAAGGCTAGCTGGTGATAAGGTGCAGTCTGTAATTCACTGTAATGCTTATTGGAGATGAAGGATGTGTATGTTCAGTCAAGGAAATTGGACTGGGAATGTAATGAGTAATGGATAAAATCTCTGAGGGCATGAACTACACATGTGTAGACTGGATGATTGAGGTATGTAAAAACTGCAACATCCTATTATCTAGTTCCATATGAAAACCATGCCTACCACTCTTCAATTTTATGGTGGAATAACATGAAGGCAACATGTTTTAGTTGTTATGTTTCATTTGTTTGCTTATTGGCTTATTTCTTGGTAATGAATTCTCTGTCCTTTTTTTTTTTTTAATGTTTATTCATTTTTGAGAGAGAACGCATGAGCGGGGGAGGGGCAGAGAGAGACAGGACAGAGGATCTCAAGTGGTTCTGCACTGACAACAGTGAGAGCCCGATGTGGAACTTGAGTTCACGAACCATAAGATCATGACCTGAGCCGATGTGGACGCTCAGCTGACTGAGCCACCACAGTAGCCTCCACCCACAATCTAAATTCAATAATTGTTGATATTTTCTATAGCATATTTTCTTCCTGAAGATTTTGTGCTATCAAAATGATTGCAATTTCATTGAACTAAGTAAGACATTATGCAGAACTCACTCCTCACAAATGAGGAAATAAACTTCATTTTAAAAAGGTGCTAACCAGAGAATTAAGAATACTTTATACATAAATTTAAGTCAAGAGTTGTAAGAAAGCTACCGAAGCACTCAGAGCAATCAAGACAAACTGAAGTATATCTCTGCCAGTGTGTAAATTGTTATTTATCTTTATAGGAAGGTAAATATATATCAGAAAGTTGTACTCATTTGTACAGATAAAAGAAAAGCTCAGAACTTTCTCTGGTTAGTTGGGAATGTAATTAATGAAAAAGGTCAGGAAAAACCTCAAATGTGATCTATTGTTCTCTGTATATAAGATAAAATCTTGATGACAACGTTAAAAGTATAATATCTGGGGCTCCTGGGTGGCTCAGTCAGTTAAGTGTCTGACTTCAGCTTGGGTCATGATCTCATGGTTCGTGGGTTCAAGTCCTGCGTCGGGTTCTGTGCTGACAGCTCAGAGCCTGGAGCCTGCTTTGGATTCTTTGTCTCCCTCTTTCTCTGCCCCTTCCTCCACTCAAACTCTGCCTCTCTTTCTCTCAAAAATAAAAATAGAAATAGAAATAGAGATAAAATATATATGTAATATCTGGCTATAACCACAAGTCTGGTATTGAATTCTAAATCATAAATCTGCATGTTAAGTTTTATGTCTTGAGGGTCCTTCTGCTTTAGGCCATAATGGTGTTTGTGATTCTATACCAGTCTTATTTTATTTTAATATTTAAAAAAAATTTATGAAGCTTTTGTTTGTTTTAGCTCCAGTGTTGCATTAATTTCAGGTATACAAATAGTGATTAAACAATTCTATACATTACTCAGTGGTCATCGCATCACCTATTTCACCCAAGCCTCCCCCCACTTTCCCTCTGGAAAACACCAGTTTGTTCTTTGTAGTTAAGAGTCTGTTTCTTGGTTTGTTTCTCTCTCTCTCTTTTTTTTCTTAGCTCATTTGTTTTACTTCTTAAATTCCACATATGATTGAAATCATATGTCATCTTTCTTTCCCTGACTGATGATTTCACTTAGCATTAAACTCTCTAGCTCCATCCATGTTGCTCCAAATGGCAAGATTTTATTCTTTATAATGGTTCAATAATATTCCATCGTATGTATATATGATGTACACGTATATGTGGTATATACATATATACTTCTTTATTCATTCATCAATCAGTGGACACTTGGGTTGCTTCCATAATTCAGCTATTATAAATAATGCTGTTCTAAATTAAAGATAGAGATGCATGTATCCTTTGTATTCATTTTTTTTTTTTTTTTTTTTTTTTGTATTTTGAGAGTAAATACCCAGTGGTATGAATACTGGTTCATAAAGTAGTTCTGTTTTTAACTTTTTGAGGAAACTCCATACTGTTTTCCACAGGGGCTGCACCAGTTTGCATTCCCACCCGCACTGCAGGAAGGTTCCTTTTTCTCCACATCCTCACCAACACCTTTGTTTCTTGTGTTGCTGATTTCAGCCGTTCCAGCAAGTATCAGGTGATATTTCATTGTAGTTTTGATTTGCATTTACCTGATAATGAGAGATGCTGAGCAGCTTTTCATGTATCTTTTGGCAATCTGTATGTCTTCTTTGGAGAAATATCTGTTCGTGTCTTCTTCCGACTCTCTAGAGTGTTGTGTTGTATTAATTCTTTATATATTTTGGATACTGACCCTTTATCGGATATGTCATTTGCAGATAACTTCTCCCATTCCATAAGTTGCCTTTTACTTTTTCAGATCATTTTCTTCACTCTGCAGAAGCTCTTTATTTTGATGTAGTCCCAATAGTTTATTTTTGCTTTTATTTCCCTTGCCTCAGGAGACATATCTAGAAAAATGTTCCTATGGCCAGTGTCAGAGAAATTGCTTCCTGTGCTCTTGTCTAGATTTTTTTGTGGTTTCAGGTCTCACATTTAGGTCTTTAATCCATTTTGAGTTTATGTTTGTGTATGGTGTAAGAAAGTGGTCCAGTTTCACTCTTTTGAATGTAGCTCTCTAGTTTTCCCAGCACATTTGTTAAAGAGACTGCTTTTTCCCATTGCATATTCTTGCCTTCTTTGTTGAGAATTAATTGACCATATAATTTGGCTGTCATTTCTGTTCCATTGATCTGTGTGTTTATTTTTGTGACAGTACCATACTTTTTTTAATTACTGCAGCTTTGTCGTATAACTTGAAGGCTGTTTGTTTTTCTTTTTCAAGATTGCTTTGGCTATTTGGGATCTTTTATGGTTCCATATAAATTTTAGGATTGTCTGTTCTAGTTCTGTGAAAAATGCTGTTAGTATTTTGATAGGGATTGCATTAAATGTGTACATTGCTTTGGGTACTAAAAATATTTTCACAATATTTGTTCTTCCTATCCATGAGCATGGGATGTCTTTCCATTTCTTTGTGTTATCTTCAGTTTCGTTCATGTTTTATAGTTCTCAGAGTATAGGTCTTTTACCTCTTCAGTTAAGGTCCTTGGTATTTTGTTATTTTTAGTTCAATTTGTAAGGGGGATTGTTTTCTTAATTTCTCTTACTGCTGCTTTATTATTTTTTGTGGAGAAATGCAACAGATTTTTGTAGATTTATTTTGTATTCTGCGACTACTAGATTCACTTATCAGTTCTAGTAGTCTTTTGTGAAGTCTTTTTGAGTTTTCCATATAGAGTATCATGTCATCTGCAAATAGTGAAAATTTTACTTCTTCCTTACCAGTTTGGATATCTTGTGTTTCTTTTTGTTCTTTGATTGCTGTGGGTAGGACTTCCGGTACTATGTTAAATAACAGTGGTGATAGTGAACATCCTTGTCTTGTTCTTGACCTTAGGAGAAAATCTCTTAGTTTGTTTTCCCATTGAGTATGTTAACTGCTGGTTTTTAATAGAAAGCCTTTATTATGTTGAGATATATTCCCTCTAAACCTAATTTGTTGAGGGTTTTTATTAGTAATGGATGTTCTACCTTGTCAGATGCTTTTTTGCATCTATTGAAATGATCATGTGTTTGTTATACTTTCTCTTATTGATGTAATGTATCACAGTGATTGATTTGTGATTATTGAACCATCCCTGCATCCTAGGAATAAATTCCACTTGCTCTTAGAGAACTTTTTTTAACGTATTTTTGGTTTTGGTTTGCTAGTATTTTGTTGAGAATTTTTGCATCTATGTTCAAAGATATTGGCCTTCAGTTCTCTTTTTTTGTTGTATTTTTATCTGCCTTTGGTACCACAATATGGTGGTCTCAAAGAATGAATTTGGAAGCTTTCCTTTATCTTCTCTTTTTTGGAATAGTTTGAGAAAAATTGGTATTAACTCTTCTTTAAATGTTCAGCAGAATTCACCTGTGAAACCCTCTGGTCCTGGACTTTTGTTTTTTGTAAGTTTTTTAATTACAGATTCAATTTCATTGCTGCTTATTGGTGTGTTCAAATTTTCTATTTCTTCCTGCTGTGGTTCTAGTTGAGCACTAGTCTTATTTTAAAATGTGACTACATTGGGGCGCCTGGGTGGCGCAGTCAGTTGAGCGTCCGACTTCAGCCAGGTCACGATCTCGCGGTCCGTGAGTTCGAGCCCCGCGTCGGGCTCTGGGCTGATGGCTCAGAGCCTGGAGCCTGTTTCCGATTCTGTGTCTCCCTCTCTCTCTGCCCCTCCCCCCTTCATGCTCTGTCTCTCTCTGTCCCAAAAATAAATAAACGTTGAAAAAAAAAATTAAAAATTTAAAATGTGACTACATTTATTACATTGTCTGTATCTTCACAAATATGTTCTGATATTCCATTATGTCTCCATGTGGTATCTCTCATTTGCTTCTAGTTTTCAGCTGGGGCATTTCATCACATTTTTCTTACTCCTCTGGCTCTTTCTTGTTCTCTTTCAAAGAGTTTAAATTTGTATTAAACTCATGAGGTCGTATATCCCACCTTGATTCAGTCATGTAGTTCCCATTGACTTCAGCAAAATTCCACAATGGGATCAAGGGCAATGTGAGCCCTTAGAAAAACTCAAATGGACTGGCATGTCCATCAGGTTTAGAGAGCACCATTAAGAATAGTGATAGAGACATTAGTAAAGACAGATAGGAGGGAGCATCAGCAGGATTTTCTTCCCTCAGATGTGACTCAAACAAGAACTGAACCAAACTGCCTATATCTTGCTTTAAGGAATCTTAGCAGCAGAATGGGAAAGATTTGAAAGAATTTCTCAGCTACAGAGTTTCACTCTAGGGACTATGTCTTTGAGTAGGCTCCGGCTACTTAAATTGAAAATGAAATTAAGCATTTTCAGAGATTTTTCAATTCCTCCCCTGCCAGTAGTTTCCAAAATGCTTGCACTAGCAAATGAGGTGGTTGGTAGAATATGGCCTTGAAAAGACCTGTCCCGCAACTCCTCCCTTCAAACAGCAGTGGCTGTTTATTACATTTCATTGAAGGCTGTCATATACTCTTTCTCCACTGTGACATAATTTGGAGGCTTTTTTTTTTTAATACCTTCAATTGGACTGATAGAACAATGACTCAGCTGAAATTTCCAACAATTTCAAATACAATGTGTGTTAAGTGTAAGATGAATCATCAAGGGACTTCCTGAGAGGTTTGGGATCAGTTTCAAACAATATATTATTCTAAAAACTCACCCAAACTTCCTTCTAACTGGGTTCTGAGACAATGGTCCCATTGAAGTCTTCATACTCTTTTGTCATTCTTTAATAATAATTGTATAAGAGCCAAAGAGTTGACTCTTGAGGTGTTTTCCATAAATCTACATAAAACAAATGTTTTAAGAGATGTAAACTGTATCTTAGTTTTCTCTTCTCAGTAAATAAGATAAAAATTAACAAGTACATATGTTTAGAGACAGGATATACATGTCTTGTGGGCAGGCATGTTTCTTCCCAGTAGTTTCCCATTATACTTAGAAGAAAGTCCAGATTCCTTGCTGTGTTTTAAATGAATCATCTGACGTAAAATGGTTCCTAGCAACCTCGTTCTTTCCTGCTTTCCTCCTTCCTCAACCCCCTGCAGTTATGCCAGCTATCTTGCTTTTTACCCCTCAGTTAGGCCAAGCATGTTTCCAACATGGGACACATGGACCCATTCAGTTTTCTTGGATCTTACTCAAATATTATTTCACTAGAGGGATCTTTTGTGAGCACGTGATCTGAAGATTATTCTTACCAAGCTTCTGCCGTGCCCTCTAGTTTGAAGTAAAGTGATAAGTGCTGAGAAGGTACGTGTCCTTTCTGTAAGCTCTCTGCCTAGACCAGTGATGGGCACATAGTGGATGGTTAGTAAATAACTGCAGATTGAGTATATTAACAAAGTGGTGTAGTCATCATCCTGCTATTTCACAATCTAGATTTGTTAATGCTTTTCTTACGATTAGACTTAGGTTGGACATTTGGGGGCAATCAGTGACACTGTATATATTTTCTGTTACTGATCATCAGAAGACACATATCAATCTGTCCCAGTGATTAAGATGGTGACTGCCAGAATCCTCACATGAAAAGTTCTCTTTTATTTTTGTTATTAACAAACAGTTGGGGTACCTGGGTGGCTCAGTCTGTTAAGTGACCGACTCTTAATTTCAGTGCAGGTCATGACCTCAGGGTTCGTGAGTTCGAGCCCTTTGTCAGGTTCTGCCCTGACAGCACGGGACATGATTAGGATTCTCTCTTGGCCCCTCCCCTGCTCTCTCTCTCAAAAATAAATAAATAAACCTAAAAAAAATAGTTAATGGAGCAATGCATGGAGATGATGTGAATATTTTGTCCCTTAATCTTCATTCACCCCAAAAGTTCAATATCTTTTGATGGCCCTTTCCAAAATCAATATATTCATGGTTGCAAAGGAGTGTTTTGTTTAGTGTTACCTATATCCCTTCTACATGCATTCGCTAACATTTTAATATAGAGAAGAGCTTTCTCTCTCCATCTTGCTTTCTTTTTCCCTTTTTCATTTCTTTTATTTTTCTGAGTATTGCTATGGATTTATGGATTCTTTTATATTCAGTATATTTTAATTCATTGTAAGGCTTCTTTTCAGTGCTTTTTATTGTCTAAATTTGGCCAATAAGAGCTTTTCCTCCTGACATGTCCAATTAATGTATTCCTTCCTACCCACCCCCTCATTTTCTTTGTTGCACAATTAGATGCCACAGGCTCAGCCTGTACTCTGTTCAGCCTGCACCTTCATCAGGCATTTGTCCACAGAGCTCTGCTTTCTTAAGTGGAGAATGGTATTTAGAAATCAAGATCTGAAAAATTTATTGTGCTTATTGTACTAAAGTGTTCTACTTCTAGGCAACTTAACTGAATGACTAGGGGATGTATCCATAAGATTATATGGAAACTTCCAGTTCAGATCCTGCACTATAGAGTTTTCTCCTTATCTACCCCATTCTTCCATACTCTTACCTTTATTTACAGTGACAGTCCTATATTGAAATATATTTCCTCAACTTCTCAATTCTACAACATACAAAATACAGAATTACTAGAGCGTGTTCAGTACCACTATTAACAATAACCCTACTAAAGGAAATTCAAATTTTTAGTTCAGGTATTTTTTTTTAGAGTATATTCTAATAAATTTAAACAACTAGTAAACTCTGCTCAAAAATCGTATTTTTTTCCCTGTGTGGTTATATGATATTTTATATAAAGCAGTATTCCTTCATTTTTGTTTGTATTCATATCTGGAGTTTGTATTTTCATTTCATTTTTTTAACTTAATTTTATATTTTTATATATAAAACCTGGTTCAGAAGCCAACATCATATAATATGGAAAGATTCACTCTTTATTCAGAGAAGTCATACATCTGTCCCCCTCTCCTTCTATCCTCAACTCCCTCCTCTCCACTGTTAAATTGATAAAAGAATACAATTTAGGTGACACCAACAAACTTTATTTAACACTTCGTGAAGCAGACAATCTCCATTTAGAGAAGAATGGAACAGAAGGCAAAAAAGTCTTATAGGATAAAGAATAAAGAATGGAAGGAGAAAATGGAAAATATACAATTGGCTGGGGCCATGCAGCCAACCTTGTTGGGGTGAGAAGGCCCAGAGTTGTGTGCGGATTAGCTGGCAGGATTTACTATTTCTGTTCAAGCGGAGCATTTACAAGGACACAAAAGTTACCTAAGTTTCAGTTTCCTGATGTGACACCCTTGCACAGGAGCGGGCTCCATCTTGGGCCTAGAGTTATTTCAACAATAAAATACTGGAAATACTAGAAAAATGAATGTAATAAAATATGAGCTAGTTGTTTAAACAGTTTTCTAATAAAAAACCTATCCAGTGCACTCTGATAAATATTTTGTGTTTGTCTGCGACCACTGCAGCAAGCACATAATGTTATAAGTATTGGTTAAATCACAGCAGGCTGTCAACAGCTAAGATATCATTATTAATGATCTTGGCTCTCCTGTTATAATTCAGTAGAACAACTGAGAAGTGTGGATGAAACTGCTCAAAGAGATGGATGTCAAAAATGTGTTCAGCCCTCATTTCAGAGACATTAAGGAAGTTTGAAAGAACCTGCTTAACAGGTTGTTAAGTTTACTTTGGAATTTAGTGCTGTAGCACACAGCATAATATCCTCTGTTGGCATCCCGATGCACAGGCTTCTTGATGTGCACCCTTACTGTTTACTCTTCATCATTCAACATGCAGTGGATAATGAATTATTTAAGCAGTGGTATCTTGGGACATGTGTCTCCTTGGTCATTTCTGATAAAATCCTTAGGAAGGCTGTTGTGTGCTTATGGTAGATTTTCTTTTTCTCATTTTCAAGTTTATATTCAAATCCCGGTTCTACAAATAGCTCATGATTATCACCATCTCTTTATGTGTATGATCAAAGATACAGTGATTTGTATACCATAATGCCAAGGTTTTTTATTGAATTCGTATGTAGTAGGAGAAAATACTCATTGGTAGATGATTTTTAAAAATTGTCTGATGATTAAAGAAATGTTTTGAAATGTGCTTCTAAGAAGTTCACTTATTCTCTTTCTAATACAGTTCTAAAAAATCTTTAAATTAAGCATAACATAAAATTTGCTTTTCATGTTGTTGGAGAAGGCTTAGAAATAAATTGTGAAAGTTTTTAGAATGGGAACCACCTTTTTAATAGCTACCATGTTCCAGACACTTTGCTGTCATAAGAAATGGTTAAAAGAAAGGGAAATAAATTTGTGAACAGAAGATTACTCTCCTATAACTTTGATGGAATATAAAATGTTATAACATTAAGGAGGAAAATTTTGCAGTAATAACAAAACTGCTTCTACATTTGCAGTCAAGAATACATTTTCTAGCCATTTCCATGGGAGGAAAACATTTACTCATACAAAACAAGGTTTTTTATTTCAGTAATTTTATAGTAGAAATGTATAGGAAATTACCTCACTACTCAAATATAAGAGGTTGAGGAAAATACAAAGGCATAGTACAGAGTAATAAGCAGCTTAAAGACTGATGAATATCTCTACGAACTGGACTGGTATGGGCATATTTTAAGAAATCAAAATTGTATGCAAAATTTAGTTTTAATCAGAGGAGAAAGTAAGACTATAGTTATGAATTTGATGACACAAAAATCAAAAAACCTCAAGAAGTAAACCAGAAACCATTGAAAATGGTTATCTGGTGTTGAAATAACTTTCTTGATCCAAGATGGAGCTGCTCCTGCCCAGGGTAGCACGTCAACAAAATGAAACAAATAACTTCTGTGTGTCTATAAATACGTGCCTATAAGTACGCTGCTTAACCAGAAACACAGTAAATCCAGTCATCCAATACCCAAATGCCAAGACAATTCTGGGCCTTCTCACCCCAAACAAGGTTGACTGTGTGGCCCTAGTTAATCAGATATTTTCTGCTTTTCTCTTCCTTGTTCTTTATTCTTTATCCTGTGAAAGTTCCTTGCTTCTGCTCCGTTTTGCAGTTCTCTAAATTAAGACTGTCTGCTTCATGAAGTGTAAGCAAGCTTTACATTAACTAAATTATCTCCTTTGATTGTATCTCAGCAGTTTTTGGCAATGAGGATGGGGTCCGAAGCTAACTGCTGATGGCCTACAGGAAGGACAATGAGATGTACCCATGAGGCACCTGCTGAAAATTTTAGTTCACTGTTCCTCTCATTACCAAAATCCCTGGGTAAGTCACTTTCTGACTTGAGCTCCCCTGTCTTGCATGCATCTCTTGGGTCCACAAGTTTTATATTTTTTTGAATAGATAGATAGGTCGATAGGTCAATAGATAGATAATGTAAAATGATGGGTATTCACTGGCTAAATTATTTCCAGATAAGATTAAAAATGAAACATTAATTATTGTACATAAGTTTATCTACTTTTGACTTCTTTTTATGGAAGTAAAGGTATTTGTGTCTATTAGTATACGTGTTTTGTGCCACATGAAAAATTTTACTATAAGGAAGAGTATACTTCTAGAAATTATGAAAGGCATTTATAAGTTGGCCAGTCCACAATTGTTTCCTTTTTTGACTTCAGTAGGAATTAAGTATTCTAAAGGTTAAAAATTCTAATTAATATATGTAATTAAAATTACTATAAAATGATAAAAGAAATATCTCTGTGGAAATTAGCATGTGTTTTTGGTAAGGAAAGACACAAGGTATAGAGATGTTTTGTTAAGGGAAAAGGAGAATAAGTTTGTCCTAAAGTAAAACAACAGTGGTTTCAGAGAATGAGAAAAATGAAACAGAGTGGATAAAATATAAATGAATCTTTAAAAATGTAGAAGGTTTATGTAAAATTAGTCTTGAGAAAGGAATTTTATATGTGGTCAAGCTGCCTAAGATTGGAATTTGATTTATTTTATTTTTTCATGAGGTCTAATATCAAAAAGTACATCCATGTGTTTTTGTTTGTTTTTTTTGGTTTGTTTTTAACCATGTAAATATCTGGATTTGCCTTTGGAGTCTTTGTCACTTTGGTTAAATGGATATTTTTTGACCCAAAATCAAATTCTGAGTAAGTCTTTTTACTTTAAGGCAAACTTTGGAATTTTTCAGCCAGTCTCTGGAACATCTCAAAATATTTGTTCTCTCTTCTTATAAAAATAAAACTGTTAAGCCAATTAGGCTTATTTGGAATGTTAAATTACATGGGAAGCATTGTCAAATCAGAAGTGATACCAAGTGTTCTTTAGCTTGTATCTGTATGGGTATATGCTATTAATAGAAGTGTCCCAGAAATTATATGCCGTTCTTAAAAATTGGACATATCTTGGTGTAGTATTACAAGTCAAAATTCCGATTATTATCTTAAAATGCTTTATGTCCCAGAAATAACCAAGTTTCCTTGTCAGTTCCATTATAATGAACTCTTACACGATCTTTAGCATTGGGCATTTTTAAGTCTTTTGTCATATGTAGACAGTTACTGTTTTACTCTGACGCTTATGCAAAAGTGAGATTCTTGGAGTGGATCTTACCAAGAAATCTCGACCACCGATACTGCTGTCAAATTACAAGGTGTTGAACCTTGGGTGCATATTTCACAACCAAAGACTTCATCTGACACCTGGTCCTGTATAAACACAGGAGACCTCAAAATCAAATAGACTAGGAAGAGAAGTAGTCCGCGCTGAGGTAGACTGCTTCCTCCCAATATGTTGGATCAAGAACAGTTTTTCCATCCCTCCTTACCTCTCTGTTCTTCTCTTTCCTAGTTATACCATAAAGATTTTTATGATTCTTTGTCCATCTTTTTCCTTGCCTTGGCCTGAAGAGATAATGCCATTGTTCACATATCTTGGGCCATTGCAAGGGAAGAGTGATTCAGCCTCCACGTGACTGTTGGATTTGTTATGATGCTAGTAATCTGTACTTGCTTCTGCCTATCACAGACTTTTCCCTGATATCTGATGTCTCATTTTCTCTGGAATAAGCTGACTGGATAAACATTTCTGGGAAAGTGGAAACCTAGTCACATGAAATACATAAACAGGCCACTGGCTTAAAGAAGCATCCCACTCTTTGGGGTTATTTCTTGACTTACTGGATTCTAGCTAGTTTGTTTGAGTTATGGGGACCCTGACTTAGGAGCACTCTTGAAACCACAGGCATTGTTTTGTTGCTGATAATTACAACTGTCTCCCTGATATACCGCATTCTTTCAAATGTTGTAAATGCATGGGGACATCCATTGACCAACCAACAGATGGTCTCTCTTCTACTAGAATGACAAAAGAGAAAAAAACATAGCAAGGTCCAATAATACAAGTCTGACATTTTCTCTCAAGAACAATAAACTGAGACCTGAAGAGGCAGTGCTTACTGAGAGTTAACACTAAGACCAACATTTTGACCAAACCTCTAGAATTGTCAAGAATGATAAAAAATGGGGGATTGGTAAAATAGCTTTCTAGACCTGAGATGGAGCTATCCCTGTCCGAGATGCCACATCACTTAACAAGACTTAGACACTTTTGCGACTCTATAAATGCTCCGCTTGAGCAAACATACAATATAATCAGCCAGCCAGTCCCCTAATGCCAAGCCAACTCTGGTTCTTCTTGCCTCAGACAAGGTGGACTTGTGGCCCCATCCAGGCAGATATTTTCCACTTTTCTCTTCGGTGTATTTTATTCTTTATCCTATAAAAGCTACCTGTCTTCCACCCTATTTTGCAGTTCTCTGCATGGAGACTGTCTGCTTCATGAAGTGTTAAATAAAGTTTGTTTGTATCACCTAAATTGTCTTCTCTAATCATGTTATAACAATGTTAATCCACTTTAAAACCGACATTCAAATACTAATTGACAGTGCATATTCTTAGGAAACACTATTATTCATGTCGGTTTAATTCACAACTAACCAGGTGGTGCAAATTCAGATTATATGTTCAATTACTTTAGTATGTTGTTTGTCTTCAGTACCTGTCATCAACCAAATGTTTCTTTGTTTTATATGTGTAATGAATTTTGGGGACAATTATGTTGTCATGAATCACCATGATACCTATCTTACCAAATATGTTTTGCCTGCATTAGATCATCTAAAAGATTAAATTACAACCTTCGACTAAAATGAAGTGGTTATAAAATTTAAATGCTTTGAGACTAATTTACATTTTTCCTTAATAATTATACAATTTAAATTTTAGGATGGGAGCAGTTTGCCATCCTAAGTAAATCCCAGAATCATTGTAGTGGACACAACATAAAGTGAAAGTAACAAAATGTACGTTGCATTCCCCTCCATCATTTTATAGGTACTCTTGTTTTGGATAGCAAAAGTCCCGTTCTTTTTTTTTTCATGAAAATCTTTATTAAAAGAAACAAAAGATAATTTCTGTCACAATTTCCTTCCAAAAATACTGACTTCAATCATAATTTATCACATATTTTAGCTGTCAATTCATATCTTAGAAATAAGGTTTCCAAAATTGTTTCATTGGAAAATTTCACTGTGTATTTCGTGATTGGTTTACTATACCTTTGCCAACAGCTCCCTCTATGTTCCATAACACAGATACTTATTGTTCATGCTCTGAAAAACTGTGGATGTGTTGTTTTTGTGACAAACACCTTCAGGAAAGAACTTAAGTTGTTTGGTATTATGCAGTAGGACTTAGGAACATAGGTTTTTAGTTGCTTCTATTGTCAAAAGTGTGTCTTATTGTTTTAAACTAGATTTTTGTGACTATTTTTGTGGGTTGATTCACTAAAGTCCTTTTTAACTTGCATTCATGTAGAAGGAAATGGGATCGTGTAGACTAGTAACATACTGGACTAGTTTCTTGGTTTTTTAAATCCTATATATTCTCTGTTCTTATATGTCTTCCCTCCTGGATAAAATTAAGCTGGCTTAGACTTTTGAAAGGAAATGTGATGAGATAGAGAACATGCATGTTGATGAAAACAAAGCAAATATATTAGCCAGTGGAAAAAGCTGACAAAGCATTATGTATTCACCAGCGGACACTTGTGATCAAACTAAGAAATTCTAAAAGGCTCACCTTTTATATGTGTGTGTGTGTGTGTGTGTGTGTGTGTGTGTGTGTGTGTGTGTGGGTGTGGTGGGGTAATTCAGATGGTGATATATGAAATACAGTTTCACTGTTGTTTTTCATTGTGGTCGTGGGTGGCAAGTCCCCAGCAGTGAAACTGCCAAACCCTCTTCCTGCGGCGCCATTAAGTAACCACAACTCTGTTCCCTCTTGAGCCAAGATGTGCCTTCAGGATCCTTCTCAACACTCTATTCCTACCAGTCACAAAGTTTGATAATAGATAAAAGCTAATTTTCATTTCTGTCAATACTTCCCGTTGGGCAATGAATCTTAATATTTTAACTATGTTAATTTTTTGATAAACTACTTTTGAAGTTAAAAGTACAATTATCATACTAGGTTTTGTTTTTAAAACTTTTTTTTTTAGTTTTAAATTCTAGTTAGTTAACATACAGTGTAATTTTAGTTTTAGGTGTACAGTTTAGTGATTCGACATTTACATACATCACCCAGTGATCATCACAAGTGCCCTCCTTAATCCCCATCAGCTATTTCGCCCATCACCCTGCCCACCTCCCCTCTGATAATCATCAGTTCATTCTTTATAGTTAAGAGTCTGTTTCTTGGTTTCTCTCTCTCTCTCTCTCTCTCTCTTTCCCCAATGATCATTTATTTTGTTTGTTAAATTCCACCTATAAGTGTAATCATATGACATTATGCTAAGTGAAATAAGTCAGTCAGAGAAAGACAAATATACTAGTTTTTAAAAGAGTTTTATACTACAGTTTTCCCCCTAAAATTTGCAGTTTAAAGCTAATCAGAAGCTATTCCATTCCCTTTTATCAAGATCCTAACATTATTTCCTAATAAGAGACTTGTTCTAAAGTTATGTGGTTATGCAGAAATGTAAATATATAAAGGCATTGCACCAAAGTGGGATAAAACTTACAGAAAGTTGATTGTTTTATTTTTTTTTTATTTTAATTTTTTTTTTCAACGTTTATTTATTTTGGGGACAGAGAGAGACAGAGCATGAACGGGGGAGGGGCAGAGAGAGAGGGAGACACAGAATCAGAAACAGGCTCCAGGCTCTGAGCCATCAGCCCAGAGCCTGACACGAGCCTGACGCGGGGCTCGAACTCACGGACCGCGAGATCGTGACCTGGCTGAAGTCGGACGCTTAACCGACTGCGCCACCCAGGCGCCCCAAAAGTTGATTGTTTTAAAACAAACATTTATACCCACATAGAAAGCACATTATTGCACCTCATTTTCTTATTTAAAATATTTTTCACAACAACTTAAATAAAGAGGTATTACTCTCTCCAACTTTACCCTGGTAAAATGAGGCTCAGAAAATGTAATTTACCTAAGTCACATGGGTAACTTATGGCAAAATTGAAATGCAGGGTAGGTTTGTTGACTGCAAGGATGGTATTCTTCCTCTTTTTAAATGTTTATTTATTTACTTTGAAAGAGAGTGAGGGAAAGAGCAAGAGCAAGGGAGGGAGAGAGAGAGAGTCCCAAGTAGGCTCTGCGCTGACTGCCTGAATCTCACAAACTGTGAGACCATGACCCCAACTAAAATCAAGGTCAGATGTTTAACCAGTTGAGCCACCCAGACACCCCACAAAAGTGATATTCTTAACCCTCCCATGACATAGTCTCCTTTTCTTTTCAAGTTGGCCAGTAAACATATACCATTGTTCATGAGAAACGACAGCAAATACATTATATATAAAATATATTGAGTACAAACATAAGATTACTTTATAAATGACTGTATTTATAAATGAACTTAAGCAAAACTGTACCAGACAAAACAGTTACACCATGTGTACCAGACAAAAAGCTGGTATTTCTAGTACAAAAATGAGCCTTGTAAGTGAAAGATCCACATCAAATATCCCAGAAGTAAAACCAAGAAATATGAACAGAGAATACGTAGAAGAAATGCAAAGAGCTTATCAGCAGAACAATCTCACCAGTAGCCCAAGAACAACAAACCAATCTAAAAATAAGATAACTATGTGTTGCCCACCTACTGGAAAAACATGTTTTTATAGATTTGTAAAAACTTGGTTTGTGAGAGTAGAGTGTAAAGTGGAGATTAAACATTGATAATAAAATTATATATGACCTAAACCTTTGGGGAGGACTATGTATACATTTTCACTCAATTATACTTTTACTAATATCAGTTAATGTACAAAACCACAAAACGTGTACCAAGATATGTATTCCAGCTGTATTTGTAGAAACCAGAAAAAATTGTTTAAATCTGTAAAATTTTTAAAAAGGATACTAACCATCCATGTTGTGGAATAAAATAATAGGGTAGTCCATAATATATGGTTGAAGGGGAAACAGAAATCATGACTTAATAAAGTATGTAGAATGTGATCTTGGTTTCAACTATGACAATGGTCTTTCATAGGCAATAGGAATTACAGAGGATAAAGGGAATGGTAGGATATTTATTTCCATTGAACTCTACTCCTGTATTTAAAAATTTTTCATATATACATATATATATATATATCATTATTATAAGTAAAATTGGAGAATTGGTTTCCACATGAGCTAAAAGCAACACAGATAAAACTAAAAACTTCAGAAGAAAATAGCAAAAGTAGGTATACCTTTTACTGAGAATCTGAATTACATCTGCTTATATGCAAGATCACAATAGTTGAGTAAAGAGGGAAATCACTTTAGAAGAAAAACATGGTAGTGGGAATTTGGAAGCACTGCTTCTCCAAGACACGGAAGTAAATGACAGCATTATATAATTAAGGAAAACAAATTTGATAGGGAACAGATCATGTACCTTCTGAAAGTGGAAATGCAGTGTCAGATCCACCACAGGAGAATATACGTTTCAAATCTTGTAAGGAAATCCAGAAAAAAATAAGTGATGTTTTGACTGTTGCCAGATAGATGATAGATAGATAGATAGATAGATAGATAGATAGATAGATTAGATTAGATGGTAGATAGATAGAGCAAGCAACATAGCCACATAAACAAGGCAATTATAAAACACACCTAGATGCTAAATGTCTTGTCTTTTTTCCTAATTCCCATCTCTTGCTTATTCCTTTCATACATTAAATTCCACCTAAACAAAGTCTAGTTTTTTGAATCCCAAGATTTGCTCAACAGCCTTCTCTGCCTAGAAGCAGTTTTAGGTTGATAGCAGAATTGAGAGGAACTTACAGAATACTACCCCCACCCCACCTCATATTATCCACATCCCCACCAGAGTGGACCATTTGTCACAATTATTGAGCCTACAGTGACACATCATAATCAGCCAAAATTCTGTGGTTTACATGAGGGTCCATTGGTGGTGGACATTTTATGTGTTTGGACAAATGGATAATGTTATGTGTTATAATTACAGTGTCATGCAGAGTATTTCATTGCCCTAAAAATACTCTGTGCTCCACCTGTTCATCTCTCCTCCACTCCAGCCTCTGAAAACCACTGATCTTTTACTGTCTCCATAGACTTATCTTTCCCAGAATGACTTATAGTTGGATTCATACATTATGTAGCCTTTTTTTGGATTGTGCCTTTCACTTAATAACATGCATTTGTGATTTCTCCATATCTTTTCATGGTTTCATACTTCAGTTATATTTAGTGTGGAATAAAATTTCATTATCTTGATGTACGCCTGTTCATTTATTCACCTACTTAGGGACATGTTGGTTGCTTTCAAATGCTTATTTGTTTATCATGGTTCATGAGGATAGTAGATGAGCCACAGTTGTCCCGGGCTGTGTGGGTTTTGAGGGCTGTATCCACACAGTCTAGCATTTCAGAATCCATTTTAGTAAATATGTGTAAACTTACTAATATGAATGTGAAAGAAAAATGATAGAGTGAAAAGTTATGTTGGTTTCCTTAAAGGATTAAAGTTTAATTTGCCATTTATTCATCAGTAAAAACTAACTAGGAAATTTTTTTGAACATTCGAATAGTTTTGGAAATTGAATGGAATCATTACATACCCAACTCACTAGGTGCCTCTGACTTGAACTGCAGCCAATGTGGGGAGTCTGCCTGTCTGGCTGGAAGCAACAATTCGGATCAGAGTCCATAAAAGTGATTGAGGCTCTGCATACGTAGACATATCTTCACCTATGGTTTACTTGAAAGAGAAATAGGCTGTGCTTGACTTGAGAAAGAGAAACGAAGTTAGCTCCAGGTAGCTCTTCAGTGAACTTTTTGCTGTGTCCTCCTATGTGGGCATTTGTAGAACCCAGTGAGCTATGGTCCTCAGCAAATGTGCTCGCACACGTGTCTCATGGCACAGCAAGGGTGGGGCTGAAGTTGAGGTTATAAATTCAGATAAAGCAAGTTTCTTTAGATGCAGTTCAACAGAGGAGTGGAATCAGGTGGTAAACATACATGGTGGAAGCCCTGGACTCAATATCTTAAGAGTAAGACCCAGGTAAACCCAAAGAGCCAAGTGTTGAAGACTAGACAGAGAGGTTTAGTAGAGCTTAACATAATTGTTGAAGCTGTGGTTTCCTTCTTGGCGGCTGTTTTTTTTTTTTTTTTTTTTTTTTAAATATATGAAATTTATTGTCAAATTGGTTTCCAAACAACACCCAGTGCTCATCCCAAAATGTGCCCTCCTCAATACCCATCACCCACCCTCCCCTCCCTCCCACCCCCCATCAACCCTCAGTTTGTTCTCAGTTTTTAACAGTCTCTTATGCATTGGCTCTCTCCCACTCTAACCTCTTTTTTTTTTTTTTTCCTTCCCCTCCCCCATGGGTTCCTGTTAAGTTTCTCAGGATCCACATAAGAGTGAAACCATATGGTATCTGTCTTTCTCTGTATGGCTTATTTCACTTTAGCATCACACTCTCCAGTTCCATCCACGTTGCTACAAAAGGCCATATTTCATTTTTTCTCATTGCCACGTAGTATTCCATTGTGTATATAAACCACAATTTCTTTATCCATTCATCAGTTGATGGACATTTAGGCTCTTTCCATAATTGGCGGCTGTTTTTAATAGAATGTACTTAAGGCTTTCTACTCGAGCTGAGAAGCCTTTTAAGATGTGCTGAGCTTTCCTTTCAACAATGTGTTTAGCAGGAGTGATCAGGAATGGTAGAGGTGGAATTAATGCAGAATTGGATTGAAAATTGGAAAAAAAAAACTAAATGAGTGGGTATAGAATATTCTTCTCAGTAGTTTCAATAAGGGGAAAGGGAAGGGTACATTTGAGACTGAGCACAGGGCACAGCTTTACTGTAGACATGTTCTCAGAGCTGTTTTAGAAGGGGCTTAAACCCTGTGAATCTGCTGAAAGGAAACAGGTTTTAGGCAGACTCTAAAGATACAAGAAAAGGGGAAGAAAACTTAGTAGAACAATGGCCTTGGCTTCTCTTTGCTGCTTGGGTCAAAATCATGGAGCCATATTTGTTGCTTCTTTTTTGACGTAGTCCATATCTTGTCCATTAGCAAACAGTGTCATTGCTATCCTCGGAATAGATCCTGAATCTTAACTATTTCTCACCACCTCTGCTGCTAGCGTTTTAAACTTGCCAACATCATTTCTCACTCTCAGTACTGCTGTAGCCTTCCAATTGACCCCGCGCTTTCTTTCCAGAGGTCTTTTACTCCACACACGGTCGTAGCTTAAAGCAGACTCTGTCACTCTTCTGCTCAAAAAAGCACAGTGCTTTGCCATCCCTCTTAGGGGGAAAAAAACATCTGTTAAGGTCCTACGTGATACAATCCCTGCCTGTCTCTCTGGGTTTTTTGCTACTGTGGTTTGTTTTACTATATCCACTCTCGCTCACTTTACTCAAGCCTTACTGGCTTGTAAAATATTTGTTAAACATGTCACCTACATCTTAACCCAGCCTTTTTGCATTTGCTATCCTAGCAGACTGTGCAGCCCCATAACTCACCTGTCCGTTAATGTGGCGTCTGTGCACACACTAGCTTTTCAGACAGGCTTTATCGGATCAGAAGAGGCATTCCCTATTACTTTACATTACTCTGTTTTCTTTTTAGTACCTGTCACTACCTGACCTTATAATATCTGTTTATAAAGTTACATGGTTGGTATTTATTGTACTATACCGCCCTAATAAGAGCAGGAAACTTTCTTTTGGAGTACGACTAAATATTTAGCACCTAGAAGCTTATACATTAAGAGGTCTATCTTTAAGAAAGAAAAAACATATATAGGGAAAATAAGGTATGGAAATGAATATTTATTGAAAATGAAAAAATAAGTAACAAACTTGCTTTTAATAATTTTGCTCAGCTTTACTGAGGTATAACGTATGGACTATAAGTGTACCATTTTGTGAGTTGTGACCTCTGTATAGAGTCTTAAACAACGTCCACCGCAATCACATCCCAGAAGCTCCCCTATTGACCTTGTATAGCCTATCACTGCCCTCCGCTCCCAGACCCTAGCCACCTCTGATCAGTTCTTGATTACTGTGGTTTTACTTTTCAAGAACTGCCTATGAGTGGAATCCTCCAGGATATAGTCTTGTATGCGTCTGGCTTCTTCACTCTGTGTTTCTGAGTCAGTGTTTGGCTTATTCCAGTGGCTCCTTCCTTTTTGTTGATACTAGTATGTCATCGTGTGCATACGCCACAGGTTTGTTGGTTTGTCTGTTGGTGTGTTCATTTGTTTTTACCATTTAGTAGTAGGTGGACATCTGGAAACTTTCCAAGTTTGGGCCGTTACAAAGTGGCACTGAACATTCACGTGTGAATCTTCGGGCAGCCATATATTTCTATCGTTGCCATGGCACTGTTGTGCGGTATGGTAAATGCATGTCTAACCTTATGATAAACTTTCCAGTTTTCTTCCAGAGTGCATTCATGCCGGGACGGTAATGAGTGTCATAGCCAGTCTACATGCTCACCATCACTTGATAGGGAGAGACGTTCAGATTTTTTGCCATTCTCATAAGTGTGCCAAGATAACACATTGTGACCTTAATCTGCACTTTTTAATGACTCGTGAAGCTAACCTTTTTCTCTGTGCTGTTTGTTTTTTATGTATCTTTTCTGGTGAAGTGTCTGTTCCTACTTCCTGACGCTGTTAGTATATAGAAAAGTAACGGAGATATGACAGTTCTTTATATATCTGGAAAGAAGTTGTTTTATTAATAGGGCTCTTGCAAATAATGTGTCCCTTTCTGTATAAGGTTTGTATGTTTGCATACAGTTACTCAATTGTTCCAGTATCATTTGTTGAGAGATTACTCTTTCTGCATTGAATTGCTTTGATGCTTTTTTTGAAAATCAGATACATGAGGGGGTCTATTTTTGAATTTTCTATTCTGTGCCATTGACCTATACAACATCTGACTTTATGATCACACCATATTTGTGTTTCTCGGCGTGTTATAGTAACGTTGAACGTTACTATCTGGAAGTTGAACGTTACTATCCTCTGACGTAATTTTTTTTAAATTTTTCTATAATAAGTCATTTGAATTTCAATATACCTTTAAAACCTGATTGTCAGTTTCTGTACAATAGCAAGAAAGCCTGCTGGAATTTTGATTGGAATGACTTTGATCTGTGGATTTAGAACTTGAGTCTCTCAATTCATGGCTTTGCACATCTCTCTATTAATTTATGGTTCAGTTACTATCTCTCAGCAGTGTTTCAGGGCACATAGGGCACATATAGCTTAATAAATGTATTTTACGTATTTAACAGTCATGAGTGTTACTGTCAATGGTATTTAAAATTTTAATTTCTGATTGCTCATTGCAAGTATACAAAAACACAAACTACTTTTGCAGATTGACTTCCTATTCTGCTAGTTTACTAAATTTATTTCTTCTAGAAACTTCTTTGATAGATTTCTTAGCATTTTCTAGATAAGTGTTAAATAAACATGAGTTTTTTCTTTGTATTAGGTTCCTAGGACTGCTGTAACAAAGTTCCTCAAACCTGGTAGCTTAACACAACAGAAATTTATTGTCTCACCATTCTGGAGGCTTGAAGCCCAAACTCAAGGGTTCAATAGGGTTTGTTCCTTCAAAAGGCTGTGAGGGAGAATCTGGTCCATGTTTCTCTCCCAGCTTCTGGTAACCTCAGTATTTCCTTGGCTTGTAGATGCATCATTCCAGTTTTTTGTTTTGTGTTTTTTGTTTTTGGGTTTTTTTTTTTTTTTTTGGTCTTCATGGTATTTTTCCTGTATGTTTATCTTCACATGCCCACCTTCCTATAAGACATCAGGCCTATTGGAGTCAGTGCCCACCTAACTCCAGCATGATCTCATCTTAAACAATTACATCTGGAATGGTCCTACTTCCAAATACAGTCACATGTTGAGGAACAGGAGGTTAGGACTCCAACATTTCCTTTCAGGTGATGCAGACTTATAATACTTCTTTCCATTCTGTATGCCTTTCAATTTTACCCAAGGAATATAGTTTAGCATAGGTAAGACTGTCTTTATTAAAAGAGAAACTTCTGAGATACAAAAAAGAAAATGGTAAACATATGAGAAAATGTAAATGAAATTAGACTGTTTAGAATAGTAATAACATAAATTGACAAGGTTAAAAACTGCATTCTAATATCACACAATGTTTTGTTAAATCATTTGTAAATTTTGCTTTAGGCAGGAAGACAGTAAAGATTTTTAGTAACTTTAGTTGTGATTAGTTAGGTTTGTCGACTTTATTTTATTGATTAGCCACTCAAAATGGTTAAGGGAAATAAATCTATAGGTTGCAAGGCAATAAAGGAAAAAAAACAATAAAAATAAAAATAACAAATATAATAACTAGTTAGGTGGTTAATTAGTTTTTATTTTATTTTTTGTCACACAAAGAAAACTTTTATTAGCAGCAAATAAGAAGACATGGGGAATGGCTTCCAAAAGCTGTGACTCCCCAAGAGCAGATGAACGGGTTCCTTTTGTTTCGAGCTAGGATGAATCTTTAGATAGGGAAACTTTGTCATCACATGTAAAGGTGGGCCTAAGGTCATGCATGCGCCATAAGGAAACATGACCCCACACACATTGTATGTTATGTAAATGAGGCTGAGGTTCCTCCTTAGGCAGAGATTTTAGTATTATAATTAGATAAAGGTAGCTGTGGGTCATTCCAGAGGTCACTCCATGGTCCTTGTGCACAGGCATGAGTGGTAGGTTAAGCTCAAAAATCTGGGAGATCTGGGTCAGCGAGAGATCTTAACAGGGCAGCTATCATCCCCTGGGCGGTGATTTATATCACCCAATCAATAAGTCAATTAATTTAAAAGAAGGTAAGATAATTTTGTTTTTTGAATCACAGAAAAATGTGGGACACACAAAAGGTGCAAAAATAATTGAGAAAACACAACAGTGGATATAAATCCAGATAGATCATACGTTGTATTAAATGGGCCAGTTGTTTATCTAAAAGTCAAGAATTGGGCCGTCTGGGTGGTTCAGTCGGTTGGGCGACCAACTTCAGCTCAGGTCATGATCTCGCCGTCAGTGAGCCCATGAGTTCGGGCCAGTGAGTCCGTGAGTTCCACCCAGCATCGGGCTCTGTGCTGACAGCTGGGAGCCTGGAGCCTGCTTCAAGTTCTGTGTCTCCTTCTCTCTCTGCACCTCCCCCACTTGTACTCTGTCTTTCTCTCACTCTCAAAAATAAACATTAAAAAATTTTTTTAATAAATAAAAGTCAAGGATTTTCAGACTAGATGCAGCTTACATGAAAAACTAGGAAATGTGTATTATATTAGACCTTATTTTAAATAATATTAGAAAATAAAGGAATTATCAAATTTGCACTTTTATACAAAAGCATATTCATTTTACTTTTATTTGGTGAGTAAATATCTGGGAGTTTTTTTTATGTCATAGCCTATTTTCCATTTATGAGTTAAACACCTTATTTCAGAGTCACATTGGTTAATTGCTTTGAATGTTACAGTTTGTATTATTATAACGCTATTGCTTATAGCAAATAGATGTTTTATAAATTCCAAAACTATTTTAAGCCTTCAAATTTCTCATTTATGAAATAAAGTGGTGAGCCTAGGTTCTGCAAAGACAAATGTTATTATTTGTTGACTATAGGTAATGTCTGTAGCCATCTTCTGAGGAATGCTGACCACTGGACCATGCCAGAATGGGATACTGGAATAATCCCCCGACCCTAGAGAATCCAACTGAAAATTTTATTAAACAGAGATCTAAAATGACAGATACATGCAGAAGGGAAAGTGTACCTATTTCTATCAATTACATCTCATTTTGGAGAGATGCACTCTGTAATATATGGAATGAATTTAACAGAAGTTGAGAGAGGACAGAGCCAAAAGACATATAGGGATTAGCTAAAGCTGAGGCAATAAAACTGTAGGATGCCAGAAGCCAGGGTAAGTAGAAGCTATGAATAAACAGAGCCATCAAGTATGGTTGCAAGTAGAAATAAGTTGGTCTCTATCGTTAAGATACTAGAATAAGACCCTGACTAGTTGGACAATAATACTGGATGAAGAAGTAATGATGCCTCTATCGAAAAATAAATAAAGAAAAGCTAGGCTTTCTTCTTTTGATCCCTTAATCTGCTTTCACACTACACTATAATTAATTCCTTGTCATCAATAGTATTCTAGATCTGGAAGTTTTTGCTGTAAAGCCAATCTAATCTCTTTATTCCTTTATGAAAAACAAAACTCAGAAATGTCATATTCTCTGAGTAACAAGAGCAATCATCTTGCAATCTGAAATAACCTAAAACAAATAGATCATCTCTGTATTTCTTCTTACTCAAATAGTTCCTAGAAGAACCTCGGGGGCTGACCCACTAGAAGAGGCAGGAGTTAGGCATGAAAAGTCACTAGGAAGGTTGCAGAATAGCAAGCCTGAATGTCCACGGGCAGGAGGGATGCCCAGCATGTTAGGAAAGTGGAAGAAGTGTGAGTCTGGGGGTGCTCTGTGGGTGTATATGGAGTAGAGGACACCAACGTCCAGATAGGATGGGGGTTATATATGTTATCCTGCAGTATTTAGACCATGTCCCGCACATGGAGGGGTTTGGGTGGTAGGCATGGCAGGTTTGCATTTTGTAAGGTTCACTTTGTTAGTCAAGTGGAAAACACATTTCTGAGACTTTGTTTGCACTGGATACCAGTTAGAAACGTGTTGTGATGATTGGGGTGAGGAATGGTACGCCGTTGGAGTAGGTGGTGACAATGAACAAGGGAAGGGCATTGAGTAATTACTATTAAGCAGGCATTTTTCTGGGTTTGGGGTATTCAGAGATGGAAATTAACAATTTCTAAGTAATAAAGAGCTCCTATGATTGTTAGAAACTAAGGAGTCAACAGATGATACAGAGTGAGAGACATTAACCAGCTGTCTTCACAACTCTGCAGGAATACACAGGCAGGAAAGGTAACAGACCAGAGGGAACAGAATGTCCAAAGACACTGGGAAGAGAGAGAAGATTTATTTTACACTCTGGTTCTTACCGAACAGAAAAGAACCTTATCTATCCATCCTCCCTGTGCTATATCAGGTCTGCTCTTTTCTCTGTTCCATGTTTCCAGAATGTGCCCCTCCTCTCTCATCTACTCTCACTAGTGGGAAACCAGTTCAAGTTGTGCATCCTCCTCTGGATTTTTGTTGGTGTTCTGGCTGTTTTTCCTTCTCTAAACTCTATTCTTTTTCATCTGTATCTTGGAGTTTAATAGGTATTTGCCGCTGCTATTTTTATGTGAGTTTTGTCTTCACTGTTAAACTGTAGATGTTTTCAGGGAAAGCATCATATATTTTAAATTTTTGCCACAGGATTCAGTACCTCACTGGTCATGTTGTCTGCAATTACTGTACTTCTTCATGGAGGACCGGAGAAGTGGCTGGGGGAAGGTTCAGGGCCACTGGTTTAGTCCCACAACTAGCCCTGAGGATCATTGATTTATACTGAATAAAGGAAGAAAAGGGTTACAATGATGTGATTGTCAGGCGCCTGGATGGCTCTGTCAGTTAAGTGTCCAACTCTTGATTTCAACCCAGGTCATGATCTCATGGTTCATGGGATTGAGCCCTTCTTGGTGCTGTACGTTGACAGTGTGGAGCCTGCTTGGGATTCTCTCTCCCTCTCCCTCTGCCCTTCCCCAGCTTGGGCACACACATGCATGAACACGCTGTCTCAAAATAAGTAAATAAACTTTGAAAAATAATTTGATTGTCATCAAAATGGTGAAGTAAGTTGGATTGTCAAAGGTTGTTTGAGCATTTTTCAGGACAGTCTCTTCTTGTAAAGTACCACCAGTTGTTGAAAGGGCTGCTCTACTCAGTTCTAGGAAATACAGAAGACGTCACTGAAGGGCCAGTTCATACGCAGACCCTCACATATTTACAAAGGAAGTCTTATTGTCCTGAAAGCATTCCAGTCCTCTAATGTACCCATGCATCATTTTCGCTCAGAATCTCTACATCACAGTATTCTTTATTCTTTCATTGTAAGATTATTTGTAACATCTCTAATTTGGGGCTCTGTCCTTTAAGCTATTGTTCTAAGCATTTCACAGTATAATTTTCTCCTCCCTTTCCTCCTTATTATATTAGTTGACCTTCTTACACTGGTGGATTAGAATTATTATTCATGTGAGATTCATAGCAATTACTGCTTTCAGTGTTAATAAGTATTTATTCTGATTTTATTAGAAATAATCTCATGATGATGTTGAATATAGAAATGTGTGAATTGGTTGTGGGCCTCACAAAACAAAGCCTTTGAAAGCATTGCCCAAAGCGAAAGTAAACATAGCTAGCTTCTTTAAAAATTCCTTGCTAAAATAAACATATAAAAGTTGTTAACTAAAAGTACTAAGGTGGGTTTTCACCTAGTGACAGAGTTAGAAGGGTAAAGAAATGAGATATTCACTCCACTATTTCTGGGTGAAAATTGTTTTAAGAGCCCCTAAACACTCTTTTATTGTGTTTTCTCTTCTTTAAAAGAATGTTCCACAGCCCTAGTTTGGAAAAACTATGATTCTTTTTCTTTCCCCTAGGGATACCAGATAAATGGCTATAATGGACAGAAGCACTTTGTTCCATGACCTGAGACCATGTTCAGATACATAGGTTACTAAAAAGGTCATACTTATATCCAGGTACAGGACTCTAAGTCGTGTGTATGAATAACAATTGGTCTCAAAAATCAATAAAATGCAAGGCTAGCGACAAAGGTGAGGGAGCTGGAGTATAACAACATGGTGACTGGCCTTGAGGCAAGTGAGTTGTTGTATATGAGAATATTCTTCAAATGAACTGTTTGATTAGGTAGTCTAGTTGGTTCCCAGTAACAAACAGGATGCCAAGGTATCAGTCAATAAGCTTACACATTGCCAACTTCCAAGGATTCTGTGATAAAAGGAACTTAAAATCCTTTCCCAATCACTGAAATAGACATTAGTTTTTAAAACGTGAGCTAAGACATGAAAATTCGGGAAATTTCTATTTTGCCCTCTGCTACCAACTACTGTGAGGTCTTTATTGGAGCATTTGAACCTCATTGCATGTTGGTTTCTTAATATGTATGATGAAAATGATAATGTGGAACACTTCCGGAGGGCATGGCAATTAACTAGCATTTATAAAATGCTTTAAAGAGAGGTGCCATGTGAGAGCAAATTATTTAATGTAAACCAATAGATGGCTTATGAGCATACCATCTGAATGAGAACTGTATCCACTGAAATAGCTGGATGTGATCAAAGAGACAGCTGGAATTTAAAAATAAAAGTTTAAAAATCTGGCAGTTAATCCAGAATTCTCAGGACCTACAGATAGCTAATTATCATGACTCTGCTCTTCAGAGCACATTGTAACAAGTTATGTTTTATTTTGATCATTCATTTCAGTGGTCTGGCTTCCATCCACCGAAGAAAGAGCAAAATAAAATATCTTCCAATTAATCAGTTGCAATAATCACCATAGTCCCAGAAAGTTGTTAAATATATATATTCAAGAGAAAGCTAGGCAGGTAGAATAAGAGGGGGAACTGCGGTATGTGATATGAAAGATAAATAAGAAGTGGGTAAAAAAGAGATGAATGACTTCCTGTTCAAGGTGAATGCCAAGAGTAACAGACAGAGGGTGGTAGAGCTCACAGCAGTGCTTATTAGCAGCTAAAATACACACACAAAGGTGACTCACAGTGAGTCAGTAGATGGGTCTAAATAACATGAAGAGGAGAGCAGTCTGTGGATGCCTCATCTTGGTGATTTTTTTGTGTTTAATTTATACTATTTTGGATTCACTGGACCTTGCAAGGGTCCCCCATCAGTTCTCAGACATTTTCTTCTTATATATAGCATAAATCTCATCCTCTGTCTTCTCCTAGGATTTTAATTAAATGTGTGTTAAAAAATTTCTCACTCTGTTTGGAATGTTTCATAATCCTATTTTAGGATTTTTATCTTTTTTTTTTTTCCTGCTGTTCTATGATACGTATAAAGTTTTCTGTTTTCCATGTTACTAAGTCTGAAGCTCAGGTGTATAGTATTGGCAGGTCCTCTTGGTTTAGTGTTGTTTCAATTTCCACAATAATATTATACAAACCAGACACTTGTAAAATGAGTCACACATGTAACAATTTATCATATGTATCAAATGTGAGATGCTCTTGAGAATCAGTTATACTAAAATATAAACATATCCCAATTTCAGAAATTTAAAGTAAGAAAAATTGTGTGTCTCAGAGTCAATGAACAATGGTATTGCCAAGCGAAGAAGATCCCTTTCCATTCTGACTTTTTTCCAACTCTGATATTACCTTCTAAGGAAAAGTATAATTAAGACGTGTAGAAATCATCCAAAATCATGAAATAATAGATGTAGGACTTCTCGCTCCTTTCCTTCTCCTTCTGTGTCTCATTTCCAGGCAACTCCTATTCTAAGCACCCTCCTGCTTGGTTTAATTTCTCCTCCTCTCAAAGCCTTGATCAATTCCCTTCACTGTAATATGTGTGCCCCATAGATTCTGTGGTATTTTTCATATTTTAGCCCTCGCAACGAATCCAAAACTAGAGTCTTTGTAAAGAAGACATTTCTGGCAATAAGAATATGTGGGAACAGCTAATTAGGGAGTGAGGAGGCCTGGTGTGAGGAAGTCATTATGGAGGAGACATCATCACTGCTTCCTCACAGAGGCTAGTGTGTTACAGTAGAGATAAATATTGTCGTTTTACCAATACTGTTACGGTTAATGATTATTTGTCCTATTTAAGAATAAGTGAGATTTTCATTGTTTTAAGTACACAGAGTTACTGTTCAACATACTTTCCCAACACTCATTCCCCCCACTATTCTGTCAAACTATCCAAATGTGAAACAAACAAACCAAAGCAAACAAACAAAAAATCCCACATCACTACGTAAACTCTTGAGAAAACTATTTCATAAGACAACAAAAATAAATGACTCACATTATATACTGATAATAATTTATAAAGTAGAATCACAATTTTAAAGAGCTTTCGTATCAGCAATAGGGCACTGTTACAATGAGAAAGCCTTTAATTATGTTGTAAAGGTCTGGTATTCCAGGAAAAGGTCACTTCAAAATAAACTTCTAACAGTTAATTATCAGTGATATTTAACTTGTACAAAAATTAAATATCACCATATAATCCTGTGATCATTTTATTGCTTTTGTAGACATTTCAATATTTTAAGGGTTTTCAAGTAACAATGGAAAGGGCTTGCTGCTGAGCCCAGTTCTTAGCTTTGTAAGGAAAGCCACAGGAAATTCTTGTGCTTTGTTTTACAAATAGATCCTTAAAAACCATGAGAAAATAGTGCATTATCACCAAGAAATAAGCATAAAATTATACAGTGTACCTTAACTTGTTAAATTCACAAGAATTACTTTTCAATTCCCAGGAATGATATTATTTGAAATATACTACCAATTTAAAAAAGTAGCATTCCCCAGTTCCTATCACAGCCTAGCCCAAATCATAAATCAGTGAGAACTGAGATCAGCTATTACAGAAATGAAATTCTGTGATTTAAATTTAAAGTCTATTAGCAGTTGCATGTTTCCTCAGTTGAAGTGATAAATACTGCATACTATAAGCCTTCTATAAATAATATAAAGATTATATAAAGCATAGTATAAAAGGAAAATATGGAAACTTGTATTGAGAAGAAGAGCGAAAGACAAAAATATCATAGTGGTTTGAATATTTAGTAAGAATTTGATTACTAGCCAAGCTGAAATAGATGAGTTAGAGAGCCATTTTGTTGTATGCACCGCCTGGTGGGATGGTGCCACCAGAGCTAACACCTCCCGTACTCACCCCTTTGTCGCCATCTCGTGAACACAGTGACTCCTGATTCCCATCTGTACTCAGGTGTAACTGGAATGGTCAAAATCATTGTCCAAAGATGTAAAATATTTCTAGTAGAAAAAACTGTGGATTTATAGCTATAAAGTCTCGGTGTCCCTCATTTAAGTGCCTCCCAATGTTCTACTGATGGCAGTGGTGATATTACTAGATGTCCATGTCCCTTGCCATGTCGCTTTGACCACCCGTGCAAAAGTCAAAGATTAAGAGGTACAAGTAAGGTATGCATTTCCTGTTGCATGGCTTTTAGTTTAAACAGTCCACTCTATGATGGGGTGCCTGGGTAGCTCAGTCGCTTAAGTGTCTGACTCTTGATTCCCGCTCAGGTCACGATCTCATAGTTGTGATATCGAGCCCCCGATATGTCTCCACACTGAGTGTGGAGCCTGTCTCCCTCCCTCCCTCTCTCTCTCTCTCTCTCTCTCTCTCTCTCTCTCTCTCTCTCTCTCAAAATAAACAAAAATTAAATCATAAAAAGGGTTCTATAATGGTATGTAATTTGGGGGGTATTTATTTATTTTTTTAATACGAAATGTATTGTCAAATTGGTTTCCATACAACACCCAGTGCTCATCCCAGTAGGTGCCCTCCTCAATGCCCATCACCCACTTTCCCCTCCCTCCCACCCCCCCATCAACCCTCCATTTATTCTCAGTTTTTTAAGAGTCTCTTATGGTTTGGCTCCCACCCTCTCTCTTTTTTTTTTTTTTTCCCTTCCCCTCCCCCATGATCTTCTGTTAAGTTTCTCAGGATCCAGATAAGAGTGAAAACATGGTATCTGTCTCTCTCTGTATGACTCATTTCACTTGGCATAACACTCTCCAGTTCCATCCATGTTGCTACAAAAGACTATATTTCATTCTTTCTCGTTGCCAAGTAGTATTCCATTATGTATATAAACCACAATTTCTTTATCCATTCGTCAGTTGATGGACATTTAGGCTCTTTCCATAACTTGGCTAAGTTCAAAGTGCTGCTATAAACATTGGGGTACAAGTGCCCCTGTGCATCAGCACTCCAATATCCCTTGGGTAAATTCCTGGCAGTGCTATTGCTGGGTCATAGGGTAGATCTATTTTTAATTTTTGATGAACCTCCACACTACTTTCCAGAGTGGCTGCACCAGTTTGCATTCCCACCAACAGTGCGAGAGGGTTCCCGTTTCTCCCCATTCACTCCAGCATCTATAGTCTCCTGATTTGCTCATTTTAACCACTCTGACTGGTGTGAGGTGATATCTGAGTGTGGTTTTGATTTGTATTCCCTGATGAGGAGTGACGTTGAGCATCTTTTCATGTGCCTGTTGGCCATTCGGATGTGTTCTTTAGAGAAGTGTCTATTCATGTTTTCTGCCCATTTCTTCACCGGATTATTTGTTTTTTGGGTGTGGAGTTTGGTGAGTTCTTTATAGATTTTGGATACTAGCCCTTTGTCCGATATGTCATTTGCAAATATCTTTTTCCCATTCCATTGGTTGTCTTTTAGTTTTGTTGCTTGTTTCCTTTTCAGTGCAGAAGCTTTTTATCTTCATGAGGTCCCAGTAGTTCATTTTTGCTTTTAATTCCCTTACCTTTGGAGATTTGTCAAGTAAGAAAGTGCTGTGGCTGAGGTCAGAGAGGTTTTTTTCCTGCTTATTCCCCTAGGGTTTTGATGGTTTCCTGGCTCCCATTCAGGTCCTTTATCCATTTTGAGTTTATTTTTGTGAATGGTGTGAGAAAGTGGTCTAGTTTCAACCTTCTGCATGTTGCTGTCCAGTTCTCCCAGCACCATTTGTTAAAGAGACTGTCTTTTTTCCATTGGATGTTCTTTCCTGCTTTGTCAAAGATGAGTTGGCCATACATTTGTGGGTCTAGTTCTGGGGTTCCTATTCTATTCCATTGGTCTATGTGTCTGTTTTGAGGCCAATACCATGCTGGCTTGATGATGACAGCTTTGTAGTAGAGGCTAAAGTCTAGGATTGTGATGCCTCCCGTTTTGGTTTTCTTCTTCAATATTACTTTGGCTATTCGGGGTCTTTTGTGCTTCCATACAAATTTTAGGATTGCTTGTTCTAGTTTCGAGAAGAATGCTGGTGCAATTTTGATTGGGATTGCATTGAATGTGTAGATTGCTTTGGGTAGTATTGACATTTTAACAATATTTATTCTTCCAACCCATAAGCACGGAATGTTTTTCCATTTCTTTGTATCTTCTTCAATTTTCTTCATAAGCTTTCTATAGTGTTCAGCACGCAGATCTTTTACATCTTTGGTTAGGTTTATTCCTATGTATTTTTATGATTTTTGGTGCAGTTGTGAATGGGATCAGTTTCTTTATTTGTCTTTCTGTTGCTTCATTATTAGTGTATAAGAATGCAACTGATTTCTGTACATTGATTTTGTATCCTGCGACTTTGCTGAATTCATGTATCAGTTCTAGCAGGCTTTTGGTGGAGTCTATTGGGTTTTCCATGTGTATCATGTCATCTGCAAAAAGTGAAAGCTTGACTTCATCTTTGGCAATTGTGATGCCTTTGGTTTCTTTTTGTTGTCTGATTGCCAATGCTAGAACTTCTAACACTATGTTAAACAATAGCAGTGAGAGTGACATCCCTGTCGTGTTCCTGAGATCTGGGGGAAAGCTCTCAGTTTTTCCCCATTGAGGATGATAATTAGCTGTGGGCTTTTCATGAATAGCTTTTATGATGTTTAAGTATGTTCCTTCTATCCTGACTTTCTCAAGGTTTTTATTAAGAAAGGATGCTAAATTTTGTCAGATGCTTTTTCTGCATTGATTGACAGGATCATATAGTTCTTTTCTTTTATTAAAGAACAGTATGTAGATTCAATAAGTGCGTATGCTCATGCTCACCAAGTACCTTTTAATTTTAATGATTCTAACCTTTGTTCAGTAATGTTGTAGAGTAGCTTTGGAGTAAAGCCATACATCCAGCCCCACCCCTTAATCACTGATGAATGACGCTGATGAATGACACCATCTCCACACACGTCTTCCCATTTCAGTGAGACAGTAAATGCTACCGCCACTCCCCCTTTTTCCAGCCTATGCTGGGAGAGCCTTGGATTTCTCTCACTTGCACCAGAAGTGCCTTCACAAATAAATGGGTTTTGGTTCAGTAGTATTGAAAATATTTTAATGAGAGAATGCAGTAATTAATGTTTGTGAACACTTAAAGATGACGATCTTGTGTTAATTAAGAACATAGAAAAGAGTATAAATAGATTTTTAAAGCATTTAGGATGGGTAAAGAAGGTGCTAGCTAAAATTATTCTAAAGTTAAAATATCCAGGGAAAACTTTCTATAGTTCTAGCTAATAATCATCCATCAAAGGGCCCAGAATAGGAAGAAGGTAAGAAAAGTAATTCAATAAGATTGAGAAATGCAGGATTAGGCTGGGGATTCCAGAGCTGAGATCAAAATTTTGTTCATCATTAACCCCTATGGTTAGACTATATAAACTGATTTCATTTTGGCTTTGATGAGGTTTTGCAAGTTGGAGACATCCTGCCTCTAATTTAACTTCCATTTGTGGTGTAAGAATACCTATTGCATAATAGGGATCTCCTTCCTTTGCTAAAACTTACATTTTCTCACCTTTTCTTTTCTTTCTGTTTCTTGGGTCTCAAGGATGGGAAGAAGGGATAGGCACATTAAAAGCATAATAAGAAGTCAGTACATGTTGGTATTTCTTAACATTTGTTTTTCTCTCTACACATACGTATAGTCTATATACTGTATACTACTCAGATATATCTAGACTTTGAGTTTTATAGACTACTCAAAGAAAGGGAAAACACACTAACTGAATTGTTTTTGTAGATAAGATTTTGAAGGACTTGTTTTAGTCTGCTGTTTATTATTATAACACATACACATTATTCAGGCATTTTGTTATTTTTCCTTTTTAGTTGCAAGATAATAATACATGAAGAGTGGTTCATAATAAATTGTGTGCATTATATACTTATAGATAGTTGTTTTATACACAGATGGAATCAAGCTCTACATGCCAGTTTGCATTCTTTTTCTTACCGGCATGAAATGCAAAGAATGTCACATTTCATGCACTGGTAATATGTAGTACATGCCCATGTAGATCTACCTTGTTTCTCGAAGTCATCGTGCAGAAAAAAACCCATGTGGATATTCTATATAGAAATCCTGGACTTTAGTGCAACCAATACCATAATAACAAGTAGCTGCAAGAATTGATTTTAAATAAGCTCAACCAAACAGCCACTTGCCAAGCAGTGTGACAGACTAACTCCCGAATGTTGGCCAGTCAGGAGTGGGTTCCTTCTAACAAGTACACTTATGGGCACAAACTGTTAATGGTGTCACCTCCGTAGCCGTGCTTGTGTAGACAACAGCAACCCACTTACAGACCTGAGATCCACCAGTCCCTATAGCTATAGAGTGGATTTCACTGTGTGAATGTTAAAAATAAATTTTAAAATCTGACACGTCATTAATATAGTGATGTTCACTTGTCTTCCAGTTGCCCCGTGGTACCCCTTTCCACTTCTCCCTGTAACATTCTAACATGTTTCTGTTATTTTTCTCAGCATATCCTTACTTTCTGGAATGATTTGATGTTCCAGGATTACCATGTAATATCTCTGCATCAGCACTAGAATCAGATCTCTGCAGAGATCCTTGGTTCCTTTTGGTGAAAAATAATTTTAAAAATCAAAGCCTTATTGGGGCACCTGGGTGGCTCAGTCGGTTAAGCATCTGACTCTTGATCTCGGCTCAGGCCATGATCTCACAGTTAGTGGGGCTGAGCCCTAAGTAGGGCTCTGGGCTGACAGTGTGGATCCTGCTTGGAATTCTCTCTCTGCCCCTACCCCGTTCATGCTCTGTCTCTCTCAAAATAAAGAAATAAACTTTAAAAAAAAAAAAAAGAAAAGAAAAGAAAAATCAAAACCTTATCATGCTCTCTTTATAGCTACTAGTTTCCCTGTCTCGGAGCTCTTACATCAGATAGAAATTGATGCTACATATTAATATTACATATTGTGCATTCAACATTATATTTCACATATATACACACAACCACATACATACATTGAGTGTTACTTTTCATGAATTCATAGCAATAACTGTAGTTCTCCTACCGTGAAGTGTAGCATTTTTGTATCTCCATCCCATTTTTGTATCTCTTTTCCTGTGTGAGAACCAACCCGATGTCCACAAAAATAAATATTTATGCATTTCCTCAGTTCTGTGATAATCACAAAATAGTTTCAGAATTGCTGCAGCTCTATCATTGCTATCAATTACCACCAGTAACCTACTAATTAAAAAAGAACATTTTGCAGTTTTGATGTCGTTTTAGACTAAGAACTCATAGTCTAGGGTAAATATATGAGATTAAATTATTTTCTTCCTTCTTTGTGGGTATGCTTTCATACTGAAACATAATTTAGAGCAATATTATCAAAAGATGTCCTTAATTCAAAGTATCTAAACCTGTCGTCCATTCTGCATATGTCCTCCTGTTAATTGTGCATTGACTGTTTTGATTATCTTGCTTGAAGATTGATTCATACTTTTTAATTTGGTAGAAATAAAGTTTTTTCTGCTGAAACAAACAAAATATTATTTCAAAAGTTGGTTGAAGAAGGAAATAAGTGCTATAAAAGAGGATTAAGGACATGATAAAAAGTACCAGTATAAAGAAAAGGCATCCACTAGAATAAAATAAAAACCTTCCTGAAAATAAATTTTATAAACAGATAAGAATACTGACCAAGTAAGGTAAAACAAAAACAACTCAATGGACAGCAACTATTAAATGATAAAATAAGGCTGGAACCTATAAGGCATCTATAAATGTGATTGGATTTTACTGGCCTATTAAAGGAAAATTTTATTTTCAAATTGACAAAACAACATTCTGTGTGTTGTACGAGAAACAGACTAAAACAAACTGCTTCAGAAAGGCTGCAAATGAAGAGAGGGGCAAAGATATACTAGAGCAATGACAACGTGACAATCAGGGATCACCATTTCGGTATGACCATAGGAAATGAACTAGAAAAAAAAATGACCCTTCATAATAGTATTACCCTATATAGATATTAAGAATATGTATGCAACAAACAACATGGTGACCACTTGGTGAAGTATAAACTCATCACTTACAATGATTTGAACACTGAAACATTCTTTGTCTCCTAATGATACTAAAAGCATGGCTAATGTGTAGATGTCTTTGCCCTTGTTGTTGATCTACATTTGCTTTTCAAGGAGGCGTTTCGGTATCTTTGGCCCAACCGAATAGGGAAATTTAACTCTATAGCAGACAAACTTACTCCGATTTTTTCATAAACCCAGTGCAGTAGGTACCAATTGTCTTTCATTCAAAGATGAAATAATTTCCCTGAGCTCCCAAGAATTTTTATGATTCCTCCGTAAAAATCAAAAACCTCTTTACCAAATTTCAGTCTCAACTTTGTCATAACATCAACGTTGTTGGAGACACAAATGAATATACGTAAAATATTTGACACCCTACAGTACAACAGGGCATGATAGTAATGCTGTAATAACAAATATACAATAATTTGATGATCGGAAATCACCATTTTGAAAGAAAGCCTTGCATAGTTTGGAATCTGTGTCTGGTAAAGCTTTAGAAATGAAAAGAAAGACAATGAAAATAATTTTAATTTTGTATTGCTTGCCTTTGGGTGATCACTTATTTACAAAATTATACTTTATTGTGTTTTCATTATTTTAAGCCTAAGAGGAAACACTGTGAGAAAAGGAATAATGTAGCATGAAAGGATTAATATCTCCAGAGCAATTTACTCATTATATATCATCAATATATCTTGTGCATTACACGGTATTTTGGATTTTTCAAGCTCTGTAAACCAATAGATTGTTTTGTTTACAGACCATCTGATCTCCCTCCCCCCAATTTTATATAGACAACAACTCAGAAGTCACTTAAACCCACTTTTAGTGCCCTACTTTCCATCTCTGTCCCTATCTTTTTTTTTTTCTCAGTTCCCATACTGGTATAATTAAAGGGGTGATAATAAATATGTCCCTGATAAATATGTTTGCTCAACATATTACAGGTCTACTTGGGAACTTTGGTATTTGTAGCTTATATTCTCTCAACTGCAGAATCCAGAAACAAATATTTACTAGTATTCTCAGAGATTAAATATTGAGAACTGACCGATGCTGTGGAGGTTTTTTAAGTTTCTTTTTTTACATTGAAATATTACATAAACGTATATGTGCATAGCACCTACACGTTTGCTAAAGCACAAATTGCTAAATGGATGTGAGGAACACATCCTTGTAATTACTACATAGAACAAAAAAACATATTAGACAAATAACTTCAATTCATTTTTACGCATTGTAACTTCCTCTACCTCTGCTGAGGAAATCACTTTTCTGACCTCCCTCCTTCTCTCCTTTTTTAACAACCATGCAGTCTTCTCTAAATAAGAGAGCTCAATTTTGCCTTATTTTTGGACTTTATGTAATTGGAATCATAGTGCATATTTTATTTTGTGTATTTTTTTTTACATTTAAATTTTGTTTTAAAGATTGAGTTATGGTGTTGCATTTAGCTGTAATTTTGCATTTTTGTTTTGTATAGCATTCAGTGGTTTGACATGAATTTTATCTAGATATTGTGAGGGACATTCAGGTGGATTCCAGGGACCCAAATGTAGATAAGACTCTGTTAACCATGCATACCCTGGTGATAAGTGAATACATTGCCCTGTATTACATACCTATGAGTAGAAAGCTTGCAGCATAGCCCTTGCATCTTCTATTGTATTTGATAATGGCAAACATTTTCCAAAGTGCTTTTATCTAGTTCAGTTCCCACTAAAATTGTGTAAGCATTGCCTTTCTCCTATATGCATATGGACATCCCACACAATCATTATTTTAAATATTTTACTCATCTGTAGGGTGTGTGGCATTTCTAAGTTACATGCCCATATTTTATCAGTGAGATAGGACATTTTTCATATTTTTATTGATTATCCCTATTAGTCTATTTCCTATTTTAATTGATATTTCCAGTTGTGTCTTTCCCTGCCCTAGAAACTACTTTTAGTTTTGTATTAACAGATGTGTTTTCAACAGTGAGTGTGAAAATTTTTTATTTATTTTTATTTTTTTTTAATTTTTTTTTCAACGTTTTTATTTATTTTTGGGACAGAGAGAGACAGAGCATGAACGGTGGAGGGGCAGAGAGAGAGGGAGACACAGAATCAGAAACAGGCTCCAGGCTCCGAGCCATCAGCCCAGAGCCTGACGCGGGGCTCGAACTCACGGACCGCGAGATCGTGACCTGGCTGAAGTCGGACGCTTAACCGACTGCGCCACCCAGGCGCCCCAGTGTGAAAATTTTTTAAAAAGGGAGCTCTTTGGTTTGTGGTCTTCTCCATTTATATCCCATTAGTTACAAGATAAAAATATTGATGTGACTAACACTCATTCTGTAGCCAACAATCACCCATAATTTAAAGCTTATTTAGAGAGAGAGACTGGCCATGTCCTTTGAAAAAAGTATTTTTTTTTCAATAATGCCTTCCTTAAGTCTTTCTCCTGGTAAGTATTAAAGCATATATACAAGGAGAACTGGTTGAAATTAGTCATTCTATGGGAATGCTGAAGTCTACAGGGGGGCAAGTCACAGACCTGTTGTTTATTAACTGCTTTCCAGTGAACATTAACCTGAAAGTGTGGCCATCAGGGATTGGAAACACCCTCAGGACACAAGTACATTCAATGCTCTGGTAATTGTCAGTTTCTTTTATTTATTTTATTTATTTACATTTATTTATTTCTGATAGAGAGACAGAGCACAAGTGGGGGAAGGACAGAGAGAGAGGGAGACACAGAATCCGAAGCAGGCTCCAGGCTCTGAGTTGTCAGCACAGAGCCCGACCTCGGGCTCGAACTCACAAACCGTGAGAACATGACCTGAGCTGTTTAACTGACTGAGCCACCCAGGCACCCCTGTTGTCAGTTTCTGATTACAAGAGTTCAGGCAAAACCAAAACCAAAACCAACCAACCAACCAACCAAACAAACAAACAGTAACAACAACGAGAACAGCAAACACCATCTGGCATACCATTAGAGGAAACCAGAATGCAGAAGGAGCATGAAGAATTTTTCTTTGCTCTGCGTACCTGAAGCAGATGATAGCTACAACAACCGTCTTTCCAAATCCAATTCTTTGTTTAACAGGAGAGAGTATATACGAAATAAAAATTACAAGTATCCCCGTTATCTGTGAATATGCTGTCTCTGGTTTCTTTAATCATTTTGTGGATTATATTGGCTTCTTATTAGACAAAATCAATATTGAGGATTAGGTATTTTGAGATGTTGCCCCTGAGAACACACTGTTCATTAAAGCAGAGCACACCTGTATAGTGAATTAACGTCTTATAAGATCTTTGATTAAAGAAAAATACAGCTAGAATGGAGAAAAATGGATGAGACATCCCCAAGATCAACATCGATAACAAGGTACTACAGTTCTGGTGACCAGGCAAACATATGAGCGAATAGCCGAAGTGTCAATGCGTAAGAATAAAGATACCCTTCTTTTCCTCTCACTTTGCTTATAACTCAGACTGGAGACCACACACTCCATATTGGATTGTAAAACTGTTCTCTCTGGTGTTATATATGCTCATTCCATCATTTCCTGAACAGCTTCCATACTTCCTAGAATTCCACAGCTGTGCATGCTCCAGACGAAAGCTGGCCTCAGGAAGCCAAGCCCTCTCTCTACATTAGCCTTCCAACTCCTGGTAAGGAAGTTTTCCAAGAGGAATTAATTATGCCAAGGAAATGCAGCTGCAGCATATTCACACTTGCTGAGATCAAATTCGAAAATAGTACTGGATTCTTCCATTCAGTCGAATGCATTCATTTCACAAGGCAAGATGGATTATTTCCAAACTTCTTCAGGATGAGGTAAGGAAATACATCAATGGTTTCAAACAAAACAAAACAAACAGAAATACCTATATATATTCACAACTTGTACGTTTTCATAAACATTATGAAAATTTACGTTTAAATGCCTATGCTATGTGTGTCTTTTTTCACTTTTTACATCTTGTTTATAAGGCTCATTTCTCCACTCGTATTTGCCTGTTTTAAGCTAACTTCATTTTCCTATCTCAAAAGCAATAATGCTATTTTTAATTCTCAAACATAAAATATGTGACTTCATATGACTTACCTAAATAAAATGATTATTAGCTAGTGTACTAGTGAGTCGCATTTGAAATTAAATAAGGTACATTGCATTTGTTTTTAGGGCTCTAAATGTAGCAGAGGAGTATATGGTGGCGAGTATCTATGAAAAACTTTAGGAGGAATCAAGGTCAAAGTGACTCATAAAATTAGAAATGATTAGGTAAAGGAACAATTTATTATGGGAGAATTGTCGGCAAGTGTTATTTCCTGAATTCAATAATTTCTGCCCTCTTTTTCTTCCTTTACCTGTCTATTGAGTCTCTTTCTCAAATTCCAGTAATTGCTTGTCTAATTACTAAAATACTTGGGGATTTCAAATGAAGTGCATATAAGTACTTGGAAAAAAAGAGGAAAAAATCTATGAAGATGTTATCAGGTACAGTTATTTGTACATCACAACAAAATGCAGTCAGGGGAGACTCACCAGCTCTTTTGTAGATGAATTTCACTCCCTTTGAGTAAATTTTTATGGCAGCTAATTGATATTCCCAAGTATTACATTCACAAACACAGTGCTACCGTAGAATGCCTTTGACCTGCAACATAATTTGGACTCAGCAGGTTAATTAATCATTTATAGCTGCTGAAACTTCACTTCCTTCCTCTGTGGAGTCTTTTTGGATTAATAACAACACAGTAGTGAACTTTTCCTCCACAATATATACAGTCTAACATTTGCATAGGATTTTATGGTTTTCAAAGTGATTTAACATATATTCTTGAATCTCCTCAACAGTTCTAGAGGTGGGCAGAACAGGTGTTCTACGACTCAATTTGCAAATAAAGACACTAAGAATACTGTAAGAATAATTATAGTAACATGCATAGAGTACTATAGCATATATACTGGAAGTAGAAAAACTGTCTGGTTTTTCAAAATTTGGTGAATTGTTTTTAATATTTATGATGTCTATTTTTTAAAAAAAATATTTATTGAAGTATAGTGGAAAGGCTTGGTATACATTTTTAAACAATAGAATTAGATAATTTGTCATTTATTTAGTGTCCACCTCCATTGTATGCATACTCAGATGGTTTATACATGTTATGAATTATTTTTTGAATGTTTATTTTTGAGAGTGAGAGAAAGACAGAACATGACGGAAGGAGGGGAAGAGAGATAGAAGGAGGCACAGAATCTGAAGCAGGCTCCAGGCTCTGAGCTGTCAGCACAGAGCCCGACGTGGGGCTCATCTTGAGATCATGACCTGAGCCGAAGTCGGAGGCTTGACCTACACCCAGGCGCCCCTAAATGTTATTAATTCTTGGCCTCTATTATGGCTGATTACATTACTGTTCATGTTCATATGTATCCTAATACATTGTTGAATTTCTGCCTACTCTCTTTTTGAAATATGTGCATTTTTAGATACCAAATTTGGCTTAGAACCTGTCATTGCAGAAAGCAGTGTGTTTTATGATCAAGAAGAATATCTAGGTTGTAGAAACATAAAATAACATACTTTCAGTATAGTAGATATTTGCGGTTTTTATATACCCAGTTTTCTATTCATATCTGTTACCTTTTTGAATGACCCCACATTATCAGTCTGTGTAGTTCAGTTTGATGCCCTATGCAATTATGAAGGCTCATAAATGACCTGTCTCTGGCTAGTTTGAGCCCCCCTACTTGTCTGGCTCTAGCTCTTGTTTTATTAGGATGGACATGTGAGCTCTGATAGCTCAGCCCTTAGTCTGAAAACCTTTGCTAATTTTTTTTTACACTTTATTTTGAGATAGAGAGGGAGTGTGAGCAGGGGAGGGGCAGAGAGAGAGGGAGAGAGAACTCCAAGCAGGCTCAGCGCTGTCAGTGCAGAGCCCAATGTGGGACTCAAACTCACGAACTGTGAGACCTGATGATCTGAGTCAAAATCAAGTCAGATGCTTAACTACTGAGCCACCCAAGTACCCCTGCTAAAACTCTTAAAAAGATTGTATTAGAATTCTCCAGAGAAACAGGGCCAATAGAATATTGGCATACATAATCAGAAACAATCCTGAACCTGGCTAGTGGGGTGCCTAGGTGGCTCAGTCAGTTATGTTTCCAACTTCAGCTCATGATCTCACAGTCTGTGAGTTTGAACCCCGCGTCAGGCTCTGTGCTGACAGCTCAGAGCCTGGAGCCTGCTTCAGATTCTGTGTGCCCCGCCCCCCCTCTCTCTTACCCTCCCCGGCTTGCACTCTATCTCTCTCAAAAATAAATAAACATTTAAAAAAATGATTAAAAAAATAGAAATTGTTTCCAAAAAAATGGGGAAGATGATGAGGCATGAGTCTAGAAATAGTTGGACATGGCAGAGAAATAGGCAGCCCGTGGTTGTGTAGGAGCTTATGTGAGAAGCACATGAAATGTGTGCTACAGTCAAACATCTACATTCCTAGATAATATATTGCATTTCTGATAAAACATTTCCTATTCATGCCAGTGCATCAGGAATTACATTTTATAGATTTGTTTTACATAAACACCTTTCTACAAGATTAGAAGTGGAGAAGCAGATGATAAGTCCCTCATGTTTCCAACTGGTTAAACCGTACCTGAAGAGATGTCATCCCTCCTAGAGTGATCAGTCATGAGACAGCTTTGAAAAACAATGAAGATTCCGTGTCCTCTGCTGGGACCTATGATTCTTGAAATAGCTGTTAATAAAAACCAGGGGGAAAATCACCAAACCCCTGAGAAAAATCCAGCATTACTGGTTCTCACCACAAAGCATCAAGGAAATACGTTTAGTCCTCAAAGTAATACTTTGAAGTGAGAAACCTAAAGGATTGGGGGAGAGAAATCTGAAACTTAAGATACAGTGGTATGACTGGTCATGGATCACCTAGCTCCAGCTTACATCTTCCCTTTCTTCTTATCCAGTCCCCATTTTGTTCTTCTCGGCTCAGATGCACAGACATTTTTCTAGAGTCCTTGTTAAAAATGACGTTGCTCTCCTCTGCCTTAGGACATTAGTCTTATGTTCCTCTAAGTGAGACACTCCCCTACCACTTGGACTAGCTATTTGCTACTCATAATTGGCGTATCAGTATGCAGTTCCCCCCCAAAAAAAAAACTGTGAGGCAAGTCCCATGATTTCCATGGCTCTGAGGACACTTTGCCGATCGTGAGACATCCAGCTAGAGTCCAAACACTGTAGTGTTTTGAATCTGGTGAGGAGGCACAGATCAGAATTCAGGGCAGCTTAAATGTTTGGACACCACAGAGCACGGGACAAGAACACAGGGAGCTGCAGACAGGGGGTGCCCAGAAGCTTCCAGGGTGATCTTGACTACTTTGACCATACACTACTGAAACTACCCAAGGCCAATGGGCTACTATGGGATTGAGACACTGGAAAACTAGTACTTCTTGGAAGCTTGGAGTTTCAGCCCACTGGGAACGGAGGAGCTACATTAACAGCTCCTGAGCAGCTTGGGCTGAGACATCAGAAAGACTGAGTTTAGGGGTGAGGACCATGAGACAAGATGAGTCCTACTCTAGTTCTTAGGTAACAAAGTCAGAAGCCAAGATCTCAGTGTCTTCGTGGAGAGAGAGTTTAGAGACTGAGTTGAGCTGAAAGCTTGGGAAACAGCTTGAGGTTTTCACAGATCACCTAACAAAGCATAAAGTCGAACACGTATAAATTGAAGCTTTATAAATACACATAAAACCACACCTAGACACATGAGTGGTGAGAAGAGATTCACTGGTAGTTATTACCAGCCCCAGTGAACAGGTTTCAAGGCAAAGTCCTGTTGAAACCAAAGACAAAGAAAATCTTAAAAGTGGAGAGAGAATAAACATACATTATATGCTATAGAACAATGTAAAAAATTATGTCTGACCTCTCATCATAAACAACGGAGACTAGAAAAATGTAATGAAATTTTAAGGGCTCAAAGAAAAAAAGAAAACAACTATAAACCCCAAATTCTGTATTCAACAGCAATATTTTTCAAAACGGAGACTGAAAAAAACACAGTTGAGATGAACAAATGCTGAGAGAATTAATTGCTAACAGAAATACACTGCAAGAAATGCTAAAGTATATTTTTTCAAGCTGAAAGCAAATGATAACAGATGGAAAGCCATATTCTAAGGAATCATGAAGAGTACAAGTAAATGTAAAAGAAAATTTGTTATTATTTTTCTGACCTATAAATTTTCCAAAAAGGCCACAAGCTGTTTAAAGTCAAATAAACTTGAAAGGTAGATTTATTCTAAGGATGCCTGGGTGGCTCAGATAAGTGACTGACTCTTGATTTTGGCTTGGGCCATGGTCCCACGGTTCCTGAGATTGAGCCCCACGTTGGGCTCTGCGCTGGCAGTGTGGAGCCTGCTTGGGATTCTGTCTCCTCCTCCCTCTCTCTCTCTCTCTCAAAATAAATAAGCAAACTTAAAAATAAAAGAAATAAAGATGTCATTACATAGAAAAGAGCAAAGTGATTGAGTCGGACAAGTGCACATATTGGAGCCTGTTCATTGTATTTGTGATGGGGTGCGGAGTAGGACGTAGCAAGTGTCAGATATATTGCCGGAAGTGCAGAGTGTAAAAGTAAAAGGTGGGTAATACCTTTTGCGGAATATGAAGTGGCACGGTAATGACTAGAAACAGACTCTCTTAAGGTAAGGATGCATGTAGTAAAGCCTCGAAGCAAATACTAAAACTATCTGCCAAAAAAAAAAGTGCAAATAGGAAGTCTGTGGAGGACATAAAAAATATATAATGTTCTATAAACATATAACGTATATAAATATATGTTCCTGACTTCTGGATAGATTGCTGCCTGTTCGTGCCTCCACACAAAATAAAATGACACTAACAAAAAGAAGGATGGTAATCTGTGCAAAACAATAGCCTTGGATAAATAGCAGGCAGATAGTGGAAGAGATTCAAAGTAGCTGCTAATAAAAACCAGGGGGAAAATCACCAAACCCCACAACACTTTGTCACATACTTCCTGAGAGCATTGTGGTGAGAGAAGCCCAGGGAAAATCAAGGGGTAGAGAAAAGCAAGGACCTGGCATCTGGCCTAAAATTCCTGTAAAACTATGAGAAACCAGAAAGTCCGCCCTAATGGGGAGGAAATGTATCCTTGTAAATAAGAGCCTGTTTACAGGGATGGGGCTTTCACTGATGTGAAATTTAAGTGCCGGTTTTCAAAAGGGGCAGCTAGAGGAGAAAAGGGCGAAATAGTAAAAGCAGGAGAGAAGAAAAGGAAAAGCCCCTTTATCAAGTATGTGCAGGATTATATACCATGGATGTGAATTTCGTCAGGTGCTCAGATTATACGACTTTTAACCTTCATTTAGTTAATACAGTGTATCACATTGATTGATTTGCGGATGTTGAACCATCCTTACATCCCTGAAATAAATCCCACTTGATCACAGTGTGTGATCCTTTAAATGAACTGTTGAATTCAGTTTTCTAATTTTTTGGGGGGGATGATTTTTTTGCATCTGTGTTCATGAGGGATAATTTTGTTTTCTTGTTGTGTCTTTCTCTGGTTTAGGTATCAGGTTAATCCTGGCCTCATAAAATGAGTTTGGAATGTTCCCTCCTTATATATATATATAATTTTTTTTTTTTGGAAAAGTATAAGAAGGATGATAACTAATTTCTCTTTAAACATTTGATAGAATTCACCAGTGAAGTCACTTGATCCTGGAATTTTGTTGTTGGAAGACTTTTGACCATTGATTCGATCTCCTTTTGATTGTTCATTCGATCTTCTTTCTAGTAATTGGTGTGTCCTTTTTGTTTCTTCATGATTCACTCTAGGCAGGTTGTATTTCTAGGAATTGATCCATTTCTTGTAGGTTATCTGATTTCTGTCCTCTGATTGTTCATAGCAGTCTCTTAACGACCCTTTGCATCAGTTGTAGCGTGTTCTCTTTACTTATGATTTTATTTATTAGAGTTGTCTCTGTTTTCTTGGACATCTAGTTTATGGTCTTTCTTTTTCATCTTTTCCAAAACTCAGCTCTTAGTTGTATTGATATTTTTTGTTGAGTTTTTAGTCTCTATTTAATTCCTTTATCCCTTGATCTTTATCATTTCCTTCTTTCTACCAACTCTGGGTTTAGTTTGTTCTTTTCCTTGAGGGTGTAATTTAAGGATATTTATTTTAAGATCTTTCTTTTTTCTTAATGTTGCCCTTCACTGCCATAAACTTTTCTTCGTAAAACTGCTTTTTGCTTTTATCCCATAAGTTTTGGTATGTTACATCTTCATGTTAATTTGCTTCCAGATATATGTATGTATGTGAATGTGTGTGTATATATACCGTGTGTATATTATATATATATGTATATGTATATATGTATAATATATATATATTATATATATTATACATATATATTATATACACATGGTATATATGTATAATATATATACAGTGTATATATATTATATATACAGTATATATGTATAATATATATACAGTATATATATTGCATATATATAGTGTATATAAATTATTATATATATGATATATATATATTTTTTTTTTTTTAATTCTCTTTTGATTGTTTCTTTGACCCGTTTGTTGTTTGGTAGCATGCTGTTTGATTTACTATTTGTGAATTTTCCAGCTTTCATTTTTTTCAATTTTTTTTTTTAATTTTTATTTATTTCAAGAGAGACAGAGAGTGAGCAGAGAACCCAAGAGAGAGAGGGAGAGGGAGAGAGAGATACCAAGCAGGCTCTGCACTGCCAGTGTGAATCTCACTGTGGGGCTCATACTCACGAACCACAAGATCATGACCTCAGCCCAAACCAAGAGTCAGTCACTTAACTGACTGCATCACCCAGGCGCCCCATCCAGGTTTCATGTTATTAATCTCTAGTTTCATACCACTGTAGTTAGAAAAATGCTTGATACGAGTTCAGTCGACTCAAATGTACTCAGACTTGTTTTGTGGCCCAAGGTATGCTCTATCCTGGAGAACGTACCATATGTGCTTGAGAAGAAGGTCCATTGTTGCCGGATGAAATGTTCTGTGTCTGTTAAGTTCATCTGGACTAATGCATGAAGTTTGCTGTTTTTCCTTATTGTCTGTCTATAGGATTTACCCATTGGTAAAAGTGAGGTATTGAAGTCCTCAGCTGTTACTGTATTACTGTCTATTTCTTCCTTTATATCCTCTAACGTTTATTTGCTTTATCTATTCAGGCACTCCTAACTTAAGTGTACAAATATTTATAAGTGTTATATCATTGTATTAATTGACTCCTTTATAATCACCCGGCTGTCTCTTGTTTAGGGTTTAGACTTAAAATTTATTTTGTCTGCTGCATAGTTTCTTCTGATTACTTTTGGTTTCCATTTTCATGGAATATTATTTTCTATACTTTCACTTTCAGTCTGAATGTGTCCTTAAAGCTGAAGTGGATCTCTTATAGGCAGGATATGGTTGGGTCTTGTATTTTTATCTGTTCACCTACTCTGTGTCTCTTGAATGAAAAATTTAATCCATTTACATTAGAATTAAGTATTGAAAGGATTATGAACTTACTACTGCCATCTTGTTTACTGCTTTCTGGCTATTTTATAAATCCTTTGTTCCTTCCTTCTTTTCTTGCTCTTTTCCTTTGTGGTTTGATGGTTTGGCTGTGGCGGTATTCTTAGATACTTTTTCTATCTTTCTTTTGTGTATCTACTATACGTTTTTGCTTTGTGGTGGCCATAAGACTTTCATAAAACATACTGTGTGTAGAGATAGAGATAGAGAGATATATAATCTATTTTAAGCTAACAACTTACCTCTGAATACAAATAGAAACTAAAACTTTAAATGATGCCCCCAACACACACATATTTTATGTTATTGATATCACAATTTACATCTTTTTACTTTGTGTATCTATTAACAAATTATTGCAGTAATAGTTATCTTTACAACTTTTGTCTTTTAATTTTATACTATGTTAATAAGTGATTACCTACTACCATTGCATTATTCTGAATTTAACCGTTCATTTGCTTCTATTTGTGAAATTTATTATTTCATACATTTTTCTGTTATCAAATATCACTCGTTTGTTCTAGTTTGAAGACTTCCCATTAGCATTTCTTGTAACACATTTTTAGTGGTGATAAACTCCTTCATCTTTTGCTTATCTAGAAAACTCCCTCAATTCTGAAGTTTCTTCTGAGTAGAGTATTCTTGGTTGCAAGTTTGTTCTTTCAGCGCTTTGGATGTATTGAGCCACTCTCTTGTAACCTACAAAATTTCTGTAGAAAATATCTGCTTATAGTCTTATGGGGGTCTCCTTGTATGTAACAAAGTATTTTTCTCTTGCTGCATTTAAGATTCTCTCCTTGTCTTTAACTTTTGACATTTTTATTATAACATTTCTCAGTGTGGTTCTATTTGGATTCATCTTTTTTTGGAACTCTCTGAGCTTCCTGAATCAGAATATCTGTGCCCCCCCCCCCCCAGCCCCCCTCAGGTTAGGGAAGATTTTAGCTGTTCTTTTTCTGAATAAGCTTTCTGCTCCTTTCTCTCTGTGCTTTCATTCTAGGACCCCTATAATGCAAATGTTCATCCATTTGATGGTGTCCCATAGTTCCATTAAGCTATGTGCACTCTATTTCATTACTTTATTTTTTTCCTTCCTTTTTTGCACTTCTGCTTGGATTAATTCCACTACCTGTCTTCAATTTCACTGCTCCTTTCTCCCACCTAGTTGAATATGCTGTTGTCCTCTTCTATTGATTTTTTTTTTTTTTTTCCAATTCAGTAACTTTATTCTTCACATCTTCAACTTCTGTTTGGTACTTCCTTATTTTATTTCAATCTCTCTATTGAAATTCTCACTTTGTTCATGCATTATTCTCCTGATTTATGTTTATGATCATTATTTGACTCTTCAACGAATTACTTATTTCTGTTTCATTAAGTGCTGTTTGTGGAGGTTTTTGTTGTTGTTGCTGTTCTTTTGTCTGCAACTTTTTCCTGTGTTCCTTTATTTAGTCTATGTTTCTGTGTTGGCTTCTGCACGATAGATAAAGCCTCCTTCTCTCTTTTCTTGATGGAGGGCTCTTCTGTGGGAGTTGCAGCTGATTGCCCAATCCAGTCCGAACTCTTGACTGTCTCTCAAACCTTTGTGATTGTCCAAGCCACCTTCTTTGTTCTTAGTCACTCCTAGTAGTTGAAGTTGTGCAAGGACTTGTTTGACATGGGTATTTTCTCATTCATCCTATGTGTAGGAGTTGCTCAGCTAGTTCCTGGGTTTATTTCAGAGGGAATCGCTCCATGTGTAGCTGTATATTTAGTGGATCCATGGGAGGTGGTGAGTTTCAGAGCCTCCTGTGTCACCATGTTGGACTGAAACTCAGCATGTAATGTATTTAAATTTAGTATTTAAAAATAAAGAGGCTGGAAAATCATGAAAAAAATTTAAAAACTTTTAAAAAGTGAAACTGAATGCATTATCTTCTTTATGTCATACATTTGCCTTTGGAAGCTTCAGAGAATTTTGTGTAGTCGGTTTAACATATAAGTCTTGAAAATCAAATTCCTCTTCTACATAATTTCAGAAAGTCACTTAGAGTTCATTGCTAGGTAGAGAATAGCTAGCTTCCTAGATAGATAGAAGATAGATGGATGAAAAATAATGGATAGACAGTAGATGCATGGTGGAAGGATGGATGGGGAGAGACAGAGACAGAGGTGTTTCCGTCTTTACAATAAGTAATGCTACAACTACATACCCCCATTAGAGGACTGTAAGTAATAATCCAAGGAAATAATTTTAGGACACTTTATAAAGTATGGTGCAGATATGAAGTTTATAATATGGCACAAATGTGGGGCGCCTGGGTGGCGCAGTCGGTTAAGCGTCCGACTTCAGCCAGGTCACGATCTCGCGGTCCATGAGTTCGAGCCCCGCATCAGGCTCTGGGCTGATGGTTCAGAGCCTGGAGCCTGTTTCCGATTCTGTGTCTCCCTCTCTCTCTGCCCCTCCCCCGTTCATGCTCTGTCTCTCTCTGTCCCAAAAATAAATAAACGTTAAAAAAAAAATTAAAAAAAAAATAATAATAATATGGCACAAATGTAAAACATAATTCAAGCACAAATGTGATACGTATATTTAATATGTCAGTAACCTAGTCCTGCAGATGTGCAGAGGTAAATAAAAAATTCAAATAAATATTCTGTGTTGGGAAATATCCCCTAAGTGTTCCACTAGGTTGTCTAGAGGTATAAAATTTGCTGGTTCTTCTCTTGACATGGAAAACTGCACCTGCTGTGATTGTTCCTTTAATGAACCAGCCCTTAAAAATTCAGCCCAGTGACTCAAAGTTGAGTAGGAGCTAGATAGAGAATAGCCCCTCTAATTTTCTCTAAATTTAACAGCCACTAATTGCATTGAAAGACTTCCTTCTTTTGCTGATTACCTTAAAGTACTCCAAGAGATAAGGTGCTAATGAGATTTTTATTTTCTTTTCTTTCCTTTCTTTTTCTCTTTCTTTCTTTTGTTCTTTCTTTCTTTCTTTCTTTCTTTCTTTCTTTCTTTCTTTCTTACCTTTCTATATTTCTTTCTTCTTTCTTTTTTCTTTAAAGAGCACTGTTAATGCTGGTGTATTATGAAAGATTTATTCCACTAACTATAGCCCAGTCTGTGTTTCTTTTCGCATGTATCTAGAAGGTGATTTTTTTTTTATGGAAGATGAGGATTAATTCTCAAATGAAGATAATTTTTTTCTATCACTAATGAACAAATTGCTATTTTACAAGGTTTGCTTGTAAGAGATTAGCTGTTTCTTTCTGGTTATTTAGAGGCCCTTCAGGCTTTCTTTGGGGATCTCATTACTTTCTACAGTGCTTCGAAAAGAGATTAAAGAGTCCTAAAGGATGCTAACAAATACATAAAACTGAATATGTTATTCTTCTTAGAAAGAGAACGGGGAAAGTACCTAGAGGTATGTTGTTTGGGGGCCTTATAAAAACCCAAAATATTTTATCTATGTGAGGGTTATGGCACATAATTCCATTATTAAACACTCATGAATAATATTCTTTATTTACTGGACTTTTATAAGCTACTAGAACATAAATACTGAATGTTATAAAAATACTTTTTGTAATTTTTGACTACCAATTCATGAATGGCTATGTACTATGATTTCCTTTATCATCATTAGAATTGTTATCATCATCATTACCATAATAGTTAACATTTACTGTTATGCTATACCCTTAGAACTATCCTGTGAGTGGGGCACCTGGATGGCTCAGTCGGCTGAGCATCCGACTTCTGCTCAGGTCATGATCTCGCAGTTCGTGAGTTTGAGCCCCGCATCGGGCTCTGTGCTGACAGCTAGAGCCTGGAGTCTGCTTCGGATTCTGAGTCTCCCTCTCTCTCTGCCCCTTCCTGGTCATGCTCTGTCTCTCAAAAATGAATAATCGTTAATTTTTTTTTTTAATTCTCTAAAAAAAAAAAAGGGCTATCCTGTGATTTACACTCTTCTTGCATTTAATCCACTGAATAACCTCATGAGATTATCATTAGCCATCTTTAATTTTTCTTTCTCTTTCACATCCACATTCATTCCAACAAAATCCATGGTCTCCATCCTGTTATCCCCATTTATATATGAGGGAAGTGAAGGTCAGGAAGTAAGTGGAGAAGTATAAATAGGAACCAAGTTTATCTGACTAGAGTCCACCAACATGCCGCATTCTAACCTATTTTGTTTTCAAACATAAGAGATTAGAATCCAGATGGCCTCATTACTAATGTAAGTCTCTTGTTATTGATTCCACTGGCCAGCCCTATTTCCCATTCAGGATCTTTATGGGGTGGGTAGTATGTTGATTATTCTCTTAGTTTTCTGTTAAAGTAAATCCTTGACAAAAACAAAACTGATAAAAAAGAAAATCGAGAAAAAAAAACAGTCATAATGATCAGAAGATACATCTCTGTAGTTTATACAATTACATATAGTTTTTCTTGTCTTAAAAACTACATTGAGACTAACCTTTTATTTAGGAAATCATTTCCCACCAACTGAAATCATATCAGGCCTGCACCATCTGCTTTTGAAAGTCTGAATCCATTAGGTGATCTGTTCTCCCTGTCCCTACCCCACCCCAGACCACAGTCATCTACTTGGGTCCTCAGAATTTTTACCTCATGAAGAGTCATACACAGAAGATCATCAGTTTATCTTGATATTATGATGTTCGTGATAACAGACTGTAAGCCAAATTACTTAGACCTTTGGTAGAAGAGCAAGCTTTGTGTTAAATAGCACTAGCATGATGCAAATTTCCAAAATACCTACAAATGAATTTTAAATTTCAGTATATTTATAATAGCTTCTTAAAATAAACAATGGTCAAAAATTTTGTAAACAAAAATTATTTAGAGATAAGGAGACATATATCTTTATTTTTTTTTAATGTTTACTTATTTTTGAGATAGAGACAGAGCATGGGTTGGGGAGGGGCAGAGAGTAGGGAACACAGAATCTGAACTAGGCTCCAGGTTCTGAACTGTCAGCACAGAGCCTGATGCAGGACTCGAAATCACAAACTGCGAGATCATGACCTGAGCCAAAATCGGATGCTTAACCGACTGAGTGACCCGGGTGCCCCTAACTTTTTTTTTTTTTTTTCTAAATCTATTGGAGAGAGAGAGAGAGACAGAGAGAGAGAGAGAGAACAAATGGGGGAGGGGCAGAGAGAAGCAGAGACAGAATCCCAAGCAGGCTCTGCACCATCAGTGCACAGTCCAATGCGGGGCTTGAACTCACGAACCCTGAGATCATAATCTGAGCCAGGATCAAATCAAAACGCTTAACCAGGGGCGCCTGAGTGGCGCAGTCGGTTAAGCGTCCGACTTCAGCCAGGTCACGATCTCGCGTTCCCTGAGTTCGAGCCCCGCGTCAGGCTCTGGGCTGATGGCTCAGAGGCTGGAGCCTGTTTCCGATTCTATGTCTCCCTCTCTCTGCCCCTCCCCTGTTCATGCTCTGTCTCTCTCTGTCCCAAAAAATAAATAAACGTTGAAAAAAAAAAAAAAAACGCTTAACCAACTCTGCCACCCAGGCACCCCAGGACATACATCTTATGGTAGATTATATTGTACTAGCAATATAAATATATGTTATGTCATTTATATACATTTGCATATTATGGATTAAATTACAGATTATAGATATCATTTATCACTTACACATTAAGCAAATAATTTTTATGTACATATTTCAGAAAGTTCGTTATAATCTATGCACTTCCCAGATATTTTCTGTTTTAATGTCAAATTTATCAATCACTTGTTTTAAAATGGGGGCTCTTTTGGTCCTGTTGAAACATTCTTTCCTACACAGACATAATAAATAAATGTACATATGTTTTTTCCCAAATGTTTTAGAGTTTTGCTTCCAATATTTCAAATTTTATGCATTTGGAAAAATTGAAAGAACCGTAATACATAAAATTCCAATTCCATTTTCTCCCTTAATGGAAATTGATTGCTGAAATCCCATTTATGAAGTTGTCCATTAGTTTTTACACTTTCGTATGTTTATAGTTCTATTTTTTAGCTCTCTCTCCTGTTGTAGGAGTGATTTTGTTTTCTGTTCTTGTGCTAAAATATTTACTGATGTCACCTTCCCTTTCTAAGTGTCTTGCTTCTTCATGGTTGTTCTTTCATATAAATTCTATAGTCAGTTTCTCAAGTTCAACATTGGCTTCACTCAAATTTGGGAGACAAAGAGCATTGTATGAACTCTATTAGTCACTTTGGAGAGAGTTGATATATTTAAAATATACCTATGACCATGGTATATTTCTTTACTTTTTAGGTTAATATAATAAATTTTAATAAAATATTAAAACAACTATGGTACATAATTTGTTAAATATATTTATGACACTTGTATGTTACATATGATGTATACATATATAATGCATTGTGTAGTATATTTGTAACCATAAAAGTAGATGTTTATTTTGAGAAAATATATGTTTTAAGAAACATGTATGTGCGGCTATAAATTACATGCAAATACACATATGCTCTAGGAAATTAAAAAATACAAAGTATCATTTTATAATATTTTGTTGCAATATGTGGAAATGTAATTAATATTTATATTACACATTTAGCAACCTTGTTAAAATCTTTTATTCTAAAAGTTTACCAAATGGTTATTCACATAGGTGATCATATACATGATTGAAAATTGATTTCTTCTTCAGAATCTTTACATTGTGTTTACTTCTCTCAGATTTATTGCATAATCCAATAGAAGTCGTGGCATTAGTCTTTCTCCTTATTTCCAGTGTAATCAAATGTCCTCTTAGAGTCTTGAGACCCCTCTTTTCAAATGGGACAATCTACCACCTAGACATAAGGTTGGTTTTACCACAAATGCTCTACCCTATATGACAGAGTCAATTGAATCCCCCCTCCACCTTTTTTTTTTTTTTTTTTTAAGACTTCTGCTCTCAACTGAATTTGTTCAGTATTCTGGTACTTTACTCCACTCCTCATTAAGATATACCATAGCCAGTTCTTGAATTACTTTATTTCACTAAAAGATTGTGTAAAAGGTAAATATTTCCCTTGCCTCTCTAAAAAAGTTTATAATCTCACATAATTACTTGATTATTTAATTTGAAATAAGTTTATATTCTCTCTGGATTTGATACTTTTGCAAAACTCTGATGTTATTATAATCATTTGTCTTTATAAAAACGTTACAGTTCTCTTCAAAGTCAATTAGGAATTTTTAACCATATGCAGATCTAAAATGCAGTTTAGAAATTACCAAAAGAGACGGGGTGTCTGGGTGGCTCATTCGGTTAAGTGTCCGACTTCGGCTCAGGTCATGATCTCATGGTTTGTGAGTTCAAGTCCTGCTTTGGGGCTCTGTGCTGACAGCTCAGAGCCTGGAGCCTGCTGGATATTGTGTCTCCCTCTCTCTCTACCCCTCCCCTGCTCGCACTCTGTCTCCCTCTCATAATTAAATAAACGTTAAAAAAAAAGATTTAGAAATTACCAAAAGAGAAAACAAAACAAAACAAATAAAAATACAAATTACCTTCAACTCTCTTCAATTTATATGCAATCAATGTGTAGAAATTTATTTTGTGTGGCATGAAGGTTACACATTTTCTGAAGTTTTTAAAGTTTTGAAATTTTGCAAAAGGAGCTCATTTTTTGTGTTGTGTTTTTAACTTAAAAAACAATCTTATACAAGGAACCATAGATACCAAATTAAAAGAACGAGATGCTGCAAGATTAGAATCTTAACCATCTTGTATAAATTCCTTCTACAACATGTAGTATTTTTCTAAGTGGCATTCTGCAGCAAATGTTTTCATATCGAAGGTGTTTTTATGTAGATACAAAGTTTGGGCCATTCTTGAATGTAGCAATTACCAATGAGGATCCATATTCCATCTAATTTTCTGGCCCATAATGCATTGCAGAGATTTTATTTGCAATTAGATGCCAGTAGGAGGTGAAACATACTATAGATACAAAAAAAACAAAAAACAAAAGACAAAAAAGAAAAGCAAAATCATTACCGTTCTTCTCTGCCAGAAATATGACCTTCTCTTTGAAAGAATGAAAGATAAGCTGTCTAATTGTATCTTTGAATCACAAGACTGTTGCAAATACATTTGTGAGGATGAAAGGCAATTAAATGTGCCTGCTGAACCTGGTGTTTATATTACAGACCATTTCTTTAGTTTGATTCATTAAGAATACTATCATTATTGGAGAGAGACATGATGAAATGAAAAAATGTATTAAGTCTTACAGACAGTGCAAAACTATTATTTTTCCTTTCACTGTTTTTGGTTTTTTTGTTGTTGTTTTGTTTTTTGTTTGTGTTTGTTTTCTCTTTCTGAATAGCCCCTTGTTAAGAAATAGGACGTTGATATTGTTCATTGAAGAATTCTCCCTAATTTGAAGTTGTTTCCAGGTAACTCTGCACGGGAATGAGACCCCTTTACTGGGATGGGACAATTGGCCAATCTACTCATAAGAATGTAAATCATTTTGCTGTCACTAATTTTAAGATTTTCAGTTAGCTACCAGCTTACACAGTTTAATCATGAAGAGCTTTGGTGTGTGCTTTGTATGTGTACCTGCGTGTGTTGCATATAACATGTTAATATATTTTGCTTTTGAATCTGTGAGCCCATCATTTTTATGGGCTCACAGCCCCAAAATTGGATGATTTTTGGACATTTTCATTTGAAATATTTTGTGTACCCTCCCCTTGTTTGTTACTCAAACTCCATTTCCTAGCACGTTAGCTTGCTTAAGATTACACTGGGGTTTGTCCTTTGTGTTTGTGTTTTTGTCTGTTTACTAAAATGTTAAGTCTATCTCTAACTCAAGTTCACTGATTTTTTTTTCCTTCTGTGACTAATCAGGTGTTTATCTCATTTAGAGAATTGTTCATTTAAACTACTTTTTCAACTCCAAGTTTGTCTTAACTTTGTTTCTGTCATTTCCTTCCTCATTAGGTCCATGGTTTCCTTTAAATGTTTGTGTTTAATTGATGTGTTATCCTGGTTTTACAGATTCTCTTTACATTATGGCTATTTCTATGTCTGGTTATATTAGTTCATGTTTTTTATTTGTGATGAGTCACGTTTTTGTACATTTGGCCTTTCTAGTAACTATTTTTGGATGCTGGACAGTTATATTACATTGTGCAGTGTGTGAATTTTGCTGACTTCCCTAAAAAGTGTTGGGGTTTGCTAATTTACAGACAGTTAATTGACTTCCAGATTAATCTGATACCTATGTTAATATTTGCTAGGGTGTGTGTAGGGTAATCTTCCCTCTGTGTCAGCTAATTAATACAACTTGACTTTCTGGGATCTGTACTGTGTCAGGGGATCATTAACTACTCTCCAGAACTTGAATGTCTCTCTTGAACTTGTTTGAGTTCTGAGAATTTTTATCTTGTAATTCTGTGTTTGCTTTTTGTCTTGTTCTATTTAATTTCCATGGTCTAGTGCTCATGAAAGACTCAAGAGGACGTCTAGCAGATGTCTGGAGCTCTCTCTCTATAGTTCCCTCCTCTCTGGTACTTCAACCTGCAAATTCTAGCTTCCCCAGCTTCCGAGAATTCCAATTTCTTCCTTCTCAGAATCGTCTGCTGCGTTCCGTAGGGTTTTCCAGCCTTGCCCCTGCAGCCCAACAACGTCTCAGTGAAAAGGTCATTAGGATCACAAGGCTCACCTCGCTTGTTTTTGTTGTTGGTGGTGTTGTTTTCTCAGAAATTGGAGTCCTGCTCTGCCTATTATCAAATATCTAAAAGCAGCCGATGTACCTTTTTCCTTGTTTGCTACTCATGTTTTGTGGAGGGATTATATTTCTTACTTGTTTTCCATCTTACCTGAAAGTAGAAATCTCTTAAATCCTTTAAGTTATACTCTATCTATAATTATTATATATTCGGGGTGCAGAAGATGGCAGTGTATTAGATTTTTTTTTAATTTGCAGATAGAATAATTAGAATTAAGCTTTAAGAAAATAATTCCCCTACTAATTATCCCTGTTTTGTTTTGTTTTTAAACAGTATCTCATGTTTTATATCTTAGGTTTTATCTAATGGTATATGTAATGTGTTACCTACTTTAGGATTTACTCTAGTAGGATTAGCAGTGCATTTATATGAGGCTGTCTTGATTTAGGAATATATATCATAGATATATTTGATCATAAAAGTGGAGGCCTTGGGATTAGGGATGGAGGGATGAACAGGCAGAGCACAGAGGATTAGGGCAGTGCAGTTACTCTGTGTGATACTATAATGGCGATGTGTATCATTTTATATTTGTCAAAATCTACAGTGGACAGCACCAAGAGTGAACCGTCACAAACTATGAATTTGAGTCATAATGATGTTTCAGTGTAGCTTCATCGGCTGTACCAAATGTACCTCTCTAACGGGGGATGCTACCTGGGGAGGCTCTGCATGAGTGGAGGCAGGAAGTATATGGCAATCTTTATATTTTCGTCTTAATTTTTCTGCAAACCTAAAGTTACTATTACAAAAATGAAGCCTTTAAAAATGAGACTCTGTGCCGTTAGCTTTCAAGGACCAACTCTGCCTTGGAAATTAGCAGGAGTTGAGGGGAAAAATAGAAGGGAGTCATAGGAAGAAAGTGTTGGACTATTTTCCCACAGAGATAAGGTAATGAGGCATCTGTAGTGGTGGGTGTGGCCCAAGATCCTTTAAAAATAGGTAAGTCCCATAACCCGTTTTAAGGGTGACACCATAATTCAGCTCTCTTTTGTATCTTCAAGTCTACAGGCAGAGGATTGCCTTCTGGAGCAACAAGTTCTTCATTGGGCTTTATGCTTCTTACCAGTGGTAACAGATGACAAAAAAAGAATAGCCTCAAGGCAGGAGATCATGCAATGTATTATCAAAGCATTATAATAAGAAATGACCAGAAGAGTTAAAGTTCTTGAGAATTAGCAGAACTCTTAGGTAAGGTGTTGAAGTTAACTAACACATTTTACATCCTAAAGAACCTCAGAAGATATCTGAAGTGGTTAAACTTTGCTTAATAATATTTATTTTTTAGGGGCACCTGGGTGGCTCAGTCGAATCTTGGTTTTTGGCTCAGGTCATGATCTCACAGTTCATGAGTTTGAGCCCCCCATTGGGGTTCTGCACTGACAGGCCTGAGCCTGCTTGGGATCTCTCTCTCTCTCCCTGTCTCTCTGCCCCTTCACTGTTCATGCTCTCTCTCTCTTTCTCAAATAAATAAACTTAATAAAAAATAATATTTATTTTTTGATGGCTAATATAAAGATTCTATTTTATGTTGATTTTTGTTAATTTCCATTTGTAACTTTTGTGACTTTAGTCTAAATTCTGAGGGTTCAAATCCCTGTGGACACACCATATGGAGTTGTTTCTTATTTTGATTGTAGAAATTGGAATAAAAATTCCACAATATTCAAGAAATGCGTATTGCTCAATATGGATAAGTGTTTCACATATCTTAGAAGAAGATGATAAAACTCTACATTTCAGGGTTCTGATTTGTTTTCATTTGCATATTCATGTATAGAATAATATCCCTTTGTAAGTTAGTTTTTCTTCTGTAAAGTGAGAACATCTTACACTTCTGTAAAGTGAGCCATCATTTTCAGAAACAGACATTTTTAAGGAGAACTGACTTAAAAAAATTAAAAAGTATAACACTAGTCTCCTAAATTGATGTATAATGTAGTTGGGAAATGCTACTTACTCTATCCCCTTCTAGAAGATTTGCAGTGCATATGGACACATTAAAAGCACATTATAGTAATTGTGAATTACTATAGGTAACTGAAATGTGTTTAATTTTTTAATGTAATCCTTGCCTATCTTATTTGACTATGAAAATAATTTTTTCAGGTACTTTCTAAAAGCATTTTTATGATCATGTTCTGTTGACATAGGACAAAATTTTGAAACTATTGTTCATAGGCATTGTGGATCCACTGTCATTAAGGTTCTGTAATTGTATATAAAATATATCAGGACATCACTCCTTTTGTATTCCAGCTTATTCCTGTCTTGAAATTATTTCCTTATGGTGCTTTCTTTGAATAATACTTCTAAGTTGACTCTTATGCAAGTCGTTTAGAAATTTATAAGCTGTTTTTTATGAGTTGATATTGAAATTTTGTCTCGCATTTGACCAAAAGTGTGCTAAAACTGCATTCATATTTCTAGATTGTTCCATTAGTTACCACACTGTCTCACTAGACACTCTATTTTTTGTCCTCATTGTTGGTAATATAATTTGTTCACATGCTGAAAACAGGATGAAAAAGAATTCACAGGCTATTAATATTGCTATACTAAAAATATTTCTTTTCAAATAACATCTTAGTTTCAGAAAGCACTCATTGTATTAGTTAGTCACTGTTATTAAATGCCAAAAAAAATGGTGATTGGTGACATTCTTTCCTTGGCAATAGAAATTGAGGGAAAGTAGGAAAAATATTGTCCCGGATGAGTACATTTTTATTCTCTATGGAAACCAAAGCATCCATGCCAAGATAATTTATTTGGCATACATTACTATCAGAACACCCAACTCAAAGTTGAGAATCTTCTCCCTTTTAACACTGATAGCTCTTGTGTTAGAGTTGTGTGAGGACACCATGGTAACTTTCTCCTTTGGTTATTACCAGTTATATCTTGGTGCAAAATCAAATAGAGAAGATGGCAATGTACTGGATTTTTAATTTGCACATAGAATGATTAAAATTATGTTTTCAGAAAATAATTTTCCTATTAATTATCCCTGTTTTTTTAACACAATGTCTGCTATACAAATATGCTACAGCAAATAAGTCAGAACACCATTATGTAGCAATGATTTCACTAGCTATATATGGCAATTACCTTCATAATGGTTTTGTGGGGGCATTTTCAATTAACTAATATAAACCTGGTTTTAACTAATATGAAACTTACTTTTCTCTACTACCCTGAATCAATCATTATAATTTTAATATTGAATCAACTTTTTTGAAGTTCACTATACATCTCTCAAAGGCTCATCAGTATGTAACAATCAGACAAATTATGTACCTAACCCAGTGTCACCCAGAGGTATGTATGTTGTGTTATTTTTTTTCATTCTACATCAATCGGGAAATAATTAGAGGTACTATATGCTTTGATAGTTGGAGAATTCACTTTCATACATTGTAGATTGACACCCAAAATATTGTCTTATAACCCAAGCTGATGTCAGTGGAAGATACATGAGATGTTTTTGCCAATCTCAAGGACAGATAGCTGGTAGGTTAGTTTTAAGTTGACATCTTTTTAAGTAAATTGTTGACATGCTAGTAAATTTGTTGAATAATTTGTTTTCACATTTCACCCCTGATTTCATTTAAAAAATAAAGTGTAGAAAATTTTAAAAATGAGAACACTAATATTGGTGTTTATTAACTAAATGCATTTTGTGTAAAGATGAAATTCATTATGTGTGGTGAAAATGGTAAGTTTTAGTCTTAATCTGAAGCTTGTATAAGAAATGCCAGACCTATTTCATCAACAACAATTGTACCAAAATATACATAATAATCTTATATTTTATAATATATTTTGTCTCGGGATGTCCTATTACTTTTGTGCATATGCCCAACTCACAGTTTATAAATTATTACATACTTCATGTTTATATATATATATATATATATATGTGTGTGTGTGTGTGTGTGTGTGTATATATATATATACACATATATATATATATTTGTGGAAAAGCTTTATACAGAAATGGATGTTACTTGTAGCAAATACCTGAAGAAAACTGAAAGCAGACTGTTTCTAATGCTTATTAATATATCCATTTAGTTCCCTTTGCCATCTTTTTTTTTTTAAGTTTATTATTTGTAGAGAAAGAGAGAGCGTGAGCAACAGCAGAGGCAGAGAGAGAGGGAGAGAGAGAGAGAATCCCAGGCAGGCTCTACACTGTCAGCACAGAGTCTAATACAGGGCTCAAACTCCCGAACAGTGAGATCGTAACCTGAGCCGAAACCAAGAGTTGGATACTTAACCGACTGAGCCATCCCAGGCACCCCTCCCTTTGCCATCTTTGCTGACCTATTTCATTTAGGTAATCAATTTTAGTGAATTAGGGTTAAATAAGTCATTTTAGGAAGATATGCACATATCCGTATCAAATATTTTCATGAGGACTTGCCTGGAATTGCTATCATTCAATTTTCATAATTATAGAGTTGTCTTTACCTTGAAATATAAATAAGCATGGTATTGAAATAGCAGATATCTCCTTTTTCTCCACTGTTCTTGTTAGTTAAAGCTCAGCCATATAACACCTTTGTGCATATTAGAAAACACACCCCTTACTCTCGGCAGTTGAAACTGTGTGCCAGGGTCTACAGTTGGTGAGTGGGCAGTGGTTTGCATTTGAGCCCCCTCTTGCCTCTTTAGCTGCATGCCTTTATCGGGGCAGTACTTTCACACCTTTCTCTTATGGCCCTACTCACTTTGAATACTCACTTTTGAAGAAGGCTCAGATGAAAGTAGAAGAGAAATTGTAGAGCATGATTAGTAAATTTCAGCCTTGTTTATTCTTCTCGGGATGAAACAGCTTTTAAAATCCCACTAGCTACCTCCTATTCTTGAAAAATGCCATGACGTCATATGATACATATAAAATCTATTTCATAGGGTATAATTCAGTGGATTCTATTCACAGAGTTGTGCAGTCATCTGCACTGTCTCATTTCAGAATATTGCATTACCCCAAGTTAAAACCCCATAGTCATTATGAGCTCCTTCCTATTCTCCCCTCCCCTGCTCCCTGAAAACCACTCATCTACTTCTGCTCTCTTTAGACTTGCATATTATAATATTTTACGTTAATGGAATTATATAATATGTGTTCTTTTTGTGTTTGTCTTCTTTCATCTCATTTAATCTTTTTGATGTCCATCCATATTGTAGGCTGTATCAGTACTTCATTAGTTTTTATGACTAAATTAAGATCCATTGCATGAATAAATTACCTTTTCTTTATCCATACATAAACTATTGAGTATTTGGGTTATTTCCATTGTTTCTATTAATCTGCCATGAAAATTCATGTACAATTTTTGTATTAATATGTATTTTAAAAGTATCTTGGGCATATACATAGGAGTGGAATTGATGGATCCATATGGTAATTCTATCTTTCACTGTTGGAGGAATGGGCAAAAACTTCTTTTTTCAGCAACTGCATAATTTTACATTCCCAATAGCAATGTCTGAGGGTTTCAAGTGTTTATTATTATCCATGTTTTAAAATTCTAACCATCCTAGTGTGTGTAAATGGTATATCATTGTGGTTTTAATTTATATTACCCTAATAACTAATGATATCAAGCATCTTTTCATATGCTTATTGGCTACTTGTATATTTTCTTTGGAGAAATGTCTATTAACATCATCTGGCTGTTATTCACTTGGGCCATTTTTCATTTTATTAGTTGAGTTCTAAGTGTTCTTTATATATTCTGGATACTAGTCCCTTATTAGATAGATGATTTGCAAATAATTTACCTCATTCCTTGTCTGGTATTTTCATTTTATCGATTGTATCTTTTGAAGCACAGAAGTTTAAAATGTTGATTAAATCTAAATTATTTGATTTTTGTTTCTTGTGCTTTTCATGTTTTTTTTTTTTTAATGTTTGTTTCTGTTGAGAGAAAGAGCAAGTGGGGGAGGGGCATAGAGAAAGAGAGAGGGAGAGAGAGAATCCCAAGAGGTGGGCACTTAACCCACTGAGCCACCTGGGCACCCCTGGTGTTATTTCTAAGAAATCATTGCCTAGTTCAAGGTCATGAAGATTTACACTTAAGTTTTTGTTTTTTGTTTTTTGTTTTTTGTTTTTAATGAGAGTTTTATTGTTTTAACTTGTTTAGGACTTGGTCAGTTTTTAGTTACTTTTTGTGTCTGGTGTGAGGTAGTGCCATAAATGTATGTTGAAGTGTTAAAAAGTCAAAGCAATTTTTAATCTGAGCCTTTGAGTTCATTAGCAAAAAATTCCCTTAAAAATATGGATAGTTTCTATTCTGTTTGCTTTAAATTGGTTTCCTGTTCCAGAGTCACAATCAGAGATCTGATTAACTTCTATGTTACTTTATATTTCTGTTAACCACTTCTTCATCTGTTTCAAATAAAATATAGCTACTTTGGGACTAAAACTCTGAATGGGAAAGCCTCCCTTTTAATCTGGCTATTGACTTCAGTCACATGATTAAACTAAGAAGCTTTCTCAGCCTCTGTTATTCAAATGATTTTAAAATCCAGTCACTTAGAAATTTTCAGTTCCCTAAGGCCTAAATTCTGGAACTCTCTTTATTTCTTTGTGTTTCTACTGACATGCAGGCCAGTTCTTTCTAGGACTCACATTTCTTTATTAATACCTCATTAAATGCAGAGACCACCACATAAAAATGTTTTCATTTCCACCCCCTTCCCCTAGAACTGCTATCTCAGGAGGCACATACTATGACCCAGAACTTAGTATTTGTACGGATTTCTGGTTAGGTCAGGCTGCTGTTAAAAAACAAGATTGAAATTTCAAGGATTACTATAATGAGGATTGATTTAAAACTCATTTTATGATCCATTTGGGTTAGACAGTTCATCTTTGAATGGTCACCCAGAGTAGGCTGCTTTATCATTTGTGGCCCCACCATCTTGTGGGCTTGAGCTCACCTAGAGTCATTAGACCAACAGAAAGAAGGAAGGATGATCCTTGAGGACCATGTATAATACCCTTAACCAATTTGACCTGGAAGTTGTATGGGTCTTTTCCATTCACTTTTTTGGGGCAAGAATGTACATTCACATGGACTACAGAACTGCAAGACTGTCTAGGGAATACAAGAGAGCAGCACATATGTATTGTGAGCACGAATAGTCTCTGTTGGCCTCACAAATGCATACCAGCAGACATGAGACTTAAAATTCCTTTTATAGTTTTTTTCTAGAATTAATTTTGATGTAAAATTTAAAGAGGAAGGGATTTTTTAAAACTTAATTTCATTTTTGTTTCCCCAAATGAATAACTAGTCGGATAATACTAGTTACTAAATAAGTTTACTTTCCCATTTATACATACTTGTTTCTCCTTCTGAGCTTTCTAATCCTTTCTATTGATTTATGTATCCAACTAGATTGGCCCTAAATCATGGAGTTTTAGACTAGTTTTAATAACTGCTATTAATATTAGTATAAATATGAGCATGGGTATTAAATTAGTTTTAGTAACTGCTATGGAATATGTACTTTTTTCCTGCAGAGTTTCTTGTTATTATAGAATATTCCTGAAGCATATGGAATAGGTTTCATACCTTCTTTTTAAGTTTAGTTTTGTTATATTTTAAAAATTAAATTGGAATGCCTTGGCATTTAAATTAAAATTTGTGTATTCTTTTGAACAGTTGATAATAGCAATCCTTTGGTCCAAATCATCCCCTCCACCATCTTCAAACTGTATCTGTTGGACATTTAATATTCCCATGTCATATCATGATTATTTTTCTTTCAAGGTTATCTTCTTAAAAAACATGACTCCTTATTTGATAATTTCACCTGATATAATGTGAAAAATGCTTATATTGCAAAGTACTATGTACATATTAACTGTAACTTTTTTCTTATTATTGGTATTACCATTTGTATTATTAACAAATGAATTTGGTATTACTTTCAGTGGAGAATGCATAAAAATCTTAACAACAAAAAGGCAAAACAATATTTTTAAGTAAATCAGTCTTTCCCCACTGAGAACTGGGGTTACCATTTAATTGATTAATTATCAACAAATCAGATTTATTCAGTTTTCTGCCAAGAGGTTGTTTTTCAGCATAGACAGAGGATCCTATCCATAATCTATCTATTTATCCCCAGTTAGAATTTATATCCTCATTCTGACACTGTATATTCAAATCTGGATTTTTTTTTTTTTTGATCTTTGGTGTCTGAAAATGTATTTCATAAATACTGAGTATGACCTACAGGTGATAGAATTAACATCAAGACTTTTAGCAAGTGATCTGTATCCTCCCATTTTTTTTTTTTTTATTTTAGTACTCTATACTTCTTAATGTGCTTAAATATCTAACTACACAGACTTTACAAGGTTTGGAGAAACTATTTTTATGTAAGTCTTCCAGGCAATACAAGGAAATACAATGTGTGATCTGAGTCTGAGAGTCTAATTTTTGATCTAACAAAAGAGTCTTTGCAAAACAATACTAATATAGATAGAAAACATCAGCCCCAACACCCTCAAAGAGATTAATTTTTTTCACTGTTTTCAAAACAGAAAATAAAATTTTGGTGTAATTTTTTAGTACTAAATGGAGATTACATTTCATTTATCTAGTTGATCTACATAAAAGATAATTGTATTGATTATCCTCGATCCCTTCTATATTAAGTTTCATTTAAACAAGTATAGTTGTTTTGTTTTAGTAATTGTGCTAAAATGACATATTTTACTCTACTTCTGAGAAATCATAAATACTATGGTTAATTATATTCTGTCAGTTAATATAACATACATAGTTCTACTAATTTTCTTTTTGTTTTCTTTTTTTTTTCTCCCTGAACATCCCTTGTAAAAATCAGGTATATGAAGGTGTAAGTTACAGTAACACCCACCTCTTTGTACACTTATTTTTTTTTATTTTTATTCCAGTATAATTAACATAGAGCATTATATTAGTTTTGGGTGTACAATATAGTGATTCAACAATTCTATACATTACTAAGTACTCATCATCACAAGTGTACTTTTAATCCCCTTCACCTTTTTCACCCATACCCCTCAAGTCCCCTCTGATAACCACTATTTGTTTTCTGTATTTAAGAGTCATTCATGTTGTTGTTTGTCTCTTTTTTTGTCCTCCTCCTCCTCCTCCTCTTCCTCCTCCTCCTCCTCCTCCTTCTTCTTCTTCTTCTTCTTCTTCTTCTTCTTCTTCTTCTTCTTCTTCTTCTTCTTCTTCGATTCCACATATGAGTATCACATGGTATTTGTGTTTCTGTGACTGACTTATTTCACTTAGCATGATTTTCTCTAAATCTATCCACATCCTTGCAAATGGCAAGATTTCATTTTTTATGGCTAATATTCCATTTGTGTATATATATGTACATATACACATATATGTCCCACCAACAGTGCACAAGGATTCCTTTTTTCTCCAAAGAAAGTGTTGAAAACCAACGCTTGTTGTTTCTTATGTTTTTGATTTGTATTTACCTGATGATGGGTGATGCTGAGCATCTTTTCATGTGTCTGTTGGCCATCTGGATGCCTTTGGAGAATTGTCTGTTCATGTCTTCTGCCCACTTTTTAAAATTTACTTTGTGTGGGTGGGTGGGTTGAGTTGTATGTGTTCTTTGTATATTTTGGATACTAACTCCATATCAGATATATCATTTATAGATATCTTCTCCCAGTCAGTAGGTTGTCTTGTAGTGCTGCTGATAGTTTCCTTTGCTCTGTAGAGGATTTTTTTTTGAGGTAGTACCAATAGTTTATTTTTGCTTATGTCTTCCTTGCCTCAGGAGACATATCTAGAAAAATTTTGCTGTGGCTGATGTCAGAGAAATTACTACCTGTGCTGTCTTTTAGGATTTTTATGGTTTCAGGTCTCACATTTTAGGTCTTTGATGCATTGAGTTTACTTTTGGGTATGGTGTAAGAAAGTGGTCCAGTTTCATTCTTTTGCATGTAGCTCTCCAGTTTTCTTAGCACCGTTTGTTGAAGAATTATCTTTTTGTCCCATTGCATATCCTTGCCTTCTTTGTTGAAGACAAATTGGCCATATAATTGTCAGTTTATTTCTAGGCTCTCTATTCTGTTCTATTGATCCATGTGCCTATTTTTGTGCCAATATGATACTGTTTTGACTACTATGGCTTTGTAATGTATCTTGAAATTTGGGACTGTAATACTTATAGCTTTGTTCTTTTTCAAGATTGCTATGGCTTTTGGGGGTCTTTTGTAGTTTCATACAAATTTTAGGATAAATTTTTCTACTTCTGTGAAAAATACTGATGGTATTTTGACAGGGATTGCATCAAATCTATAAACTTCCTTGGGTAATTTGAATATTTTAACATTTTTTCTCCCAATGCATGAACATGGAATCTCTTTACATTTTTTTGTGTGTCATCTTCAGTTTCCTTCATCAGTGTTTTATAATTCTCAGAGTCAGGTCTTTCACCTCTTCGGTTATGTTTATCCTAGGTGTTTTATTATTTTTGGTGCTATTGTAAGTGGTATTGTTTCTTATTTTCTCTTTCTAATGCTTCTTATTAGTGTATAGAAATGCAATGAATTTCTGTATATCGATTTTGTATCCTGCAACCTTACTGAATTCCTTTATCAGTTCTAGTAGTGTTTCTGGTAGAATATTTAGGGTTTTCCATACATAGTATCATGTCATTTGTAAATAGTGAATATTTTAGTTCTTTCTTACCAATTTGGATGTCTTTTATTTCTTGTTGTTGTTTGATTGCTGTGACTAGGGCTTCCAGTACTATGTTGAGTAAAAGTGGTGAGAGTGGACATCCTTGTCTTATTCTTGACCTTAGGAGGAAAGCCTTCAGATTTCCTCATTGGATATGATGTTGGCTATGGGTTTTTCATAGATAGTCTTTATTATGTTGAAGTATGTTCCTTCTAAGCCTGCTTTGTTGAGGATTTTTAGTATGAATGGATGTTGTACTTTACCAAATGATGCTTGTTTGTCTGTGGAAATGATCATATGATTTGTATCCTTTCTCCTGTTGATATGATGTATCACGTTGATTGATTTGCAAATATTGAACCACACTTGCATTCCAGGAGTAAATCCCACTTGATCACGATGAATGATTTTTTTTTACTGTATTTTTGGTTTGGGTTTCCTAGTATTTTGTTGACAATTTTTATATCTATGTCCTCTTGTAGTTCTCTTGTAGTTCAAAGATATTGGCTTATAGTTCTCTTTTTTGTTTTATCTTTATCTGGTTTGTGTATCAAAGTAATGCTGGCCTCATAAAATGAATCTGAAAACTTTTTATTTTTTTTTTAGTAGTTTGAGAAGAATTGGTATTAACTTTTCTTTAAATATTTGGCAGAGGGGCATCTGGGTGGCTCAGCTGGTTTATTGTCTGACTCTTGATTTCAGCTTAGGTCGTGATCTCATGGTTCATGAGATTGAGCTCCACATAGGGCTCTGTGCTGACAGTGTGAGCCTGCTTGGGATTCTCTCTCTCTCTCTCTCTCTCTCTCTCTCTCTCTCTCTCTCTCTCTCTGTCTCTCTGTCTGCCTTTCCCCATGTTTGCGTGCACTCTCTCTCTCTCTCTCTCAAAATAAATATATAAACTTTAAAAAAAAGAAAAAGAAATATTTGGTAGAATTTACCTATGAAGCCATCTGGTCCTGAACTTGTTGGGAGTTGGGGTTTTTGTTTGTTTGTTTGTTTGATTGGTTTTTTTTTTTCTGATTACTGATTCAATTTAATACTGATTATCAGTCTGTTTACATTTTCTATTTCTTCCTGGTTCAGCTTTGGGAGATTATGTGTTTCTAGGAATTTACCCATTTCTTCTAGGTTGTCTAATGTGTTGGTATATATTTTTTTCATAATATTCTGTTAGAATTTTTTGTGTTTCTATGGTGTCAGTTGTTACTTCTCCTCTTTTATTTATGGTTTCATTTATTTGAGTCATCTCTATCTCTTTCTGTGGTTCTCTCTCTGGCTCTCTCTCATCTGTTTCTCTCATCTCTTTTTTCTTCTTTTTTAGTTTCTATTTTGTTTAGTTCAGCTCTAATCTTACTATCAATTTTTTTTTCTTCTGCTTTTGGGCTTTTTTTGTTGTTCTCCTTTTTCTAACTCCTTTAAGTTTAAGGTTAGGTTGTTTATTTGAGATTTTTCTTCTCCAAGTAGGCCTGGATTGCTATAAAGCTCCCTCTTAGAACAGCTTTTACTGCATCCCAAAGATTTAGATTCATTGTATTTTCATTTTAATTTGTCTCCATGTGTTTTCTGATTTCCACTTTGATTTCTTCATTGACTCATTCATTGTTTTGTAGCATGTGATTTATCTTCCATGCATTTATGTTCTTTCCATATTTTTTCTTGTGGCTGGTTTTCAGTTTCATATCATTGTGTTTGGAAAAGATGCATGGTATAACTTCAATTTAATTTGTTGAGATTTGTTTTGTGACCAAATATGTGATCTCATCTGGAGAATGTTCCCTGTGTATTTGAAAAGAATGTGTATTCTGCTATTTTGAGATTCAATGTTTGGAATATATCTGTTAGATCCATCTGGTCCAACGGGTCATTTAAAGCCACTATTGCCTTGTTGCTTTTCTTTTTGGATGATCTACCCAGTGATGTAATTGGGGTGCAAAGGTCACCTACTATTACTGTATTACTATCAGTTGCTTCCTTTATGTTTGTTATATCTGGTTTATGTATTTGGATGTTCCCACGTTGGATCATAAATATTTATATTTATGTTAATATTTTTATATTAATATATATATGTGTGTGTGTGTATATATATTCTTGATATTTATGATATATATATTATAATATATATTTATATATATATATAAATTGTAAATATTTATATATATGTGTGTGTGTGTGTGTGTGTATATATATATATAAGAATAAGAATATATATATATATTCTTGTTGAATTGTTCCCCTTATGTAGTGTCCTTCTTTGTCTCTTCTTACAGTCTTTTTTTTCAAGTGTATTGTGTCTGATATAAGTATTGCTACCCTGGCTTTCTTTTCACTTTCATTTGTATCATAATTGCTTTTCCATCCTTCTACTTGCAATTTGCATGTGTCTTTAGTTCTGAAATGAGTATCTTGTAGGCCGCGTATAGATGGGTCTTGCTTTTTTATTATTCGTGTTGCCGTTTGTCTTTTGATTAGTCCATTCACAGTCAAAGTAATTATTGATAGGTATGTACTTGTAGTTTTCTGCCCTTTCTTCTCTTGCTCCCTTCTCTCACAGTTTGCTGGCTTTCTTTAGTGATATACTTGGATTTCTTTCTCTTTAATTTTTTTTTTTTGCATATACATTACTAGTTTTTTTATTTGTGATTACCATAAGGCTTGTATATAACTTCTGCATATAGCAGTCTATATTAAGGTTGTTTCTTAAGTTTGAACCCCTATTTACTCCTCCCCCCTCCCCAATTTTAGGCATATGTTGTTATACTGTATATCCTTTTATTTTGTGAAACCCATGACTGATTTTTGTAGATATACTTGTTTTTACTGCTTTTGCTCTTCCTACTTTTCTTACTCCTACTTAAGATCTTTCCACTCAAAGAGTCTACTTTAACATTTCTTATAGGACTAGTTTAGTGGTATTCCTAAATGTGTTCCTTTAACTATTATCTTGGAAACTGTTTATCTCAGTTTTTATTTTGAATGATAGCCCAGCTGAACACTAACTGATAGTGTTCCTGGCTCTGTTTTTCCTATTTGTTTGTTTGTTTGTTTATTTGTTTTTTCAGCACTTTGAATATACTATGCCACTCCCTTCTGGCATGCAAAGTTTCTGCTGAAAAACAGCCCATAGCCTTATGTAGTTTCCCTTGTATGCAACTGTTTTGTTTTTTTTTTTTTTGGTTTTTGGGTTTTTTGTTTGTTTGTTTGTTTGTTTTGTTTTTCTTGTGCTGCTTTTAAAATTCTCTCTTTATCACTGCTTTTTGCCATTTTAATTACTATGTTGTCATAGACTCTAAGTCATAATAAGTTTTCTCTTGTCCAGCAAGAGAGCAGATGCAGGATTAAAAGTGAGAGATGGCTAATGTCCGGGAAAAGACAGGAGTCCCGATTAAGGGTCCTTGTTCCGTTTTTATTAGGATCAGAAGGCTTACAAACATGGTAATGGACGTGCACAAAGAGACAATGAAACTGTGAACATTAACTCATGGATGTGAGGGAAAGGGGGTCTTGAAGATATTTGGGGTTAGGGATTTGGGTTAATACAAAACAAAATGCTGGCGCCAGGTAGATGGGCAAATGGTTGTTAATGGCAAGTGGGAAGTGCCCTGTCTGTGTATCTTAGCTAGCCTAGGGGATAAGACAGAACATGTAAAGTTAGGGTTAACAAGGTACCTTCTTTTGTTAATTAGTTCTGCTCTGGGCCACTTTGCCCCGCAGTGGTTTATAGCCCTTTTTACCTGTTTACCTCATTTGGTCCTTCCTGTAAAAGCAGCTTTCTGCTATAGTACTAAACTGGGAGAGGGGGGTGCACTTTCTCCCTGAATACTTAATCTTGTTTATTTCATATACCTTTGTTCTGTTGGGGCCTTTGCCCCTCCCTCTCTATACTGGGGCTTCTGCCCCACCTTCTCTATACTTATTTACCCAATCTTGTTTACCCAAACTTGGGTGTGAGCCTCCTATGGCTTTCTAATTCTTTATGCCTTTATGCCTTTATGCCTTATCAGTGTGGGCTCAGGGAATTCCTAAACTTATTCCCCACACTATGTGTCTTTGTGTGGACCTCTTTGGGTTCATTTTATTGGGCATCTCTGTGCCTCCTAGATCTAGATTTTTTGTTTCCTTCCCCAGATTAGGGAAGTTTTTAGCTATTATTTCTTCGAATAAATATTCTGCTCCATTTTCTCTCTCTTCTCCTTCTGGGAGCCCTATATGGTGCCACTGAGTTCCCCAAATCTACTTTCATTTTTTTAATTATTTTTCTCCCTCCTGTTCAGCTTGATTGCTTTCCATTCCTCTGTTCTCCAGGTCACCGATCCATTCTTCTTATTCCTTTAGTCTACTATTTATTCCCTCTAGTGTATTTTTTAACTCCAGTTAATCAGTGCTTCATTTCTGGTTGGTTCTTTGTTTTCTGTCTCTTTGTTGAGGGTCTCATTGAGGTCCTCCATTCTTGTCTCAAATTCAGTGAGTATCTTTATGACTATTACTTTAATTTTCTGTCAGGCAGATTTCTTGTTTCTGTGTGTGAGGGTGTGGCATGTGGTACTAGCAATGTTTGCACTGGTCTGCTGTGGGAAGGGATCGATAGCTGCTGTGGACCTGTCAGGTATGCACAAAAGCATGGGGGTGGTCTTGCTGTTAGCAAAATTGTCCAGGCTGTGCTGTTTCCCACAGGTGTCTGTGTGTCTAGGTTAAGGGGGCAGGGGAGGAAAATGGTGCCTTCTAGATCTTTTGCTTCTGGAGAAATCTCTTAAAGGTCTCTCCCCCTCCAGAACACTCTCTGAGATTAGTAAAGAAATCTCCTTCCTGAATATCCCAGGCATTTTTCAAACTGCTGCTTCTGCGCTGTGTCCCATTGGGGCTGTTTATTATCCTTTTTTTTTGTTTGTTTGTTTGTTTTTTAAGGGTGGGGCTCAATTTCCTATCACCCTCTGGCTCTCTGACAGCCAAGCCACTGATTTTTAAAGATCCAGGTTTTGAACACCCCTGAAGAACTCATGAAGTTAACCCCCTCTGGTTTTCAAAGCCAAACATTATGGGGATCCGTCTTCCCAGTGTGGATCCCCCATTTCTGGGTGCCTGGTGTGTGTGGGCTGCTACTCCCCTCTTCCGTGCTTGTGGTGCCCTCCCACCCTCTCATGGACAATTTCATGGGTCAGTTTTTGTGCCCTTCTTACCCTCTTTGATGTGGTCTCTTTTCTACATTTAGCTGTGGAGAGTGTTTTATGACCTTTGGGTCATTTTCTGGGTCATTATCACCGATGTGGGTATTATCTAGGTGGATCCGTGAAATGAGGTGAGCCCAGGATCCTTCTATTACACTGTCTCCCCCAGAAATCATTCACTAATTTCCTAATTTGCATTGAGCATGAGCATTTATATTTTCACTTGAAATGTCTGTATTTCAGTTGTATGTTCTAAATTATTAACTCACTGATTTAGTACACATTTCCTGAGTGCCTACTATGGGCTAGTCACTTCTGGGCACTAAGGACACAGAAGTAACCAAGACAGACAAGGTGGGGTTTTTTATTTGCTGTTTTGTTTTGTTTTGTTTTGTCTTGTCACGGAGTATATGTAGCAGTGAGGGAAACACACAATAGATGCAGATCAAAATATAATTGTATTTTAGTCAATATTATGTCATGTGGAAAAAAGAGAGAGATTGAAGCATGTAGATGAATTGAGTTCAGAATGGTGGACAGGAGTGCATCATGAATTATGCAGCCACCAGGGAGTGTGACAGAATTTTCTGGAAAGTTTTTCACAGCAGAGGACTAGGATCTAATACATCTTTTCCAAAGGTTCCCTGACCACTCCAAGAACAGATAATGGGAGTTTGGATGTGAGTGAAACAATAAGGGTAGAATCAGGAACACCAAGCAGGAGGTTATTAGACTGGACTTTTAGTGCAACTTAAGACTATATCATACATTTTTGTGGTTGTGTTATTGTCGTAAAAAATACCTATTTTATTAAAATATCCTTACCCTTAGGGAATGCTTCCAGTTTTTCAGCATTTAGGATAGGGGGCATTGGGCATATGCTCAGTGCCAGGCACTATGCCAGCTACCAGGGGTACATAGGTAAACTACAGTTCCTGCCATCACAACTACGATAAACAACTGCTGTAGCTCTCGTGACCTAATAGAAGTCTTGAGGTAACACGTTCTACATCCATCGTCTGATGGTGTGTATTTCTTTTTATGACTCCTCAGAGAACGTAACATGTACTTTATAACTCTAAGAGATCATCAAACATAAACATCAGTGGAACCACAAAGGCCTGTATTCTGTGTATACAAACAAATAGCAAAGTCTCTAGATCCTCATATAACAAATATAAATTATTTTTAGGTGTCAAAACAAGTATTGAGTGCTTACTCTGTGTGGCTTTGTAAGTGTATCAGGTGATATCTTTGGCAACTGCAAAATCACCGAGTTGTAGTTTCAGCCCTTGAAATATATTCAGTAAGGTAGACAACATTTATATAACATTTGACAAAAATGCATTGTATACCATTTGGCTTTAAACTACAAATGATGTGAATGTCATAGTTATTAAAAAGGAAGATAATCTTAGGAAATAGGTTGTCAATAAGGATTTAAAAATTTTTAAACTTCACCCTTGTTTGTAATTATAATTCTTACCAGTAGTATATGCTGTCCAAATACTTTTTTTTCTTTCCTTGATACATATTTTTTTTCATTTTTCCATCCATTCATTCTGAAAATATGTATTGAGAACATTTTTCTGTTCTGGTATGAGAGAGTGGTTAATAGACAGTAAAGATCTTAGTCCTCGTGAAGCTGAACAATGTAATTTGTGTGGCTATATTAAATGACAATAACAGTAGGTATAATGTGATAGGATGGAAGTACGGTCACAAAGTTGATATATGGAAGAAGCACCTCATCCAGACTTCCTTGGGGGGAAAAATGTGGTCTATTATGAATTGAGGTTAACAAAGTCAAAGTTCATGAGTGGAGGTAGGAAAGGCCAAGGGAAAGGCTTCCAGGCAGAGAGAACGGCATATGCCAGATCCCCAAAGAAGAAGATACAGAAGTGTTTTAACTGAACTGAATGCCAACCCGTTTCTCATTAGTGGGGCAGGGTGAGGGGTTGTGGAGAGTAGAAGGAAGAGTAAAGGCAGGAGTGAGGAGGCATGTGGCAGCACAAGGGCTGGGGAGTAGATTATGCACCTCCCCAAAGTCCTAATAAGCAGTTTGGATGTTTTCTTGAGGACAGTCGGGGAGTTATCAACATAGTTTGACCAGAGGAATGGCTTCATATAAACTATGTAACAATGGGGCGCCTGGGTGGCGCAGTCGGTTAAGCGTCCGACTTCAGCCAGGTCACGATCTCGCAGTCCGGGAGTTCGAGCCCCGCGTCCGGCTCTGGGCTGATGGCTCAGAGCCTGGAGCCTGTTTCCGATTCTGTGTCTCCCTCTCTCTCTGACCCTCCCCCGTTCATGCTCTGTCTCTCTCTGTCCCAAAAATAAATAAACGTTGAAAAAAATTTTTTTTTAAATAAACTACGTAACAAGGATCACACTAGCATCAAATATCGTGGAACTGTAGGGCTCGAAAATGGAGGTGGGGAAGCAAGTCAACAGGCTGATAACAAGGATCTGTTCTTTTCAAAGACTGACCTTCCCACGAAATACTCATTTTGTCCCAGGCCAGCACCATTTTTATAGGCAAAGAAGAGTGTCCTAAAAATGACTTTTCATTCATGCTGCTGTGTGATCATCTACTAAACTCGGGACTATGGGTGACCATAGTTGCTTTCTCATTTATGTTACACTTGCCTCGGATTCTCATTTCTCCCTCATCTTTCCCATAAAGTGGATTCGCACTTACATTTGGAGAGCAAGAAATTTGTCATCTGTATGGTTGAATCTCTTCAAAAGAGTATTTAAAGGTACAGTTTCTCATGGTTAGGAAAATCAATCCTGGAGACTGACCAGAAGCACATGTCCCAATAATAATAGGAAGCAAAAGTGTTTTGCACTTTTAGACTGAGTTTCTTATTGATATTGCATCTTAAGTGATGAACATAAAAGACTAAAAGTTTTAAATTGGGGTCTATGCAAAGGGCAGCTATGAGGAATAGAAGTCAAATACTTTTTGTTCAAAAACAGAATTATAATGAAGCCAGCAACCCAAGAGAAGTGGTGTGAGACTGATTAGAAGAATATTGTAAAGATATTTATATTGGATAAAATATAGAAGAAATGGGGGGGCACTATTTTTATAAGATTCTAGCATGACTTGAAAAACTGGTTAAATCCAACAAATTACATTTGGAAACTAAACTGGAAGGCACAGAAGAGTGCTCTGTTCAACAATAGGATCCAAACTCTTTATGCAGTGGTACATATAAGTCACAGTAAAGTCACACTGTCACCACTGTCACCCTGGGGCATCCTTTCTTAACCAGATGACCAACTAAAGGATTAACTTATTTTATGATTCTGAGTTCAAACGGAAGTTAAAAGCCATCTTTAGTTCCTTGAAACATTTAGTGTTTTCAGTCTCTATTATCTAGATTTGATCTTTACAGATGCCTGGCATCCATACGTGATTATATAGTAATGAAAAAAAAAATGTCAGAAGTTCATTTGGTGAGCTTCAACACTGCGGTTATAGTTCCAGAGCAATTTTCATTATAGTTTCAGGACAAACATACTTTCTCTGTGATCTTTAGCAAGATGTTACAGCCCCAAATGTGATAATGCAGAAACTTGGGAATGTAGCTCATGAACTTGGTAATGTAGCTAAAAGGACTTCCAGGCCAAACATTGAAAGGACTATCTGGCTTCTGTTCACTGTCTATGATAAAAAAAACGAATGGGGAGATAAGAACTAAAGAACAAACTGTTTGCTTTCTAATAGAATTTGGAAGATACATGGATGGTCCGTGACCATCTTTCCAACCTGAAAGCTGGACTTAAAAGAAGAAAAGGTTGGGGTGCCTGGGTGGCTCAGTCAGTTGAGTGTCCAACTTCAGCTCAGATCATGATCTCATGGTTTGTGAGTTCGAGCCCTGCATCAAGCTCTGTGCTGCCAGCTCAGAGCCTGGATCCTGCTTCAGATATTGTGTCTCCCTCTCTCTCTGCCCCTCCCCTGCTCATGCTTTGTCTTTCTCTCTCTCAAAAATAAAAATAAAAAGTAAACCTTTAAAAAAAGAAACGAAGGGGCGCCTGGGTGGCTCTGTCGGTTAAGCGTCCGACTTTGGCTCAGGTCATGATCTCACGGTCTGTGAGTTCAAGCCCCGCGTCGGGCTCTGTGCTGACTGCTCAGAGCCTGGAGCCTGTTTCAGATCCTGTGTCTCCCTCTCTCTCTGACCCTCCTCCGTTCATGCTCTGTCTCTCTCTGTCTCAAAAATAAATAAACGTTAAAAAAATTAAAAAAAAATAAAATAAAGAAGAAAAGGTTTTAGGACAAAAATTAAAATGTAGCCATAAATGTGACTCTGAAAGCTCTTATTCAGACCCTACAGAAATCTAAGGCAGTGCCAGGTAGATACTTTGAGCTAGACAGAGACATTTTAAAGAGTCTTAAGGTTGTGCCTGGCAGGCCCTCTCTGCTAATAAGGATTCTAAATATCTTAAGAATGGGGGTGCTTGGGTAGCCCAATTGGTTAAGCATCTGACTTCAACTCAGGCCATGATCTTATAGTCTTGTGGGTTCAGGCGCTGTGTCCTGCTCTGTACTGACAGCTTGGAGCCTGTGGCCTGCTTCAGATTCTGTGTCTCTCCCTCTCTTTCTGCCCCTCCCCTGCTTGTGCTCTCTCTCTCAAAAACAAATAAACAAGAAAAAAAATCTTAAGAGTGTTATCCTATAAAAGCATCCCAAATATCAAGGTAGACAAGGCATATGCAGAGGAGATTTGTGGATGTGGCTTTTGCCTAATGGGGTAGATTAGAAAGTGTTATACAAGAATCTTACATAGCTTTAGAAGTTGTACCACGTTGGGCTAAAAGAGGGCAGTAAGAATCCCAAACTAAAATGAACATTTAGACTTCTATTTTGTGTGTGTGTGTGTGTGTGTGTGTGTGTGTGTGTGTGTGTGTGTGAGAAAAGGCTGAAAAAAAAAAAACCACTATGTACCTGCAAATACAGGTTCTTTCTTATGACAAGAAAAGCATGTCTTGGTGAAGCAGGTGGTTAATAGGGCAGAGTTCATGGATATGGGGCCATTCCCTGGGAGCCATGTGGGGCTCTAACCAAGAAGATACTAATAGTACCATGCTGGATTTAACATTGCTACAGAGCAGTGATGGCCATGTATTTCTCCTGTTTTCTTCCCTTTTGAATTGAAGTAGCTATTGCTGTTATACTCTACCTATCCCACCATTGTGTGTTGGGTATGAGGGAAGCAGATATCTTAGTTTTTTGTGGTGTGTGTGTGTGTGTGTGTGTGTGTGTGTGTGTGTGCGCTTAACAAGCCTTCAAGTCAAGAGAAACCATACCAAAGCAATTGAACCTGAGGTATCAACCACACTCGGACCTGATACAGATGTGGCTATCTTAGACCTTGACCCTGAGGTTGATGCCATAATAGGGTGAGAACTTCAAGTGTCTTATGAGGGGCATAAGCATATTTTGCACAATGGAGAAATGAAATAATTTGTGACCAAAGGTTTTACAGGTTTTATGGAACCAGTGAGAACATGACTATGTGATCTTGACACTTCCACCATTAAGATGTGAGGCCACTTTTCTCTCCTTTGAATCTAGACAGCCTGGAACTGCTTTGACAAATAGAATATGCCAGAAGGGATCAATGGAGTCTCACAGAAACAATCTACGTGGCTTTTGAGTCTAGGTCACAAAAGACCTTGAAGCTTCTGCCATGTTCAATGGAGAGAGCACTCCACTAAGAGCCCAAATCCACAACACAAAAAAGATTAACATCTCTGGGGTCACCGTGCAGTGAGGAAGCCCAAGCCATATCATTCATATATATATATATAAAATATGTTTATATATATATATAAAATATGTTTATATATATATATAATATGTTTATATTTATATACACATATATGGTGTGTGTGCATGTATATATATATATGTATATATATATGTATATATATATGTATATAATATATATATATATATATATATACACACACATATACATATATTTTTTTTCCTATGTGTCACAATAGCCTTAAGGAAATAGCAATGCTAACTGTAACTTGGTACAGTAATCTGGGGAACTTTTTTAAAGTTAATTTATTTATTTTGAGAGAGAGAGAGAGAGGGAGGGAGAGAGAATCCCAAGCAGGCTCCATACTGTCACCCCAGAGCCCCAGGCAAGACTCAATCTCATGAACCATGAGATCATGACCCGAGCTGAAGCAAGAGTTGGATGCTTAACTGATTGAGCCACCAAGGCGCCCCAGGAACATTTTTAATATTACTTTTTTTTTTTTAATTTCCTTTCTGGATTGAATTTTAGATCAATTCCCATCTGGAATAAGGCATTAAATTCCCTAAAGGAGGAACAGATATAAATGTGTTTTATGCTTAAACAATCACAGCAGATGGTATGTATTTAACATGTAACTGACAGTTTAACGTGTTCCAGTAGGTTTTTTACAACTGCAGAGTTTTGTGAAAAGCAACATTGAAAATGAAACAAAGAAAGTCACACACAGGCATGGAGCACAGTTACCTCTGAGGTTTGCCAAGGCCGCCAGGTGGAGTGTGTGCTCCACAGTATGTGCTTATGGAAAAAGGGGTAAGGGTCAGGGTGCCTGGTTTCCTTCCTGATGCTTCATTTAATTAATATCTAAAGGTTTCCTCACCTGTAAAATGTAGATTGTATTAGTTAGGGCTCTCCAAACCATAACCAATAGGGTACACACACACACACACACACACACACACACACACGCATGCACACACATCCTTTAGATCATATATATATATACATATATATATCGTGTGTGTGTGTATACACATATGTGAAAAAGATTCGATATAAAGTATTGGCTCACACAGTTACAGGGACTGAAAAGCCCCATGGTTCACCATCTGTGAACTAGAGACCTCAGAATGCAGTGGTGTAGTTCAAGAGCCTAAGAGCCAGAGAGTCAATGATGTGAATTCCAGTTTGGAATAATTCCAGTCTGGAATAATAATATTTGTATGAAAGCAGACATATCCTATTATTGTTTTCATCATCCATAATGTGTTTATTGAACATCTCTTTATGCTATATTTTGAGGAGAGAATAACAAAAAGGATACTCTCCTGATAATCATTTGTAATGATTTATATAGTCAGTATGGGCAAGACCTCATGAACTTGATTGTCTCCCCTGGCACCTATATAAAGTAGTCATGAGCTGAATGACTGAATAGATAAGACTTAATATCGGAAAACAAAGTCTCATAGGAGAAAGCAGACCTCCACAAACAGCTATAACATGAGATGTACTGAAAATGTCAGAAGCCCAGAAAGAGACAGAAATCATTTACACCTGGAGTCATGAATGCACTCTTCATGACACAGGTGGAATTTGAATTATGCCTGGTCCAGTCCCTCCCATCATTAATTTCTGAAAGTATTTATGCTTTGCCATATCATTTCTTCTTACTTGAATTGGCTCCACTCCTTACAGATAAAGTAATCTTTGCAAAGATACATAGCCTTTTCTCACTGTTTTTATTTGCACCTAAACAGATGACAGTATTTCTATCACTGGCATTTTAATTCAGTTCAACTGAGAAGCAGTGTGGAACAGTAAAGGGGTGGTTAAAAAAATGTTACTAAAGTTCTCGCTTTTGCAAGGGGAGAGGTTTTGATATTAGCTGCTAATGCCCATTATTAATATTATTGCTAAAGTTTGATTTTAGTTGGGGAACCAAATGGACATTCACAAATACTGTGATACTAGGCTAACCACTTCATCCCAAATTTAAATGATGGCTATAGACCTATCCAACACTTTGTGAGTCTGAGTTGTCCAAAGAATTGCCAGTAATAAATGGACTAAGTACATTTGGGCTGAAGAAACTTCACATGGGCAGAGCAACTGTGTCTCTTGCCAATAGTCCACATTTATGTTAGGATGACCTTGTCTACCTTGTTTTAATGATTTAACAACCATTCAACCATTGGCAACTGTGTCTCTTGCCAATAGTCCACATTTATGTTAGGATGACCTTGTCTACCTTGTTTTAATGATTTAACAACCATTCAACAAGAACAACTGATTCCTCAGGTTCTCTGTCAGGAGCTATGGTGAGGGGCATTTATTTTTGCATTGTATTTCTATTTGTTAGTCTTACTTTTCAGTTACATTTGACAGGTTTTATTATGTACTTATGCTCAGCACCACAGTGGTTGCTGAACAAGATAGAAGAAAACCCATGGTGAAACAAATACAAAGCTAGTCTTGGCTTCCTAGGGATATAAACGGTATTTTAGGTAACTCTGAATACTAAAAATATAGCCTGGTTCTTCCTAAGTAAAGGATACATCTTTAAATAAAAGGTAGATCTTTAATCTCCTATTTTGGAAGAGTTAGCTAAAAATTGTTTTATCTTCCTTCCAATAAATGATGCTGAAAAATTTGTAGGGATACAATATAGATGTTGATACAAGAAACCATTTATGTATAATACATTGTATTTCCATGTAAGTCTGTTCTATTGCTGAATTGCCTACTTCAAGTGGTCATAGGTTTATAAGTCATTATTTTTGCTTTAGACCTATCATTTGGGAAAGTTTGTTAATGTTTGTTTTCTTTCTGTATGATATTTCTAGATTTAGAATGATCTATTACCTACTACCCCTCAGTGTGTTTACACTTTAAGTTTCATGTTTAGACTGAATATCAAGTGTATGTGACATCCAGTAAATAAGACAAGCTCTATAAACTCCAAATTGACACGAAAATAAACATCCTCTGTTATAGAACCAGCATCATTCAGGATGGTCAACATCTTGGGCATTCAAACCACAAAATTCATGATTTCAAAGGGATTTTTCCAAAGTTTCAAATGTGTGTAATTTGAAGGCACAGATATATGGGCAAACATTTTCCATCTGCAAGAGAAACATTTTTGCTAACTTCGTGAATATGCATTATGTATCTGGAAAAAGTAAACCAACTGACAGAACTTAGTTAACTACCTGCAAACACCTGGATTTCAGAAAGGTATCATTCACACTAGAATAATTGAATGACAGTTTTTCTGTTGCTAATCTAGCCATACTCAGAAACTCTGAATCCAAGTTGATACAGAAGCACTTGTCTGGGTAGCTGGCATAGGGCAAATGTGGTCTGGCATTGAAGTGAATCACAATTCATTTATATTTAACACATGCGTGCACGTGCGCGCGCACACGCGCACACACACACACACACACACACACACACACACACACACACACACGGGTAGGAAACAACCTTTTATCCAAATGCTTTAAAAAAGATTTAACAACCATAGCTCTATTTTCTACTGTTGTTTTGACAGGCCAAGGCATCACTTATATTTGATGTTTTGAGGCAATTATTTTTATGGCTGCTAATGAAAAATGGGTTGAAAACACACGATGGAGCACAGCTCAGAGGCATAATGTTAATGGAAAATCCAAACGTAGGGGATTAATTTGTACGTAGCCAGTGTTCATGTCTCCTACCTTATTGGGGACAGCTGAAGGACATGTCATTGTTCAATTATTGCAGTCCCTTGGACACTGTCTGCACCTTCCAAATCTCTTCCCCTACCTAGAAGTGATGGGTCTTCTGGGAGCAACTTGTAGGGTTAGTACATTTTTACATCAACAAAAATGCTGACCCACTCAGAAAGGAGACTAAGTATTTCCTATAAACTGTGGTTCTTTATTAGGTCAGGTGCTTTTGCAGTAGAAATGGTTTGAAAATTATGCTGGTCTCATCAGAGGCAACCTGAAAAATGTTCCTTTCTCAGCAGTAGCATCCTGACCTATAAACCCATTGTTAGCACAGCTTCAAAATCTTCTGTTTTCTGGCCATTTATGGATAGTAGCAAGCTTCAAATAAGGCTTCTTTTTACCCCTTTGAGCCTCACTTGGCCTCATGCAGCTTTAACAAGATCCCTGAAGAACCCAATTCAAAGAGATAAAAGGATGTATATATGCACATCTGTTTTATGAGTAGATGAGAGTCAGAGCCAAAGTGTTTTCTAAATATTTTAAGGGAAATTAAACAACAGGTATTGTTTCCTGCTGAGTCTTTATTGCAAAGTGCAGGCATTTGGGGTATCTATGTATACAAAAACAATTAGATAGTTGTACTGTAAAATGTATCAAATCCGTAACCATAAGACCCAAACCATAAAACATCTGACAGAATTTCCAGACATCCTTGAAAAATACCTTTCCCAACTTAATCTCTTAATTCTTTTTCTGTAAGCCATTAGCTAATAGGAGGGAATTTACACTTCAGAAGATTTATTGTATCCCATCCATCTACTGTGGCTGTATCTTTGACCACCAAAGACTAAATTAACCATAAATATGGAGCAAATGAGTAGAAAAATATGAGTAGGAAAAGTATACAAGTAGTGTTAGCAACATCTGTATCATTAATTATGTTTACACCTCATGAGTGGTAGAAAACAAAGAAGATATATTCATGGAGAAGGGCGCCAAGTCTCCTCTTTTATGAATAAGTATTATGACTATTTCATTTCTGGCACATTTATCATATTTGGAAAGAAAACATGGTTTTAAGTGTTGATCTCTTCAAAGAAGAGAAATAAGTGATTCTGAGGCCCCTGATATATGTTCTGGCCGAACTAAGTGTCCACTGAGACAGACAGAAGGCAGATCAAGGCTGAGAATATTTTCAAGATGTTTGAGAAACAGAATAAATATGTGGGATTATCTTGGAGTGGAGCCTCCGATGTGGCAGTGAGTGACACATATATGGGCAAAGATGAAGACAATCCACTTAATTGTAGGCGCTGAAGAGCTTATATTCTGATATACCCACTGAGATAGGGCAATGGATTAAGGGGAAAGATGCTATTTCATCTATTTTTAGTCTGTTCAGATTTAGAATGTATTACTTGAACGCAAGTAAGAAAACCCTATGGCTGATAGGATGTGTACCAGTTATGAATTATTGCCTCTCAGCTCTCTCTGCACCCTTCCTTGTCCTGGTGATACTGGAATATTTCTCCTGTGACGGATGTCACAGTGTCAGTAGAAGGTTCTGGAAGCAGATTAGAGGCGAAGGAGAATCTTCTGGTTTCCTCATGCTTCCCTTCCCCCTTGTTCTCATGGCACTGAGCTGGTGCACCCGTGTCCAGGTTCTCAGGGCACTGATCTGGTGCACCTGTGTCCAGGTTCTCACGTCACTGAGCTGGTGCACCCATGTCCAGGTTCTCGGGGCATTGAGCTGGTGCACCCGTGTCCAGGTTCTCGGGGCATTGAGGGGCATTGAGCTGGTACACTTGTGTCCAGGTTCTCAGGGCACTGATCTGGTGCACCTGTGTCCAAGTTCTCATGGTACTGAGCTGGTGCACCCATGTCCAGGTTCTCAGGGCATTGAGCTGGTGCACCCGTGTCCAGGTTCTC
>NW_024412434.1:25759285-25759930 GCF_014898765.1 Herpailurus yagouaroundi
TCCAGGTTCTCAGGGCATTGAGCTGGTGCACCCGTGTCCAGGTTCTCGGGGCATTGAGCTGGTGCACCCGTGTCCAGGTTCTCAGGGCACTGATCCGGTGCACCCGTGTCCAGGTTCTCGGGGCACTGATCCGGTGCACCCGTGTCCAGGTTCTCGGGGCATTGAGCTGGTGCACCCGTGTCCAGGTTCTCGGGGCATTGAGCTGGTGCACCCGTGTCCAGGTTCTCGGGGCACTGATCTGGTGCACCCGTGTCCAGGTTCTCGGGGCATTGAGCTGGTGCACCTGTGTCCAGGTTCTCAGGGCACTGATCTGGTGCACCCGTCCAGGTTCTCGGGGCATTGAGCTGGTGCACCTGTGTCCAGGTTCTCAGGGCACTGATCTGGTGCACCTGTGTCCAGGTTCTCATGTCACTGAGCTGGTGCACCCGTGCCCAGGTTCTCGGGGCATTGAGCTGGTGCACCCGTGTCCAGGTTCTCGGGGCATTGAGCTGGTGCACTTGTGTCCAGGTTCTCAGGGCACTGATCTGGTGCACCTGTGTCCAAGTTCTCATGGTACTGAGCTGGTGCACCCGTGTCCAGGTTCTCGGGGCATTGAGCTGTGCACCCGTGTCCAGGTTCTCGGGGCATTGAGCTGGTGCACCCGTG
>NW_024412434.1:25759940-25762094 GCF_014898765.1 Herpailurus yagouaroundi
AGGTTCTCGGGGCATTGAGCTGGTGCACTTGTGTCCAGGTTCTCAGGCATTGAGCTGTGCACCCGTGTCCAGGAGAGCTTTGTCTTAATGTTTCAGAAGCACCACTTGCGGTTTCATGAGATCCATGGACAAACCCAGCTGGCTTCCAGTGGCTTCTGGGTGATGACTTTGTAGTTAGTTATGGAAATGGCCCGCCCAGTTTCCCAGAAAGTTCCGCACACATCTTCCCCTCCAGCCCCATGGGCAACTCCCTGGTGAGTGTCCCTGGCATTGTGGCAGGCTCTTCCCAGACCACCAGCCTTAGTCACCAGATATGGGTGAGCTCCGGTCTGCAGCAAGCCAGCAAACTCTGTGGCCAGTCAGTGGGCTGCACACACGATCTCAACAATGTCTGAATCCCAGACAGCCCTGTCTATGTTTGTTCTTCCCTGTATTGATTTACTTTGGCTGCAATAATGAAATACCACAGACTGCGTGGTTTAAACAACAGGTGTTTATTTTTGCACAACTCTGGAGGCTGAAAGTCGAGGAGGTAGGTTCCTGCACATCTGGTTTCTGGCACGGGCTCTCTCCCTGACTTGTGAATGGCCGCCTTCTCACTGTGTCTTCACAATGGCCTTTCCTCTGTGCGAGAGCATCCCTGGTTTCTCTTCCTTTTCTTCTTCTTTTTTTTTAATATTTATTTATTTTTGAGAGAGAGAGAGAGAATGAGAAAGGCAGAGAGAAAGGGAGACAGAGAATCCCAAGCAGGCTCCTAGCTATCAGCTTAGGGGCTCAAACTCACAACCATGACCTGAGCCAAAATCATAAGTTGGACGCTCAACCAACTGAGCCACCTACATGACCCTGTCTTCTTCTTTTAAGGACATTAGTTATATGGCATTAAGGTCCCACCCTTATGAGCTTACTTAGCCATAATCAACTCCATAAAGGCCATATCTCCAAACACAGTCACATGGGGGGTTGAGGTTTCAACACATAAATTTGGAGTGGGGAGAGGGACACAATTCAGTCCATTATAGGTACTCGCCCTTACTATAGATTATTCTTTACTATTCTCTTTTATTCCCATTTGCTAAATAATTTCCTCTGAAAAATAACTCCTTATATATTAAATATTTTCCATATAAATTGCTGTGTGGTCTCTGCCTGCTGACAGCACCTGCTTGATGTAGGAGATAAGGAGATTGAACAGGCCCAAATCCCCCTTTCCTGATAACACTTTAGTGTATAGACATGAGCCTTTGTTTTGCTCCCTTTTTGATATCCCATCTAGTTACCCTAAGTGCCTTGGCTTTAAGCTATACCTGAAGACTTGGTTTCATATATTATGAATTATGTATATTATATGTATTTGCCTTTCCTGAGACTGGATTAAACCACATATGGGAAGATACCTGAACATTCCCTGATGAAGTCATTGCCATGGTCTCCGTGACCTAGAATCCTTTCATCTTTGCTGTGGAGCCTAAGTAAATTCAACACAGTGGCCAGCCACCACAAAATGAATTTCCAAATATGATGACTGTTGAGAAATTTGAAATCCCATGCCGTTGTTGCCTTACTGATTGCTCCAAAAATCATTTAAGAATTAGAACCAGTGTATGTCTCTCTCAGAAATCAGGATGCTAGGATTTCCTTCCCTGATGAAATTGCTATAAAATAACTCCACTTTTTTGTGATTATGTCTGCCACTTTTTTGTGATTATGTCTGACCCTGCTCTGTGTTATGAGGTTGCTTCTTGGCCAACTCAATTAAGGGAGAACTCCATGAGCCCACTGCTTCCTGCTGGTTTGCGAGTTTAACTGCTACCTTCAATTCCGATTTAACCAGGTTTACGAAGGAGGCAATTTCTGGCTTTCTAATGCCTCACGTTGAGATCATATAGAAAATACAATCTGTGTTCCTCTCCACTACCCCAATTCCAGCTCCTGAATTTATACTAAATAATGGAGGCGCTTGACACACTGGCATAAATATTACCTATCATATCATAACCCCAAATTCTTCCTTCCATCCCTCTCTCTTTCCTTCCCTCTTTCCTCCCTCTCTTTCACTCCCTCTCCCTCCCTTCTTTCCTTCATTTTTTCTTGCTCCCTCCCACCTTTCCTTCCTTCCTTCCTTCCTTCCTTCCTTCCTTCCTTCCTTCCTTC
>NW_024412434.1:25762104-25826512 GCF_014898765.1 Herpailurus yagouaroundi
TTCCTTCCTTCCTTCCTTCCTTCCTTCCTTCCTTCCTTCCTTCCTTCCTCCCCTCTCTCTCCTTCTCTCCCTCCTTTCGTTCCTTTATTTTTTTTTACTACTATTTCAAACAACGGTGGGCTGCAGTAACTAGGGGCCCATTCTAAGGTCTAAGCATGGGTATGAAAGTTTGGAGGATCTGGAATAGAATGAAATCCGCTATCGTAGAAAAGAGTAAATTGGGACAGAGAGGACAAGGTTTACATCCGGGGCTACACAGGTTGGCGCGGTGAAGCCAGAGCTTCAAGGGGAAAAGGAGGATCACTAGGCTCCATGCCTGCATCCACTTACGCAGTAATGTTGCCGGAGTCTTGGGAGAAGAAACACAACCATGGAGGAATTTGAGGTATCTTTTAAAAGCCTTTTGGGGCGCCTGGGTGGCTCAGTCGGTTAAGCGGCCGACTTCGGCTCAGGTCATGATTTCGCGGTCCATGAGTTCGAGACCCGCGTCGGGCTCTGTGCTGACAGCTCAGAGCCTGGAGCCTGCTTCAGATTCTGTGTCTCCCTCTCTGTCTGACCCTCCCCCATTCGTGCTCTGTCTCTCTCTGTCTCAAAAATAAATAAACGTTAAAAAAATTTTTTTTAAATAAAAAAATTAAAAAAAAATAAAAGTCTCTCTTCTACCTTGCCTTCTCAATCTTCGGCAAATGCTGTCTTGCTCACTAGCTTTTCAGAGCCATCTTGGAACCATGCATTGTGGTACTGAAATCTGCTTCGGGTATTGGCACTGGATGGAAAGACTGCAGCCAAGGCTCACCCCACGTCTGGGAGCATAGGACACCCAACACTCTCAGGATCCAGGAGTCAGAACTCTAACTGGTCCTGACACTTGAATGCTGATAGGGCAAGTGGCTTAGCCCCTCTGTGCCTGATTTAGTTTTCTCTTTCATGACATAAAGACAATAGTCATCATGACCTCGGAGCTGTGAGGATTGAATATCAACACTTACAGTCAAAAAGACACCAACAGGGGCGCCTGGGTGGCTCAGTCGGTTAAGCCTCCGACTTCAGCTCAGGTCACGATCTCACAGCTCATGAGTTCGAGCCCCGCGTCGGGCTCTGGGCTGATGGCTCAGAGCCTGGAGCCTGTTTCCGATTCTGTGTCTCCCTCTCTCTCTGCCCCTCCCCCGTTCATGCTCTGTCTCTCTCTCTGTCTCAAAAATAAATAAACGTTAAAAAAAATTAAAAATAAAAAAGACACCAACACGTAATAAACAGGCAACAGATGTGTCTATTTTTAGTTTGCATGCTTTTGAAAGATATGGTTGTTTGACTCCAGGCATTAATCTCTCCTAAAATATGTGTTCTCTTTTTAAGGACATTTGTTGATTTGACAGATTTATGCATAAAACACAAAGTTATAAAGCAAAGAAATGCTATCTTTACCAATGAACCCAATTTCTGTGTACTAGTTAAGTCACTTAAAAACGTAATATAGTCTGGGCACCTGGGTGGTTCCATCATTGAAGCGTCTGACTTTGGCTCAGGTCATGATCTCATGGTTCATGAGTTTGAGCCCTGCATCGGGCTCTGTGCTCACAGCTCAGAGCTGGGAGCCTGCTTCAGGTTCTGTGTCTTCCTCTCTCTCTCTGCCCCTGCCCTGCTTGCACTCTCTCTCTCTCTCTCTCTCTCAAAAAAATAAATAAAATAAAATAAACTTAAAAAAAACCCTGATACAGTCACAAGTTCATTTGTTTAATGTAATGAGCCTTCTCTCTGGGCCTAATATCTTGATACTTTACTCACTATTATAATATCATTAAGTCAGTCGGTTTCTTGGAAATTGCTCTGATGATTGTATGAAATGAAAAAATAAGTGAAATCTTAACTAGAAGTCCCTCAGTTTTGCTAAGTTCGGAAAATCCAATTTGGTAAAACCAATACTGAGAAATTCATCTTGTTAGAAAAAGAGGAAAGAAACTAACACAGGAGTACCTTTTATAAGGTACATGAAACCTAATTTAATCCAATCCTCATGTGGAATAAATAAAACATTATCACATCTATATACATTTAAGGAAATTGGTTTTTAAAGTTGGTTTAAAAGGAGGGAATCTGAGGGGCACCTGGGTGGCTCAGTGGGTTAAGCGTCCGACTTCAGCTCAGGTCATGATCTCGCAGTCTCTGGGTTCGAGCCCTGCATCGGGCTCTGTGCTGACTGCTCAGAGCCTGGAGCCTGTTTCAGATTCTGTGTCTGCTCCTCTCTCTGACCCTCCCCCGTTCATGCTCTGTCTCTCTCTGTCTCAAAAATAAATAAACGTTAAAAAAATAAAAGGAGGGATCTGAGCATTATGCATACATCACCCTTGGAAGTGGATCATTGGCCATATTGGGCATTCTCACTAGATTCTTGCTTTTCTTTTCTTGCTTATCACTCCAGTCCACTGTTAACCCAGCTTAAGGTCTTGTACCCTCATCTTTTGTTTTCAGGAGTTCCTTCTGTATCCCTGATAACAGACATGTCTGCTCTGGTCTTGCCTCTCTTCTTTCCATCTGTTTCTTCCTGGGTTTTCTGAGTAGCCACGCACTTGAAAAAGCCTCATTGCCACCCCCTTTCAGGAATCAAATCATCTTCTCCCTGGGCTCCATTCAAAACAGGATAGGAAAGACATCAAAGATCATTTTAGAAATATTCATTGTACAGTAATTTTCACTGATATTTTAAAGACAGTCCACATGATTAGGTTATCTCTGTCATTATATAATTCGTTTCAAATATCGAAAGACCAAAATATGAGAACCACATGGGCTCTGTTTCACTTAGCAACATACAAATTACTTGTTGGTAAGTTGCCAATGTGTGTGACTAAATAACCAAATGACTTTAGAGAAATTATCTCATTCCCATAAGCACATCTAAGAAGGATGCTTTGTGAAGCTGAAAATGTTGAAAGTCTTGTTTTCATTGAACGTTCAAACCATAGGGAAAACTAAAAAGGAAAGAAAAATACAACAAAAAAACCTCAGCAACATGTAATTTCATAAACTTGGTGACAGAAACATGTTAAATATATCAAGAACATTTATTTATCTTAAGGAAGGTGATATAATCTTCTTGGTCCTACATTCTCCTTCATTCTTCTTTGCTTGGAAGATGACACCCCTGAATTCCTCCTTCTAACTTATTTTAGGAGCACCTGGGTGGCTCAGTCCATTGAGCATCTGATCTTGATTTTGGCTCAGGTCATGATCTCAGGGTCATTGTTGAACATGGAGCCTACTTGGGATTCTGTCAGTCTCTCTCTCTCCCTTTCTCTCTCTCCCCTACCCCGCTCCCTTGTTCATGCACTCTTTTTCTCTCTAAAAAATGATAATAAATAATTTTATTTCCTGGCTTTATTGAGATTAATATGTAACATTATGTAAGTTTAACCTGCACAATGTGATGATTTGATACACATATAAGTTGTGAAATGATAATGATAGTAAGGTTAGTTAGTACCACCTGCAAATCACATAATTACTATTTTGTTATTCTATGGTGAGAAGGAGCATTCAGGATCTATCCTGTTAACTATTTTTAAGCATACAATATGGTACTGTTAACTATGGTCCCTATGCTGTACATTAAATCCAGACTTATTCCTCTTACACTGCAAGACTGTACCTTTTAAACAACATCTCCTTTATTATACCCACCCCCTAACCCCTGACAGCCACCATCAATTCTGTTTCTCTAAGTTCAGATTTTTTAGATACCACACAGAAATGCATTCATACAGTATTTGTCTGACTTATTTCACTTAGTGAAATGCCTTCAGGGTTTATCTGTTGTCACAAACGGCATGGTTCCTTCTTTTATATGGCAAAATGTTACTGCATTACACACACACACACACACACACACACACACACACCACATGTTCTTTCTCCATTTACCTGGCAATGGACATTCATGTTGCTTACATATTTTGGCTACTGTGAATACTGTTGCAGTGAACGTGGGATTGCAGATACCTCTTTGAGACAGGGATTTCATTTCCTTCAGGTAAATACCCAGAAGTGGGATTACTGGATCGCATGGATAGTTCTATTTGTAAGTTTTTGAGGAATCTCCATGCTATTTTCTGTAATGAGTGTACCAATTTACAGGCATGTTGACAGCACACCAGGGTTCCCTTTTCATCACATCCTCACCAGCATTTGTTCTCTCTAGTCTTCTTTTTTGTTTTTAATTTTTTTAACGTGTATTTATTTTTGAGACAGAGAGAGACAGAGCATGAACGGGGGAGGGGCAGAGAGAGAGGGAGACACAGAATCAGAAGCAGCCTCCAGGCTCCGAGCCGTCAGCCCAGAGCCTGATGCGGCGCTCGAACTCACGGACCACAAGATGGTGACCTGAGCCGAAGTCGGAGGCTTAACCGCCTGAGCCACCCAGGCATCCCTTTAATGGTTATTTTTGAGACAGAGAGAGACAGAGACAGAGACAGACAGAGGATGAGCAGGGGAGGTGCAGAGAGAGAGAGGGAGACACGGCATCTGAAGCAGCTCCAGCCTCCGAGCTGTCAGCCCAGAGCCCGACGCGGGGCTCAAACTCATGGACCACAAGATCGTGACCTGAGCTGAAGTTGGCCGCTTAACCGACTGAGTCACCCAGGCGCCCCTCTAGTCTTCTTATTAATAGCCATTCCAGCAGGTGCAGCATGCTGTCTCATCGGGTTTTGATTTGAATTTCCATGATAATTAGTGATGTTGAACATCTTTTCATATATTTCTTGGTTATTTCTTTGGAAAAGTATGTATTCATGTCCTCTCCCCAGTTTTATCACATTATTTGTATTTTGCTATTGGGTTGTATGATTTCCTTACAGATTTTGGATATTAGCCTCTTTTCAGATAGATGGTTTGCAAAATTTTGCTCTCATTCCCTAGCTTGCCTTTTTGGTTGTTGATTGCTTATTTGTGTAGAAGGTTTTTTTCAAGTCTGATACAGTTTCACTTGTGGACTTACACTTTTGTTGCTTGTGCTTTTGGTGTCATAAAAACTCATTGCCAAGAGCAAGGTCAGGGAGCTTTTTCTCTCTGTTTTCTTCTAAGGGTTTTACAGTTTTATGTGTTAATGTTTAAGTCTTTAATCTATTTTGAGTTAATTTTTGTGAGTGGTGTTAGATAGAGTCAATATCATTCTTTGCAGGTGGACATCCAATTTTCCCAGCACCACTTATTGAAGACACTGTCCTTTACTCATTAAGTATTCTTGGCCCCCTTGTCAAATATTGCTTGACCATGTATGTGAGGGTTTATTTCTGGGTTCTCAATTCTGCTCCATTGGTCTCTACGTTTTTATGCCAATACTATATTATCTTGATTACTATAGCTTTGTAATGTAGTTTGAAATCAGGAAGTGTGATGGCTCCAGCTTTGTTCTTCTTTCTCAAGATTGCTGTGGCTATTCATTGTCTTTTTTTGGTTTCATAACCTATAGATGGTTTGGAGTAGTACGGACATGTGAACAATATTAAGTTTTCTGATCCACGAACATGGTATAGGCTTCCATTTGACTGTGTTATCTTTAATTTCCTTTAATATTCTATAGTCTAATTGCCTTTAATATCCTACAGTTTGTGGTGTATACATCTTTCGCTTTCTTGGTTAAATTTATTCCTAAGTATTTTATTGTTTTTGGTGGTATTGCAAATGTGATTGCTATTTTTATTTCTTTCTCAGATATTTCGTTGTTAGGGTATAGAAATGCAGTCAACTTTTGTATATCAGTTTTTATCCTGCAAATTTACTGAATTTATTTAATATTTTTCATATTTTTTAAGTTCTTCATTTATCTGAGAGATAGAGACACAGCACAAGCTGGGGAGAGGCAGAGAGAGAGGCAAAGAGGCAAGCAGGCTCTGTGCTGATAGCAGGGCTCAATCTCATGAACTGGGAGATCATGACCTGACCCGAAATCAAGAGTTGATGCTTAACCAACTGAGCCACCCAGGTGCCCCTCTAACATTTTTTTTTTTTTTTGATAGAGTCTTTAAAATTTTCTACAGATAAGGTTATGTCATCATCAAACAGAGATCATTTACTTCTTCCTTTTCAATTTGGATAATTTTTCCCCCTTTTGTAACTGCTCTGCCTACGTCTTCCAGCACTGTATTAAATAGGAGTGGTGTTAGCAGGCATATTTGTTTTGTTCTTTTTTTTTAATGTTTATTTTTGAATCAGAGACACAGAGTGTGAGTGGGGGAGGGGCAGAGAGAGACACACACACAGAATTTGAAGCAGGCTCCAGGTTCTGAGCTGTCAGCACAGAGCCAGATGCAGGGCTTGAACTCACGAACCATGAGATCATGACCTGAGCCAAAGTCAGACACTTAACCAACGGAGCCAACCTGGTGGACCTGTTGTGTTCTTGATCTTAGAGGGAAAGTTTTGAACTTCTCACCCTTGAGTATGTAGTTGTAAATTTATTGTATATAGCCTTCATTATTTTGATGTATGTTCCTTCCATACCTACATTGCTAAGAGGTTTTATCATGAAAGAATATTGCATTTGTCAAATGCTTTTCTGCATCTATTGAAAGGATAATATGACTGTTCTCTTTCTAATAATGTGGTATATCACATTTATTGATTTATGTGTGTGGAACAATCTATGCATCCCAAGGATAAATCCTGCTTGATGATGGTGTATAATCTTTTTATGATTTTGTTGAATTTGGTTTGCTAGTAATTTGTTGAGAATATTTGCTTTAATGTTCATCAGGGATATTGGCCTGTATTTTTATTTTCTTATAGTGTCCTATTTGGCTTTGATATCAGGGTAATGCCAGTTTCATGAATGAGTTTGGGAGTGTTTTTTCTTCGATTTTTTTTTTTGAAAAGTATGAGAAGAATTGGTGTTAAATCTTCAAGTGTTTAGTAGAAGTAGAATTTATCCACAAGGCCATCTGTTCCTGAGCTTTTCTTTGTTGGGAGATTTTGTATTACTAATGTATTCTTCTCACTTGTTATAGTTCTGTTCAGATTTTCCATTTTTGTGTGTGTATGTGATTCAGTCTTGACAGGCTGTAGTTTCTAGAAACTTGCCTAGTTTTTCTAGGTTGTACAAACTGTTGGCATATAATTGTTCACAGTAGTGTTTTATGATCCTTTGTATTTCTTTGGTATCAGTTGTAGTGTTTCCTCTTTCATTTCTAATTTTATTTATTTGAGTCTTCTCTCCCTCTTTTGCTCTCTCTCTCTTTCCTGATTCGGTAACTCTATTAAGGGTTCATCAATTTTGTTTATTTTTTCAAAAAGCAACTCTTAGTTTCATTGATTTTTTTTCTCACTCTCTATATTTTTATTCTCTATTTCCTTTATTCCTGCTCTGAAATTTGTTATCTCCTTCCTTCTTCTAACTCTGGCAATAGTTTGTTCTTTTTTCCCGGTTCCTTGAGGTTAAAAGGTAGGTTGTTTATCTGAGATACATTTTTCTTAATATAGGCATTTATGACTATACACTTCTCTCTTGGAACTGTTTTAGCTGCACCTCATTTTTATTTGTATCTTGTATTTCTTCATTTATTTCAAGATACACTTTTTAATTTTCCTTTCGATTTTTTCTTTGACCCGTTGGTTTTTCATGAATGCATTAATTTCCACATATGTGTGAATTTTCTAATTTTTTCTTCCATTAGTGAGCTAGTTTCATGTCACTATGGCATGAAAGTATACCTGGTATGATTTTAGCCTTTTTTTGATTTGCTGAGACTTGTTTTGTGACCTAACATATGATCTAACCTGGAGAATGTTTAATGTACACTTGAGAATAACATGTATTCTGCTGCTGTTAAATAGAATATTATGTAGTATCTGTTAGGTTTATTTGATCTAAGGTATAGATCAAGTCCATTGTTTCATTATTGATTTTTTTGTCTGAAGGATCTATTCGTTGTTGAAAGTGGGTATTGAAAAACACTACTATTATAGTACTTCTTTCATTTCTCCCTTTAGATTAACTTAATTAGGTGTTCCAGTGTTGGTGCATATTATTTATAATTGTTATATTTCTTGATAGTTGGCCTCTATCATTCTATAATTACCTTATTTGTCTCTTATGTCCCTTTTGGACTTAAAGTCTATTTTGTCTGATATAAATACAGCTACTCCTGCTCTCTTTTGATTCCATTTTCATGGAATACCTTTCTCCATCCCTTCACTTTGAGCCTGTGTGTGTCATTAAAGTCGAAGTTAGGTGCTTGTAGATAGTGTATAGTTGGTTATTGTGTTTCTATCCATCCAGCCACTCTGTCTTTTGGAGAATTTAATCCATTTATGTTGAAAGGAATTATTGATTAGAAGGACTTCCACTGCTATGTTATTAACTGTTTTCTGGCTGTTGTGTAGTCTCTTTGTTCTTTTCTTTCTCTATTGCTATCTTCCTTTGTAATGTAATGATTTTCCCTAGTGGGAAGCTTTTGTTCCCTTCTCCTTATCTTTTGTGTATCTACTGTAGGTTTTTATTTTGTGGTTACCATGAGGCTTACAGAGAGCATTTTATACACATGACAGTGTATTTTAAGATGATGACAACTGAACTTTGATTACATACAAAAACTGTGAGTTAGGACAGAGTCAAGTCCAGTAGGAGTTCAAGTACCCATGCAAACAACAATCCAGGCATGGTGAATTCTACCTTTCTTAATTTACCCTTAACCCAGCAACTATGTGCCTAAAGGATGTGGGTCAGATAAAAGACTCTAAAGGATAGACATGCTCCTCACCCCCATTGCTTTCTTGCCCTTTTAGAAGTCAGTCTTTCACTGTACCTGTCAACAGATTGTATGTGTAGGTAGGGATGTATCAAGTAACAATAACATGTAAACCATTAGCTTGCTGCCATTTATGCCACTGAGGAGACTTATTTGGAGGCTATCGCATGGTCTACCAATAGCCAGAAAGGTATACATAAGCTTTACCTAAGCCTCATACTACCAAACAGTATTATTTAGTAGAGCTGGATTTATAGTAGGCCTTCACAAGTCTACCACGCTTGCGCTTGAGACTTGTAGTCTGCCTTGTCTCTGAGACAAAATTTCTACCCATTACCTCAGTCAGTCAACTGCATTCCTTTTCCATTACCTCAAGCCTGAACTGCTTTGTCAGCAACTGGCTTACTCTCCTAATACTTTTAGGAATGGCCCTCAGTCTTGTTCTCAGTTCTTCCTCCCTTCCTCACCACTGGGAATTGACATCTCATCCATAAAACCCAAACTTGCGCTGTGGTTCTTCTGCTTGCTGTTTGATGCAAACTAGCTGCCTGTTTTCACACTGCAGATGGTGCCTAAAGTGAGTATTAGAGGAGGACCAATTTCTAGGCCCCAATGCAAGAAACTCACCTGGATCCCACCATCAGTCTCTTTCCATATCTCTGTATACAGTTCTGCCTGGTGTTTGAATGTTGCTATTCCCCAATATCTGAACGCACAACTTCAGATTCACGGTGAGCTTGTGTAATTTATTCCCTCGTTGTTCATGTTATTAACAATCATATTGGAGCTCTCTATGTTCTAGATAGTCTGTTAGGTATTGTGGATGTAACAGTAAATGAAACATGGCCCTAATTTTTGAGATGTTTCCTTCTAGTTGAAAAGACAGGTAAGTATTAGGCACTGAAAGACAGAATAGTGGCAATTGTACCTGCTATAGGAGTTAGGAGTTAGGGCACTGGGGCCTTTGCTAGGAGGGTACTAGGACATTTTATTTTATTCCTTTTTTATTTTTAAATTTTTTATTTAAATTCATGTTACTTAACACACAGTGTAGTATTGATTGCAGGAGTAGAAGTTACTGATTAATCACTTACATATAACACCCAGTTCTCATCCCAACAAACGGGATCACCCATTTAGTTCATTCCCCCACCCAACAAACACCCCTCCAGAAACCCTCAGTTTGCTGTCTGTATTTAAAAGTCTCTTGTGGTTTGCCCCCTTCTCTCATTTTATCTCATTTTATTTTTCCTTCCCTTCCCCCTTGTTTGTCTGTTTTAGTTCTTAAGTTCCATATATTAGTGAAATTATATATTTGTCCTTCTCTGATTGACTTCTTTCACCTAGCATAATACTGTCTAGTTCCATCCACATTGTTGCAAATGGCAAGATTTCATTCTTTTTGGTCACTGAGTAATATTCCATTGTATACAAACACCACATCTTTATCCATTCATCAGTTGATGGACATTTGGGTTCTTTCCATATTTTGGCTATTGTTGATAGTGCTGCTATAAACATTGGGGTGCATGTGCCCCTTTAAATCAGCATTTTTGCATCCTTCAGGTAAATACCTAGTAGTGTAATTGCTGAGTCATAGGGTAGTTCTATTTTTAACTTTTGGAAGAAACTTCATACTGTTTTCCATAGTAGCTGCACTAGTTTGTATTCCCACCAACAGTACAAACGTGTTCCCCTCTCTCCCCCCATCCTCGCCAACATCTGCTGTTTCCTGAATTGTTGAGTTTAGCCACTCTGACGGGCATGGGATGATATCTCATTGTGGTTTTGATTTGTATTTCCCTTAGGATGAGTAACGTTGAGCATCTTTTCATGTGTCTGTTAGACGTCTGGATGTCTTCTTTGGAAAAAGTATCTGTTCATGTCTTCTGCCATTTCTTACGTGGATTGTTTGTTTTTATGGGGGTGTTAAGTTTGATAAGTTCTTTGTAGATTTTGGATGGTAACCCTTTATCTAATATGTCATTTGCAAATATCTTCTCCCATTCTACCAGTTGCCTTTTGGTTTTGTTGATTGTTTCCTTCACTGTGCAGGAACTTTTTATTTTGATGAGGTCCCAGTAGTTCATTTTTGCTTTTCTTTTGAAACTGTTCCAAAAAATAGAAATGGAAGGAAAATTTCCAAACTCACTCTATGAGGCCAGCATTACCTTGAGTCCAAAACCAGACAGAGACCCCACTACAAAGGAAAATTACAGACCAATTTCCCTGATGAACATGAATATAAAAATTCTCAACGAGATACTAGCAAATCGAATCCAACAATACATTGAAAGAATTATTCACCATGATCAAGTGGGATTTATTCCTGGGCTGCAGGTGTGGTTTAATATCCATAAATCAAACCATGTGATATACCACATTAATAAAAGTAATCCTATGATCCTCTCAATAGATGAAGAAAAAGCGTTTGACAAAATACAGCATCCTTTCTTGATAACAATCCTCAAGAAAGTAGGGATAGAAGAAACATACCTCAACATCATAAAGACTATATATAAAAGACCCACAGCTAATACCATCCTCAATGGGGAAAAACTAAGGTCAGAAACATGACAGGGATATTCACTATCATCACTGTTGTTCAACATAGTACTGGAATTCCTAGCCTCAGCAATCAGACAACAAAAAGAAATAAAAGGCATTCAAATTGACAAGGAAGAAATCAAACTTTCACTGTTTGAACATATCATGATACTCTCTGTGGAAAACCTGAAAGACTCCACCAAAAAAAACTGCTAGAACTGATGCATGAACTCAGCAAAGTTGCAGGATGTAAAATCAACATACAGAAATCTGTTGCACTTTTATACAGCAATAACGAAGCAACAGGAAAAGAAATCAAGGAATCAACCCCATTTACAATTGCACCAAAAACCATATGATACCTAGGAATAAACCTAACCAAAGAGGTAAGTGATCTGTAGGCTGAGAATTATAGATTCTTATGAAAGAAACTGAAGAGGACACAAAGAAATGGAAAATGCATGCTAATGAATTGGAAGAACAAATTTTTTCAAATGTCTCTACTACCCAAAGCAATCTCTACATTCAGTTCAATCCCTATCAAAATAACAGGAACATTTTTCACAGGGCTAGAACAAACAACTCTAAAATTTTCATGGAACCAGAAGAGATCCCAAATAGCCAAAGCATCATGAAAAAAAAAAAAAAAAAAAAAAGATGGAGGCATCACAGTCCCAGACTTCAAGCTATATAAAGAGCTGTAATCATCAAGACAGTATGGTACTGGTACAAAACCAAACACATAGATCAATGAAACAGAATAGAGAACCCAGAAATAGACCCACAAATATATGGTCAACTATTCTTTGACAAAGCAGAAACGAATATCCAATGGAAAAAAGACACCCTCTTCAACAAATGGTGTTGGAAAAACTGGACAGTGACATGCAGAAGAATGAAACTGGACCACTGTCTCACACATACACAAAAATTAATTCATGAATGAAAGACATAAATGTAAGACAGGAAACCATCAAAATCCTAGAGGAGAAAACAAACAGCAATCTCTTTGACCTTGGCCGTAGCAACTTCCTACTAGACATGTCTCCAGAGGCAAGGGAAACAAAAGCAAAAATGAACTACTAGAACATTTTAAATGTGAATGGAAGTGGGTTCAAAGGGAGAATCTATTGCAGAAGCCAACACAATAAACCAGTTAACTTGGCCAAGGGGGAAAAGGGGGCTGAAACTTAATCAGTCTATTAATGAAGAGATCTTTACCTCACAGCCTTCTTACATACTTCTTACCTGACAGCATCAGAAAGTGGTGACCTCTTGCCTGAATGTCACCAAGGTGTGACTGATAATCTTTACTGTGTCCTACTTGACTTTTTCTCATCCATTGGCCTTTCTTTGTGTCAAAGATTTGATCCTTGGGCTATTGGCATTGGAATAATGCTTTGGAAAGCACTGGATTTGAAGTCAGGCAGACATAGATTGCAACCCTATCTCTGTCCTTTACTAAGCTTAAATAGTTCCCCCACTTGTTAAACCTCAGCTTCCCCACATTTCAAGAGAAGGTAATAATTATAATATTTATGAGAAAAGGCATCTAAAGTATGTCACATGCTCCTGGATATACAGGATACATAATAATTATTAGTTCCTTTTCTTTTCAAATTAGAGTTGTTGAACAGATGTGCAATCAATTCTTGGAAGTGCTGTTCAGACCAAAACCCCTCCCAGGAGTTCAGACAATCGAGCATCCTTTGACATTAATAGGGGTTTGGGACAGTCTAAAAGGCACAATCTGCAATTTCTCACACTTACCATGTTTTATGCTGCGGTGGTTTTGCATCTGTATTACAGGCAAAGAGCTGTTGTTACTCATGCATCAAGGTTCAGTTTGATCATCAAATCCTCTGAGGTACTTTCCCTAATCTGCCCTTTCTTCCCCAGAGTATGTTGTTCATTTCCTCCCCTGTAATTCACCAAATACGTAGTTCTCAAAATATGGTCCACTTGCATCGTGTATTTGTATATTTGTTTTGTTACACACGTCAAGCTCTATTTCAGTTATTTTTGTGTCTACATGTGGAAACTGAATTTTATTGCATGCCCATATTTGCAATAGCTAGCTTCATGCTTAGTAAATATATGAATAGTTGAATGGACAAATGTCTAGACAAATAAAGGAATGTTTGAATGATTCAGGAAAATGAATGTTTACTTGGTGCATAACTCTAACATCTATCTATCTATCTATCTATCTATCTATCTATCTCTCTATCTATATCTATATATATATCTATATACATATATATCTCTCTGTATCTGTCTATCTATAGAGAGAGATATCTATATATAGATACCTATAGATATATATATCTTCTATAGCATAACACCATTTACTCTGTTACTCTGGCATAAAGAATGGCACTTAGTTAGTTAACAGGTAGTTAGTTAACATATTATCATAGTGGACCAGAAAACTATTTCAAACTACATGCCCAAATACCTCCTTTATCAATAGACTTTTCTTTTATTACCATTCTCTAGTTAGATCTTAATGACTTCTCATTCAACTGAAGCCAAATTCATCTATTATATATTAAGATACTGTATTTGAGAATGAATTTTAATGAAATAATTAAAAGTGCTGCCAGATATTTTTCTCCACATGTCTTCTAGTAAAATTCTTTTTTTACATCTTTTTCATAAATCTTGGGGATTCAAATAACATACACTGGTATGTTGAAGACCGATACCCTATTAATTAAATGAATAAAGCAAGACACAATTTGAATTTAGCTTAATAAGCAAACCAATGTGAAAGCAGCTGTGTCCCATTAGCTTCTGATTTTCTGCAAAATAGAGAGGGAATCAGATACACAAAACAAGTGTCTAAAATTGAGCAGCTTGTGGTTATGTTACTATAGCTACCAGAGGTCTTTCTGATGCTTTCCTGGGTTGGCAAAGAAATAGACTGTTTGGAATAGTGACACTAAAAACTCTTATGCACTGAAATGGTGCTGACATTTGACCATGAGTCTTCAGTTCCTCCACAGAGTTAACACATGGATGTGAAGGGAGAAAAGAAAGACAGAGGGAAAGAAAGAGAGAGAGAGAGAGAGAGAGAGAGAGAAAGAAAGAGAGAGAGAGAGAGAGAGAGAAAGAAAGAAAGAGAGAGAGAAAGGAAGGAAGGAAGGAAGGAAGGAAGGAAGGAAGGAAGAAAAATTCAAATTACATCATGAACATTAGATCATTTTTTCTATTAGCCAAGGAAGTGAAATTTTGCAGTTTAAAAACAAATGTGAGGATAGGAATATTCCAGATCACTTGTATGCTACCTCTTGAAAGTTGATCTGATAGCTCTCAATAAAAATAAACCCACCTGGGAGGGCATTTAGGAAGTGGAGATGTTGGTGATACACAACATAGAGAACTTACCTTGAAGGAACTCTTTTCCTTAAGGAACTCCTGTAGATGTACATGGCCCAATAAGGAATCTCTTTCCACTAGTTTGGCTCTGTAGCTGTAATGAGAAATATATCCAAGACGAAATAATCAAAGTGAGGGAGAAAACATAAATTTCCCTTCTCTTTAAAGATAAATGCAGAGGTTAAGTTTTCTGTTGTTGTTTCTTTGTGGTTTTATTTGTTTGTTTGTTTTTGTTTTTTGTATTTTTTGTGAGTTTTTTGTTTTTGTTGTTTGTTTCTTCTTCTTTTTTTTTTTTTTTTTTTTGTTTTGTTTTTTTCAGAAATCTTGATACCACCATAGGGTTGATGAAAATTTCCTGGAGGATTATATCACGACCATAAAGAAATTACACAGGTTCCAAGAATACTTGGGAGTTGATTATGTTCTTTTTTAATGGGTACCAGTTACCTCCATCCTTCCATTTGTTCTTATGAGAGAAATACTTTTTATTTTAAAATTAAAAGATTAAACAGAAACCTGGAATAAGCCTTTAAGACTCAAGAGGACTCCAGGGTGGGAAGGGGCAGAGCCCCATGGCTCAGAATTCTTTTCTTTCCAATTTACATAGTCTTGAGTTTTTCTGCTGTAATTAAAATCACCCAATACCCCATTGCCCCCTCAACAAGCACAGATCACTTTTTAGCACGCAGTATCTCCATTAATATTTGTGAAATGACAGACTTGTGAATGACAGCATTCTTTTTCGGGGCAACGGTCTAATGATAAGTCCCATACTGTCATCTACCTGGTTTCTCAGCTGAGAAATTTCTAGCATTTTGGTGACTCACCCAATGTATGGCCTCACCTTTTGCATTTGACATAGGAAGTGTGATTTAATTCTTTTCAGAACCAACAGGGTAAAGAACATTCTACCATCATAATAATATGCATAGGACAAGAATGACACCCATATGTAAACAGTAGGGCTCTATCTGTACATTCTTCTTGTTTGTTTGCGGAGATATCAGAAGCTGTGTGCAGCACCAATAAATAGAGCCACTGCTACTGCCATTCCACAATTGTGAATAAAAAGATAAGGAATGGGATTTTTGTTTTTTTTAAGGACAAGATAATGGCAAGTTCATGGTCAAATCCATTTGCCCAGAGCAATTGCAATGGTGTCCATGTCTTCACTATAACTAATGCAAAGTTTGTCAGCTTTCAGCCAATTAATTTTCTGAGTAAAGGTATGATAGCAAAAAGGAAAACAAAAAGAAAACCAAACAACTGAGGTAAAGAATGCCGTGACTGGCATTACTTTATAAAAATCAAGTAAGCTATATTGGTACAGGACTACCAATTTCTCAATAGACAGATTGTGTGATGCTGGGAAAATTCTTTCTTTCTAATTTTCTCTCTTGCTCTCTCTCTTTCCTTTTCTTTCTCTCCTTCTATCCCCCCCCCCCATTCCTCTATAATCTAAGAGGAAACAGTCATTTATTGGTTTGCCTCGTTTTTTTTTTCTATGATCATTTGTTTCTTACGTTCCACATATGAGTAAAGTCATATGGTATTTGTCTTTTTCTGACTGACATACTTCACTTAGCGTAATACTATCTAGCTCTAAGAAACAGACTCTTAAATACAGAGAACAAACTGATGGTTACCAGAGGGGAGGTGGATGGGGAGAATAGGTTAAATAGGTGAAGGAGTGCATTTGTCATGATGTGCACAAATTTAAACAATCTAAGAAGAAATAACTTATGTAAATATTTGCACCAAGCCATAGCAGGAATTAGTCAAAACACATACATACACAGATTTTATATACCTCTAACTCACTTTCTTCCTTTTTGCAAGACAATTTTTGAATAAATCTAATACCAGCAAATTAGTGCAGTTTGCAGATTAAAAGATTCATGATTAAATGGATGCAACATTATATGGAGGCTAATTTTGTCAACATATAGTTGAAGGTGTACTTTTGTGCCCAGCTGTGCCACTGGTAACATGTTTATTTGAACATATGCATGGGTGTTGTCTTAATGTGTGGTACTTACTTATCAAATCATCTTTAAGAAACGTGGCAAGACTGATGTAGAAATAAAATATGGGTTTTTCCTTTGCAGCAATATTACAGTTTTTCTGTTGGTGCATAATTTTTCAACAGTGAGTTTTGCTCTGGCAACCTGGTATTTATATGTGAACTACACCACATCATCACATCCTCAGAGAATTTAAATGACTCCAAAATTACAACATAGAAAAATGTGAAAATGAAGATTCAGGGTAACAATTTCTGGGCTTCTAAAACAATGGCTGAAGTAATCACAGTATCAAAAAGGTCTCCATGTTTCACTTCAGAATAGCAATTAAGCAAACCCAGCTTTTCAGCTAAGACAAATAAATAAGGCCAAACACGCAATTGTAATGTTTGTGTATGGTGTGTGTGTGCGTGTGTGTGCTTGTGTGTGTGTGTTGGTAGTGTTTCCTTGATTTTAGTGGAGGCTGTTAGATGACAGAAGCAAGGGATTCAATGTTAATTTTCTTTCAATTTCTTGTCAGTTGTGTTTCAAATACAGAAAGAACAGCTCTACAGGTCTTGGCTGCATCTGTTCGAAACAAGACAGGTATAGGGTTTCTGTTGTTAATTCTGTCCACTCTGCTTTTCTTAAAAAAGGGGACACGGTTACTTTAAATTACCAGGCACATGCAACATTGTTAAAACAACATAATTATGATGTACTGTTTCTCCTGTCTTCTTTGTTTTCGGAGCAGGTGTGCAGGAAAAAGGGCTGGCAGAGCAGCTATGGTGTTACATTTCGGTTTTGTGTACACAAGTCACCAGCTGTGTGATCTGGAATAGGTGACTGAATTTTTTTTAATGTTTATTTATTTTTGGGAGAGAGAGAGAGAGAGAGACAGACAGACAGACAGACAGTGTGAGTGGGGGAAGGGCGGAGAGAGAGAGGGAGACACAGAATCCGAAACAGGCTCCAGGCTCGAGCTGTCAGCACAGAGCCCTACGCGGGGCTCGAACCCACGAACCGTGAGATCATGACCTGAGCCGAAGTCGGACGCTTAACCTGAATAAGTGACTCTCTAAAACTTATCTTTAATTATCGGTGTGGAAAAATAAATATTGACCTAAATTTGTCAAATGATGTATATTAAAGCTACCTTAAAAAATATGAGTCACTAAGGAAATACAAGCCATCCCTGTCTTTATCGGCTTTGTCAAATAAAAAGTGCTTGTCTACAACCCTGTTCGAGGGAAGATATTCTCTTATTGTTCCCCAGTGCTCTCTAGGAATTCACTACTGTATTTTTTCATCAAGTATTTCATGAACACCCACTAATTGTATAGTTCAGTGGAGAACTAAAAAGGTTAAGTTGTGGCAACTCTCAAGTAATTCATGTGAGCATTTTTCACAAACTTCCTCCTATACAAGTGAGGTGTCATATTTACTGCTCTTATCACATATCTAGAGATAATAGATGCTTACAAAAAAATTAAGGACATTAAGAGGTAATGAAGAAGGTGTGGGTGATTTCACAGAAAAGTTCTGGATGTACATCGTCCAGGGGAGTAGCAATTAGCCAGAAGTGGTTACCAAGCACCTGAAATATGACAACTCCCAAATGAGGTGCACTGTGATGTGTAAAATCCACGCCAGATTTCGAAGACTCAATAAGAAAAGACTATAGGGGCACCTGGGTGGCTCAGTCGGTCGAGCGTCCAACTTCCGCTCAGGTCATGATGTCACGGTTTGTGGGTTTGAGCCCCGCATAGGGCTCTGTGCTGACAGCTCGGAGCCTGGAGCCTGTTTCGGATTCTGTGTCTCCCTCTCTCTCTGCCTCTCCCCTGCTTGAGCTCTGTCTCTCTCCGTCTCTGAAAAATAAATAAACATTAAAAAAAGTTTTTTAAAGAGAATATAAAATATCTTAATTTATATTGATTTCATGCTGATATGATCATCTTTTGGCTATATTTGGTTGCATATAGTATTGAAATTAATTTCAGCTGTTTCATTTTACTTTATAAAATATGGCTACTAGCAAATTTAAAATTATATATGTAGCTAGCTTATATTTCTATTGACTGTTGCCATTATAGTACAAGCACTTTTGAATAAGCCAAAAAAAAAAAAAAAAAGAAAGAAACAAAGAAAGAAAACAGGAAAGAGAGAAAGAAAACTCAAAGAGAAGAGGATGAAATGAGGAATTAAGTGGTGTATCTTTGCTCCTCTTACCTTATGCTTTGGGGCTCCTACCCAAATATGAATGTGACAGCAATCAAATAATCCAAATCTGATTTGTATGAAAATTGAACATTCTTCTTTTATGCATTTTTGCTATTCTAAGAAACACAAAATAAAAAAAAAAAACAATTTAGGAGAGAGGGTATGGGTCATCAAAAATAACCTTTTTTATTAATGATCAATTCATAATTCAGTGCCTTGGCAGAGATAGTATTTGTTCCTTTAGACCTTCAGAGTCAGAGACACAGGCCACTAGGGAAGGCCACTGGGAGTTTAATACATTTGGTTTGAGTTCTGGATCTCCTTAAAAGCAGGTGGCAAGGCAAGGATTTTAGTGGAAATGGTTTATTAGGGAGGTGATCCCAGGATCATTTGTTGGTGGGGTAGGAAGTGAGATTGACTAGAGGAAGCCAATTTATCACTGGTTCACCGGAGCTTTTGAGGAGCTCCTGGAGACCTCTAGTAAGTACATGCCCTCCAGCATCCTCCCTTCTAAGGAGTGGAGGACTGAAGTATTTATTCAGGAGAACCTGGGCCCATTGGTGGAGAATAGCTCTGGGGAGGTCTTAGCTCTCTGCCACTTCCACGATGCGCAGTGCAGCCTCAGAGAGCTCCAGCCAAAATACCATAAATTCTGGGAGCTGAAAGTTAGGCCAGTCTGCCTGGAAAGTCTCTGTGGGATACAGATAAAGCACTGATAATGTCTGCGATAGTTCATCCTGTGTACTGCCCATCCATCCATACTCCAGGTTAGTTGCAATCTCCCCCATGCCATTGTTTCTTCTGTTTGGCAGTTAATTACAGTTTTCAAGGAAAACACGTATTAGGGAGACAAGTTACAGTCTCCGTTTTTGCAGTCAGTGCCAAGACTATAACTAATATTTATTATGTCTGTTCTCTACCATTTATTCATTTCCCTCACACTCAATCAGCATTTACACTGGTCTAGGTTCCTTGCCCAGTGGTTTAACCCCAACCTTCTCTGAGAGATGTGAGATCCTAGTTAGTATGACCTTATCAGGCCATACTTGCTACCACTTCTCCCCCGCCCCCACCCCATGTCTGTCACTGGATATGAAAATATAAAGATATCCCAGTGAATCTCCTGAATTTCAGACTTGTGACTTCTTGTCTCCATAGTGTAATAGGAACCCTATTTCCTTTTGATATTTAGCACCCATGATCATTTCTAGTATAGTAGCAATTCCTTTCTTTGCCTGACCTTCTTGATCGAGACAAGAAAATATTTAGGGTAAATGGAACCTTTACCGTGTTCTCTAAGGATGATCCTTGGTGGAAGGGCTTCCCACTTTTGGTAATCAAGACATCTCGACAGAACTGTAGGGCTGGGAAGCACAGGTTCCCCAAGTGGGTCAGGAGGAGTGATGAGTGGATGAGCTACTTCTATCTCCATCATTTCTTTTCTGGATTCATGTCTTCTAGCAATCTGGGACTCTAAACCATGTAATGATGGCTGGTTGGAAGGATACACCACATCCTGGAGAGTCCCACCCTGTGGGATGTCCTCTCTAAGCTAACACGCAGAACTCCAAGCTTTTGACCTTTTCCTCACTGCCCTACCTTTACTACTGGAGGATTTCTTTTTTTTGTTGTTTTTTTTATTCACTAACCTGCCATTCTGAATAAAGGTTTCCCTTCTTTTCCTTTTAGAATTAATTCAGAGGGGACTATATATATATTTTTTAATAAAAAAGTAAGAAGAGCAAGTGAGTAATTTTAACTTGATTCAAAAGACTGATGCAGTCAGGCCAAAGAGGAAAAGGTATCTACCTTTTGATAGAGATTTGTGTGAAATTGTAACAGTATTGTGTGGTACAGACACACTGAACAAAATCAAAAGGCAGAGACCAACTGGGACTAAAATGTAAGTGTAATATATACAGCCATTAAAAGGTTACATTGTTAATATGTAAAGAATTTTTACAATTTAGTAAAGATACACATCAGCAGGGAAAAAAATGAACAGTAACATAAATAGGCTATTCATAAAGATCAAGAAGGTTAGGAAGATTAGGAAGGTAATATATGTGTAAAAAATGTTGATTTTCGGGGCGCCTGGGTGGCGCAGTCGGTTAAGCGTCCGACTTCAGCCAGGTCACGATCTCGCGGTCCGTGAGTTCGAGCCCCGTGTCGGGCTCTGGGCTGATGGCTCAGAGCCTGGAGCCTGTTTCCGATTCTGTGTCTCCCTCTCTCTCTGCCCCTCCCCCGTTCATGCTCTGTCTCTCTCTGTCCCAAAAAAATAAATAAACGTTAAAAAAAAAAATGTTGATTTTCTTCACTAGAAAGGAAGACTGATTGCAAACAGAATCATTCTCTATAACTTATACGATGAGAAATACTATCACTTTGAGAGCATTTTAAAATTGTCACTGTTAAACCTAAGCTTTAAAAACATGATTATTTTTAAAAAGAGAAAATTGTTCGGTTTTAAAAACAGGAAGTGGTCCTAGGAAAATTGCATTGGAGAAAAGCATACAAATGCATTTATAAGATCTAAATACATGTACACTACATTACAGAGTTTTTAGTAGTAGCAACTATTATTAAATTGCTTATTTGTCCTGCAACAAGAACAACACAAACCTAAAATAATTACACACACACACATACACAATGTCTACATAAAATGTAAGACTACAGCATAGCTATGAACATAATTATATGTCTTTATTAACAAAGATATGTAATAATCTAGTAAGTGAGAAAAGCGGATTACTCTTAATGCCCAAACCATTTATATTTTAGAACCATACTTGGTTACGAAATGTTTCATGTGTATTTGTCTTGACCACTTAGCAAGTTCAGGAGCTTATGATGCAAGGGAATTTGTTTTATTTTATTGTTATATATATTTTACACCTTACGTTCTAAATCATTATAGGAAGTCCAAGTAGATGGAATTCATATAAGTGCACGTGCGCGCACGCGCGCGCACACACACACACACACACACACACACACGTGCATCCCTCACACATAGATACTCTCTTTAGATAGAATAACATTTTATTTCTTCCTAAGTTTTGCTGATGCAAAAGCTATTTTTCCTCTCATAGTTTTGTTTGCGGAAACTTAATTTTCTTTTCCAAAATAAAAAAAAAGTGAGAAAAACAAGTGAGAAATTATAATTTGATCCAGAAGAGACATGTGATAAAACCAAGTTAATGAGATAGATTCTTGCCAGGCTCTACCACAGGTATGGTACCTTGCCAGAAGAATGAAGGAAAGATGAGCAATTCTTTTGTGTTAGATTTTAAGAAAAAAAAATAACTACACGAAGAAAAAAACAAGCAATGACATTTTTACTAATGAGCAAATCTGAAGAGGTCCTTAGAGCACATAGGGAAATAGACTTTACAGAGAAGAAGAAGAAGTTGGAGGAGGAGGAGGAAGAGGAGGAGAAGAAGAAAAACATGGAACTCAACATATGGAGTCCTCTGCTGGAGCAGAAGTTACAATTTAGGAAATGAGGGTATATAATTTCCGAAAATCATGACTAGGGGAGCCAGTACGAGACTGGGTTTTTCTACTGGATGTTCACCTCTATTAAATAAACTATAAAACATAAATTCCCTAAATCCCACCAAAATTCCCTGAATACCTACATCATGTGTATGAATTTTGCTGTCGTTAAAGCTCTACTTAACAAACCATTGTTCGATAACTGCTCTCAAACCTACCATTTCCCTTTTACAAGGCTTGGAAATGGGTCTAGAGATCAAACTTTTACAGTAGGAGCAGCTCAAGGGAAATCAGCAGTGTTTTAATGATAAATAAATGACCTATCTACGTTTTTTTAAATGTTCATTTATTTTCGAGAGGGAGAGAAAGAAGGAGTGGAAGAGGGGCAGAGAGAGAGGGAGACAGAGGAACCAAAGTGGGCTCTGTGCCACCCCATTTGTGGGCCCAAACCCACAAACCGTGAGATCATGACTGGAACCAAAGCCTAACCAACTGAGCCAGCCTATCTACATTTTTTAGAGACTGTTCTGAATCTCAGAAATTTGAGTATTCATGAAAGATTAGTAATATAAAAGAACCTTAGAGCTCGATCTCTTTTCTCTCTTCCCCTCTCTTCTGCCTCTGCCTTCTTCTCCTCTTCCTCCCATCCTCCCTGCCTCCCTCTCTTTGCCCCTTCCTCCTTCCCTACTTTCCTCCCTGCCTTCCTTCCTTCCTTCTTTCTCCCCTTCTTTCCTCCCTCCCTCTCTTCCTCCCTGCCTTCCTTCCTTTCTTTCTCACGTTCTTTCCTTCCTTCCTTCCTTCCTTCCTTCCTTCCTTCCTTCCTTCCTCTACCTCCCCCTCTTCCTCTCTCTCTCTCTCCCCATCCCCCATTATTTTATTTGACTGGTGAGGCCAACATAATTTGTCTAGGTGTACATGGAGCGATAACTTAGTTTCTGGCTTCTTTCCACTGTCTTGAATCACAGTATCAGTGAGCTCAAAAATATTTTGGCTGTAATCAAGAAGCTTTTGTTACATAATCTCTGTGTATCCAAAATTGGTCTAAGGGCTATGGAGTCATGTAAGGATGTTAACGCATGACCCAAATTACCCTCAGCGTTGAGATAGCAGAAGAGTTATAGGTGGAAGCTAATCATCTAATCATAATTATCAAAACTGAATAGGAGTTCAAACTATAAAAGTTTTTTACTTCTTTCAAAATTACAATAATACATTTCATTGTGCATTTTATGAAAGAGCGGTAAGCTTAGCTTTTCACATTAACGCCAGGGATAGGATGAAAAAAAATAATAATGAACATTAAGTCTGAATTGTATCTGTTGTGAGAGAAAAAGTCAGTTCTTCATCAGTGGTTTTATACATTTCTCTTCACCTTTGTTCAGGTTATAAACAGAGAAATTCTGTGATAATGTGCCTTACAATAAAGCAACTTCTAATAGAATTTGTTTGGCCATCAGATCCTGACCTCTGCCGCTCGTTTTGTTCAGTTATCTCTTTAACCTTATGCTAATACGATTTTCCATTTTACACAATTGAATTTCCTGGACCTTAGTTCGAGTGGTAAGGGGTTATACACACACCTAGATTCACTTTTGTTGTTTATATGAATATAGTTGTCACTGGTTGGCTTCCTCAGCATAAAGATTAAAAGCCAGCTCCTCACAGGGAATAATAAGCTCCAATTAAACTTGATATTTGAAGCATTTCACAGTGAGTATAACCCCTAGAAGATTATGGCCCACATCGTCATCAGTCTGCTGTCATACACCATGTGGACCCAAGAGCTCATTTTAGTGTTTTGTCTATGTTGGCGACATGACATGCCCCAAAACAGAAGATTGATTGACACTGAAATGCCATTTTAATTCAAAAAAATGTTGCCGGGTTATATTTGTATTGATCTTTTGATTATTTTTTTTCACAACTTAAAAGATGAGTCTTGTCAAATTTCAGGAAACACTGTTGTTTTCAGTAGATAGAAAGGCTTTCTAGAATGGGAACTCAGTTGACACGTATCATCTTTTCCTTTCTGACATGACTGATAATGTTTCTCTATACTCACTGGCATGAGACTAATAAGAAAATCATAGCAGACTATTGATACCAGAGAAAAAAACATGAACGAGACTTTCAAAAGGTCCCATTGCAATTCAGTGATTTAGGAAAAGAACACAGTAGAATGACAGATTGTTTTCTGATACTGGGAATATATGTGGATTATATAGAAGGTTCTCACTTTTGAGAAAACTTTTTTAAAGTTTATTTATTTATTGAGAGAAAGCGAGAGAGCAAACAGGAGAGGGACAAACAGAGAGGGACAGAGATATCAACAAGCAGGCTCTATACTGCCAGTAAGGAGCCCGATGCGGGACTCAAACTCATGAACCTTGAGATCATGACCTGAACCGAAATCAAGAGTCAGATGCCTACCCGACTGAGCCACCCAGGTGTCCCTGGAGAAAATTTTTGAAAAGCAATAAATACGTTTCTAAGATATCTGGAGGTCTTATTCTTCATTTTTTGGAGTTCTTATTCTGTTACATAATATATATTGTCTGTTCGACCTTTAAAGTAAGTATCCTTAACTTTATTCACCTGCTGAAAATCTATAGTAAATTGCATGAGATCATCTCATATCCTAAAAGTCAGTGATTGGAATGAAACACATGATCTATGCAAATAGCTGTAAAAGACAAGTTAGAACCTGAAAAAGAAGGAAATTAGGAGAACAAAATTTTGTATAAGACATAAAATATTTTTTAAAATAATTATAATGAGAAGCAGAATATATGCTGCCACATGATAATAGATACAAATAAAATGAAAACTCTTGGAGAGACAGTTCATTTTCTTCAAATATCAAGAAAGTATCGGCAGAGGAGTTGAAGTCGAGTTGGATATGGGAATGAGTGGGTTTTCCGATAACAGACGTGTTAGACAGCGACAACCCTTTTGTCCTATCTCAGAATATAAAAGATGGAATGAGTGTTTGAAGTCATAGGTTGGCAAAGGTGCAGAGAATGTTCCATAGTTCCTTAAAACGTCTCACTTGTGTGCGTGTATTTGTGGATATGTGGAATCATCATGTGTGTATGGGGAAGACAAAGACAGTTCTTCTAGACATTTCTGTTCCTGTCCCCTGGTAAAATTCTTTAAAAAAATTTTTTTTATTAGTTTTCTTTATTTTTGAGAGGCAGAGAGAGGCACGGTATGAGTGGGGGGAGGGGCAGAGAGAGAGGGAGACACAGAATCCGAAGCAGGTTCCAAGCTCCGAGCTGTCAGCACAGAGCCCGATGCGGGACACAAACTCATGAGAACCGTGAGATCATTAACTGAGCTGAAGTCTGACGCTCAACCAACTGAGCCACCCAGGCGCCCACCCCTGGTAAAATTATTACTGACTGTTTTGGTTTCAGCATAAGCATTTTGTTCCTGTGATTCATTTATGTAGACTTGACTTTCCCTTCTTGACATTTCTATAGCACGTTTTATGTTTTTTTATAACTTGATATTGTACCTTCATTACATGATTGTACATTTATGTCCCCTCTTGGACTATAATCTCCTGCAGCTAATAAGTGAATGCTATTAATTTCTGTGGGCTCAGAACCGGCCTTATAGACTGGCACGTTGTAAATTTTCATTGAGCCCATTGTTTTTAACTGAATGAAAGAATTGAAAATATAAAGGGGGTTTTAACCTCCTCTCATTATTTTGAATTTTTGTTTATGATGGGAGTGCAGGCTCTTTCTTTTATAAGGAATATATTTGTGGCTATAAGTATGTGTTTTATCAAAGGGTCATATTCCTGACTATATTCTTCCCGAAGCATTTTAAACAACATAATTTTGTGGGATAAAAACAAGAAGGGTTGGGAGATTGTGTAAAACCTCATAAATTGTTTATAGTTATTGAAGAATTTATAAAGAGACAACTTGAACATTTCCTTTTTATTGCTGAGGATTCGAAAAGGTTCTTCTCCCTCTAATATCAGTTATGCATGGAGGAGTACTTTGTAGATAGGCGAGAGCATCTTATAACATGAACAGCATGTGCAGGAAACATAAATATCTCTTCATATGCAACATTTAGTTATAACAATGTGAAGCTCATTCTCCTCCCACGTATTTACATGCCTACTAGAGAAACAGAAATTACTGTAAGTAGACACATGGGTATTTAGCATCAGACCTTTAGGTTACATAATTTTGAAGATAGCGAACTACGGGGTAACAATATAAACTTTAATCACAGAAGTTTTTCACCACTTATAATCTATAAAAATATTTATGACACTTAGATGCTAATTGTGAACATTAATATTGGCTAAACAGTACTCTGATGGGAGACGCCCATTTTATTTAGGAATGAAAAAAGAAAATGGGATATGACTAAAAGGATCTTTAAAAAGACAAATAAAGGGTTTCGTGGTTGGCTAAGACTTAGGGATTTCAGTACTGTGGTAATTACACAGCACTATCATAAACTGTAGAAATGATTGTTGGACTGTGCCTCAGTCATACCTTTCAAATTGTTAACAGTAACAGATGGTCCCTTCAGTTTTAACCACAAAGTTGTTCCAATGAATAGATAATCTGTTTTACTTCAAAAACATTTTTTTAACATTTATTTATGGAGAAACAGAGACACACAAAGCGTGAGCAGGGAGGGGTAGAGAGAGGGGGAGACACAGAATCCGAAGCAGGCTTCAGGCTCTGAGCTGTCAGCACAGAGCCTGACGCAGGGCTCAAACTCACAAACTTAGAGATCATGACCTGAGCAAAAGTCAGTCACCCAACCAGCTGAGCCACCCAGACGCCCCAATCTGTTTTACTTTTAAATTCTCACAAAGAATTCAGGAATTCTTACATTATAAAATATCAATGTATATAATGCAAAACTTAAAAATTCTCTTTTTATAACCTTCTATGACTTTTTCCACCCAATCCCAGCACTCTCTACAATTTTGTATATCCTTCCAGATAAGTATTCAAATATATACATGCATATATTTATACTTGTGAGCATGTGGCATTTATAGTTTATATATTAGTATATGTGCATTATATTTATATTATACACCTGCTTCTTTCACATTAAATCCTTGAGAACAGATAAGTGCAATTATATGTAAGCTTTATTTTATTATTATAAGTGTCTGTAACTCCGAAGTTTGCACCACAGAAGTTTAAAACTATTTCTCTAGTTATGGACATTTAATTTGATCCAGTATTTACCTGACCAAAAGTCAAAATTCCTATTCTGGTCATGATGGAATAACAGAAAGATTTAACCTCTCCCCTTACAAAACTAGAAAGCAGAAGAAAATAAATGAAACCACTTTCTCAGATGTTGGACAACAGGAAGGACAGGTGTAGCATCCCTGGGAGAAGGGAGCAGAGCAAGGTAAGCCATAAAATCCACCCTGGATTTCTGCCAGAGGCACCTTATAGACCAGAGTACAGGTGTGGACAAGCACTGTTCCAGGACTAGGCTTCCCCAGAGTTGTAAAAGGATCCAGGTCACATCCTGCCCAATCTGCCTTCTTTTTCTTCTTTCCCTCCTAAGCTGACTAGCAGAGCTACACTGCATTCTAGAGAATCTTCCCATCTGCTCCCGTCCCACCCCCGCTGTATCTTTCATAGGTGTTATTCACAGTAAATATTTTGCATATCTATTCTGTCTTCACCAATAATTCTCAGAAACTCAGAAAGACACAGACACAGAAAAAAGAAAACTTGAGCAACGCCATTAACCAATTTAACTTAATTAACAATCTGGAAAAACTTTAACCAACAAGGGCATTTTGTTCGTTTTCCAATTGTATTGAGATAAAATGGGCATGCAGCACTGTGTAAGTGTAGTGATTTGACTTACATATACTATAAAATGAGTACCACAATAAGCTTAGTTAGTGTTCATCCTATCATATAGATACAAAAATGTGGATTGTTTTCTTGTGATGGAACAGTTAGGATCCACTTTCCAGAACACCATCAATTGGGGCACCTGGGGCGCTCAGTCGGTTAAGCGTCCAACTTTGGCTCGGGTTGTGATCTCTCGGTTCTTGGGGTTTGAGCCCCCAATCGGGCTCTGTGCTGACACCTCAGAGCCTGGAGCCTGTTTTGGATTCTATGTCTCCCTCTCTCTCTGCCTCTCCCCCACTGGCGCTCTGTCTCCCTCTGTCTCAAAAATAAATAAACATTAAAAAAAAAAAAAACCATCGACTGGATATAATGGATATCTGTAGACTATTTCATCCAATAACTGATTAAAAATTCTTCCTAAGCTGGAACATTCTGGGCCATAAAGCACACCTTAATAAATTTCTAATAAAGGAAATCCTACATTGTCTACTCTTAGACCACAATGTAATTCAGTAAGATAATAGCAGAAAGATAGCTGCAAAATCCCCAAATGCTTAAGAAATTAAACAACATACTCGCCAACAGCACATTGGCCAAGAAAAAAATCTCCAAGAAAATTTAAAGTATGTAAACTTAGGGGCGCCTGGGTGGCGCAGTCGGTTAAGCGTCCGACTTCAGCCAGGTCATGATCTTGCGGTCCGTGAGTTCGAGCCCCGCGTCAGGCTCTGGGCTGATGGCTCAGAGCCTGGAGCCTGTTTCCGATTCTGTGTCTCCCTCTCTCTCTGCCCCTCCCCCGTTCATGCTGTCTCTCTCTGTCCCAAAAATAAATAAATGTTGAAAAAATAAATAAATAAAAAATAAATAAATAAATAAAGCCCCCAAGTCAAAATCTAAAAAAAATAATAATAATAAAGTATGTAAATTTAAATATAAATTTAAGTGCAACTTATCAAAATTTGTGGTGCAAATTTTGTGATGCAGTGAAAGCAGTGCTAACAGGAAGGTTTTTAGCATTGGATGACTATTTTATATGAAAAGAAAGATCTAACACAAACAAACCAAAAAGCCATATATGAAAGACCCAACGCTAATGTCATCCTCAATGTGGAAAAACTGAAAGCTTTCCCCCTAAGGTCAGGAACAAGACAGGGATGTATACTCTCACCACTGTTTTTCAACATAGTATTGGAAGTCTTAGCCTCAGCCATCAGACAACACAAAGAAATAAAAGGCATCCAGATTGGCCAGGAAGTGGTCAAGCTTTCACTCTTTGCAGATGACATGATGCTGTACATGGAAAACCCAAAAGATTCCACCAGAAAACTGCTAGAACTGATTCATGAATTCAGCAAAGTTGCAGGGTATAAAATCAATATACAGAAATCTGTTGCATTTCTATACACCAATAATGAAGCAATGGGAGAAGAAATCAAGGAATTGATCCCATTTACAATTGCACCAAAACCCATAAAATACCCAGGTATAAATCCAGCCAAAGAGGTGAAAAATCTATGCACTGAAAACTGTAGAAAGCTTAAGAAAGAAAATGAAGACAACACAAAAAAATGGAAAAATATTCCATGCTCACAGTTAGGAAGAACAAATATTGTTAAAATGTCAATACTACCTAAAGCAATCTACATATTCAATGCAATTCCTATCAAAATAACACCATCATTCCTCACAGAGCTAGAACAACCAATCCTAAAATTTGTATGGAACCAGAAAAGACCCAGAATAGCGAAAGCAATCTTGAAAAAACACCAAAGCAGGAGGCATCACAATCCCAGACTTGAAGCTGTACTACAAAGCTGTGATCATTAAGACAGTATGCTACCAACACAAAAACAGACACTCAGATCAATGGAACAGAATAGAGAACCCAAAAATGGACCCACAAACATATGGCCAACTAGTCTTTGACAAAGCAGGAAAGAATATTCAGTGGAATAAAGACAGTCTCTTCAGCAAGTGGTGCTGGGAAAACTGGACAGCGACATACAGAAAAATGAACCTGGACCACTCTCTTACACCATACACAAAGATGAACTCAAATGGATGAAAGACCTAAATGTAAGACAAGAAGCCATCAAAATCCTCGAGGAGAAAGCAGGCAAAAACCTCTTTGATCTTGGCCGCAGCGACTCCTTACTCAGTCTCCAAAGGCAAACAAAAGCAAAAATGAACTACTGGGACCTCATCAAGATAAAAAGCTTCTGCTTAGTGAAGGAAACAATCAGCAAAACAAAAAGGCAACTGACAGAATGGGAGAAGGTGTTTGCAAATGACATACCAGATAAAGGGTTAGTATCCAAAATCTATAAAGAACTTCTCAAACTCAACACCCAAAAAACAAATAATCCAGGGAAGAAATGGGCAAAAGACATGAATAGACACTTCTCCAAAGAAGACATCCAGATGGCCAACCGACACATGAAAAAATGTTCAACGTCACTCATCATCAGGGAAATATAAATTAAAACCACATGAGATACCACCTTACATCTGTCAGAATGGCTGATATTAGCAACTCAGGCAACAACAGATGTTGGGGAGGATGCAGAGAAAGAGGATCTCTTTTACATTGTTGGTGGGAATGCAAACTGGTGCAGCCACTCTGGAAAACAGTATGGAGGTTCCTCAAAAATTAAAAATAGAACTACCCTACAGCCCAGCAATTGTACCACTAGGTATTTATCCAAGGGGCACAGGTATGTTGGTTTGAAGGGGCCCATGCACCCCAAAGTTTATAGCAGCACTATCAACAACAGCCAAAGTATGGAAAGAGCCCAAATGTCCATTGATGGATGATGGATAAAGAAGATGTGGTGTGTATGTATACACACACACACAATGGAGTATGACTCGGCAATCAAAAAGAATGAAATCTTGCCATTTGCAACTATGTGGATGGAACTAGAGGGTATCATACTAAGTGAAATCAGTCAGAGAAAGATAAATATCATATGACTTCACTCATGAGGACTTTAAAAGACACAGAACAGATGAACACAAGAGAAGGGAAGCAAAAATAATATAAAAACAGGGAGGAACACAAAACATAAGAGACTCATAAACAAGGAGAACAAACAGAGGGTTGCTGGAGGGGTTGTGGGAGGGGGGATGGTCTAAATGGGTAAGGGACACTAAGGAATCTACCCCTGAAATTATTGTTGCACTATATGCTAACTAACTTGGATGTAAATTAAAAAATAAAATAAAAAATTAAAAGCAAAAAACAGGGGCGCCTGGGTGGCGCAGTCGGTTAAGCGTCCGACTTCAGCCAGGTCACGATCTCGCGGTCCGTGAGTTTGAGCCCCGCGTCAGGCTCTAGGCTGATGGCTCAGATCCTGGAGCCTGTTTCCGATTCTGTGTCTCCCTCTCTCTCTGCCCATCCCCCGTTCATGCTCTGTCTCTCTCTGTCCCAAAAATAAATAAACGTTGAAAAAAAAAATTAAAAAAAAATAAAATAAAATAAAAGCAAAAAACAAAACAAAACAAAAATCTTAGCATCTACTTTAGGCAAATGAGTGAGTTCAATCCAAAATAACAGAAGAAAATAAATAAAACAAAAATTAGAGCAGAAACCAATGAAAGTGAAAACAGAAAATCAGTATAGAAAATCACTTAAACCAAAAGCTGGTTCTTTAAAAAGACCAAGAAAATCAGTAAACCAGTAGCAAGGAAAAGAGAGAGAGAACAGTGATATCGTTATTTAAAAACAAACAAACAAAAAAAGGATAACGAGGAAATACAAAAAGTTACAGGACTGACTTCCTGATTTCAAAACTTTCTATAAAGTCATAGTAATGAAGACACTGGTATTGGTGATATATATTTAATTTGAACAGAATAGAGAGCCCAGAAATACACCCACATAAATATGGCCAACTGATCATTGACAAAGAGCAAAAGCAAACACAGTAAAGACAGTCTTTTCAACCAGTGACACTAGAACAAGGGACATCTATAGGCCAAAAGAAAAAAGAAAAATCTAGTCACAGATCTTATACCTTTCACACAGATTAATGCTCAAAATAATCATAGTACTAAACTATGCAAGTCCTAGAAGATACATAAGAGAAAATCTAGATGACCTTGAGCTGATGATGACTTTTTAGATAAAACATCAAAGGCATGACCCATGAAAGAAAGCATTGGTAAGGGGGAATTCATTAAAATTAAAAACGTCTGCTCTATAAAAGACAAGGGAATGAAAAGTCAAACTACAGACTGGGAGGAAACATTTGCCACAGACACATCTGATAAAGGACAGTTATCCAAAGCATACAAAGAACTCTTAAAACTCAACAGTAGGAAAATAAACAACCTAATCAAAACTGGGCCAAAGCCCTTTTCAGTCTTTGACAAAAAGAAGATATACAGATGGCAAATAAGCATATGAAAGGATGCCTTACATCAGAAAGATGTAAATTAAAATAACAATGAGATACTACTATATACCTATTAGAACAGCCAAAATCCTAAACACTGACAACACTAAATGTTGATGAGCATCTGGGCAACAGGAACTCTCATTCACTGCTGGTGGGAATGCAAAATGGTACAGCCATTTTGGAAGACAGTTCCTTGGGTTCTTACAAAACTAAATATAGTCTTACTATATGATCTAGCAATCACATCCCCTTGGCTTACCCAAAAAGTGAAAACTTATGTCTACACAAAAACCTGCACATGGATGGTTATAGCAACTTTATGCATAATTGCCAAAACTTGGAAGCAACCAAATGTTCTTCAGTAGATGAGTGGATAAGTAAACAATGGTCCATCTAGACAATGGACTGTTTTTCAGTGCTAAAAATAAATGAGCTATTAAGGGATTAAAAGGCATGGAAGAACCTTAAATGCCTATTACTAAGTGAAAGAAACCAATCTGAAAACTCTACGTACTGTATGATTCCAACTCTATGACTTTCTGAAAAATATGAGGACAGTAAAATATGGAGACACTATCCATATATCCCAAATAAGAAGACAGTGGTTATCTCTAGTTAGAAGGGAAGGAGAGGTAAATAGGCATTGCATAAAGGACTTTTAGGGCAGTGAAAGCACCCTATTTGATACTACAGTGGTGGATAAATGTCATTATAAATGTGTCTGAACCCATAGACTGTCCAACAGCAGGAGTGACCCCTAATGTAAACTATAGACTCTGGGTGACTGTGATGGGTCTGGGTAGGTTCATCGGTTGCAACAAATGTACTGCACTGGTTTGGGATGTTGATAATGGGGAAAGCTGTGTGTGCATGAGGGAAGGGGGTATCTGGGAAATCTTTGCCTTCTGTTTAATTTTACTGTGAACTTAAAACTATTCTAAAATAATAAAATAATAAAAAAATTACCTGTGCCATAATCATTTGTAGTGTCCTTTATTTTATAAAAGTAACTTTGTGCTTGCCTTAAAAAAAAAAATTCATGGAGCGCCTGGGTGGCTCAGTCGGTTAGGCATCCGACTTCCGGCTCAGGTCATGATCTCATGTTCTGTGAGTTTGAGCCCCACATCAGGCTCGGTGATGACAGCTCAGAGCCTGGAGCCTGCTTCGGACTCTGTGTCTCCCTCTTTCTCTGCTCCCCTCCCCCAACTCATGCTCTCTCTCATTCTTAAAGAGTAAATAAACATAATTTTTTAAATTCAGTCATATTTAGAGAATGGTAGAGAGTACTGGGTTACGTGAAAGAAGTTATTGCTTCATAATTCAATTGAGGAAGATTACACATAATCATAAATTTGGCCAAATCATATAGGACATAAATGCCATGCTCTTTAAAATGTGGTTGGAAGCCTTTGCCAACTGAAAAAGAGGTGTTAAGGGCCATCTGATTCAAGAAAATTATTCTATTTATATGTTCTTATATACGGTTTTCTAAACTAAGTGTGGAATCATGCATGGCTATTAGGAAATATAAAACAGCATGGAAAATAACTTCTGTAAGCAAATTGCCTCCAAACCCTATAATGGCCAAACTTTCATTCGTGTCTTAGCAAAGATAATTGATGGGTAGATAAAAGCCTGTAATGTTTTGTCTATAAATAACAAAGAATGTTACATAGGAAGCAGAACAATTAGCAGATTCTAGAGTTGTTCCAGTTGTGAAACAAAAGAGCTGCTCAAAAGTCTGCTCCCTCCTCTGAAGAGCCTCCCTTGATCTCTGGCACAGCTGTAGTCCAGATTGGGGGGGGGGGGGGGAGATGTATATCCTGCCTTCTTTTCCCTTTGTCTTTGTTACCTCCCTCAATGATAGAACTGCGAGTAGTCTTAGTAACTAGCGGATCACTGAGTCCTGCTCTGTGACAGACACCGTATTAAGCATTGCTTAAAAGTTGCTAAGCGTTTTACACTCACAATCTTAAGTACAAACACGTTTCTTGGTTTTTTGTCTTTAAAAAGAAATGAAAAAAAAATGAAGGTTAAGCTATTAAATTAGCAACACAATGCTGACTCAATCCAAGATTGCCAACATCAAACAAAGCATTACTTTTACCCACCATGCCAGACAGGCCATATTTTATTTTATCAGTTACTTGCATGTGTGTTTCAGGCCCTAGCCTAGGACCACAGATCCTATCTTATAGGTGCTCAGCAGACATGTAAGAGGACCAATAATTTCCAAGTTGTTTTGAGACAACAAAGGCTCACAAGAAAGCTTTATTTAGGATATACATTATCTAAAGATTCTATTAAAACCTGTCCAGATATTTTAAAAGAAGAAAAAACACAGCCAGCTTTGATTGACGCAGCTGCGATCTAGGCGATCTGCCTTGAACACAGTTAGGACAGAGAATCAATTGGGCTTGTCGTAGGAGTAAAACCTTTCAAGTCAAAGTACTCCAAGTAAGATGATTACATCCTACATGCTGTGTAGGAGTGTTGACTTAGGCATGCCAGCTAAATTACCTGGGTTTATGCCTTGGGATTTCTAGGTGTTTTATATTTTAGTCATAATTAAATTCAAATGCAAGGATGTCTTTTAAATAGTGGAAATGTTAGAATTTAGAGGGCTACATAATATTTCCCAAATTAATGTATTCCAAATGTATAGCCCTGTCTAGATGGTGTAATGGGGTGGGGTGGATTGGTGTATGTTTTATATATTCTGACATCTGTGAATTAAAAATAAAAACTTGTTATTAAGTACAGAAAAATCATTTCCATGCGTCATTATGAGAAAAAGACTGTTATAATAGGGCTACTTCCTTTGGTGAGATTCAAGGAGAGAAAAACGTCTGGGAGAAGGGAGGAAGAGAGAAATGGGAGGGAGAGACCTAAGGCTAATACTCAGGCCAAAATAGGTACAAGAATATATTGTATGACAATTGTCTCTCTTAAACCATTAGAATCAGTGACCTATTTAAATGTGTATGTGTTTCCCCCCACTTTCCTAAGGCATTATTAAACTTAGAAGCTGCATTTGAACAGCTTGTATACACAGCTCTGTGTAAATATAGATTAGATGTTCAAATTCTCACGATTAAGGCATGTTTTGTTTGTGGTTTCTTTTTGAGTATTCTGATTGCAGCCACATGTTCAGTTATCTGCAATATGCCATCCTTTAATTATCTCCGATATACTGTGATTAAAGTCATTTAAGAGTCTCTTGAATGTCCACAAAAGTAACTGGCTTAAAATATTAAAATAGGGGTGAGTTGCTAAAGTGACCATTTGCGTGGAATTTACGCTTAAATGATTAGTGCATGTCTATTTCTGTTCTCTTAAGCAGTAACTGTCTCTTCTCCTCTGTCTAGACATCTTTGTTTTCACACTGGCAATTTAAAAACTTCCTTACAATGTAATGAGTTGGTATTTCCTAGAATTCCCCAAGTTCTATAAAACGGTATATGCTCTTCCTCCTCAATCATCAATATATTACCTAAACAGCCACTAGAAACATGAAAGCCTGATATGGCAAGAGATTGTTTTCCAGAAAGTATCCTACTGTCAGGACACCTTACATAAGATGAGGCATTTTTAATTATTTTCTGAGTCAATATTTTTACTGTGATATATCATAAAAGTCTCGCTTTAGGTAACAGAAACTCATGATTCTAGATCCACAATATATGTACTGTTCCAAGAAACACTGCATTCAGAAAGGCTGGGTTTAGTTATAGGAACATTTTGTATATGTTTCAATGTGCACAGGGAAAATCAACATAAAAGAGAAAATGGGAATTTTACCACCATGGCCATTTAAAAGCTACAATCCTTGCAAGCAGTGTGCTGAGGAGTACTTTTCCCTAAAATATAAGCTGGAAAAACTGAACAGAAATAGTCTAACAGTGGTTGATTGCTAAGTCACTATCACTTCAGATGCCTTAAGTTTAAGTAACAAAAATTCTAAACTCAAATTGCTTAAACAATGAGAAGGCTTACTTTTTTAAAAATTTTTATTTATTTTTGAAAGACAGAGTGGGAGAAGGGGGCATAGAGAGAGAGGGAGGCACAGAATCCGAAGCAGGCTCCAGGCTCCGAGCTGTCAGCACAGAGCCCAATACGGGGCTTGAACTCACAAACGGCGAGATCATGACCTGACCCAAAGTCTGATGCTTAACCAGCTGAGCCACCCAGATGCCCTGAAGACTTATTTTTACATTTAGGAAGACCTAAGGCAGATTGCCTGCAGTGTTGGTTAATTCAGTCACCCAGTGTCATCACCAAGAAGGCAAGTTCTTCATTTTACAGTCTCCTACAATCAGTGCTGTTGCCTTTGTCTTTTGTGAGATTCCTCCTGTTGGAAAGAATCCTGCAGAGTTCTAGGTGGCTTGTGTAGGTCTGTTAACATCCAACAAAAGAAAGGAGCCTTCCTTTCTCTTCTTATGGATCTCTTTTAATCGGTGAGGATCCCTTTCCCAAAGCCAGTTACACACTTGGCCCATGACTTACTGCTTGATATGGTCACATTTCCATGGTAAGTCAATCACATCCAAGGGGAATGTGATCACCTATCAGTTAAGCAGATGGCTTCAGGAGTTCCATTGCAAAGGAGGAAGGGCATAAGAATGAATGTTGGAGGAAAAAAGTTTACGTGTCTCCAATGTTATTCTACAAAGTAGGAACCTTGTGAAAGGGTGTTGATTAGATTTCAAATGATGGGAAAACCTAGAATTACTTATGTCATAATAGTTACCCCCAATACACTGATTGCTAAAATTCACTAAGATGGGAAGTTTATGCAGAAATAACTGAGTAACTGGGACATCTTGAGATTAAGATATTCTCTAACAGAACTTCAATTTAAAAAGCCAGCCTCTCCTGGAGTGTCTCAACACTTATCCCTCCTGCCTCTCTGTATTCTACAATCAAGCACTTTGCTTTACACATAGAAAACAACAACAAAACTTCTATGTTTTTCCGTCTGAAGTTATAGAATCACAAGCAGCCTTTGATTTTCAACAGACTCTTTTCCGTTAGTTGTTTATTATCACAGATAGAAGCTGTTTCATAATCTGGGGACAATTTTGGGCAAATGTGTATTTTTCTAGGCTGAAGCTAATGATGAATAAAATATTTATTACATACCTTTTATGAGCAAGGACCACAGATCTGTTTAAATTTTCTTTAGAGGACAAAGGCAAATGCCTGCACTTGGACAGTGTTGCTACCATTTCTGCTTGGCTTCATTCCACACTCTTATCTGTTAAACGAGGGGAAAGGAGATTCCCTATTCATAGCCTTTGAAGGCAGTTTTGAAAACCTTTCCCCCAAGTGATATTTGAGCTAAATTCTAGCTATAATGGTCAACCATGATTTTCATTTCACTTCTCGGACATGACTGCATCATAATGTTTACAGACCCCTGCTCCAATATCTTCTCTCTCATAAAGGATATATAATATGAATGACACTATCATTGTTACATCAGAATTTCCATTTTCAGAATCCTGATAGTTCACATGTAAAGCTAGTCAACACTGATGTAATTCTACAAAAAGTTTCTCCTTTCTTTCCAATTTAAAATAGTTCAAGAGACATTGTGGCTGGGCTGACATCTCTAGTTCAGTGGTTGGTGAGTCACAGTATATTCTTTGAGATTGGCGTTCTTAATCAGGAGTGATTTTTTTTTTTTTTTTAAAGCTCTCACGTTATATTTCAGATGTGACTCATACCTTAAAATATATATGCACAGCGTTTTTTCATTACGTTTTCTCATTTGTCATATCTCAAACAATGAACTAAAGTCATCAGCCAAAATAAGAGGTGTTGCACTGTATCTGGGGCAAATAGAAAGAACGGGATGCTCGGGAAATCCGGTGCCTGCTTATCCCAATAAAGGAACTTTGCATCTTCTGTGTATTGAAACTGCTAGGCTTAAAATATGTATTTACAGAGGACTTAAACTTTAAACACCCAAGAAAATTATTATTTTTTTAGGATATTTTATTTCTTTGTAAGCATATGTTGTTGCTTTTTACCATAAAGCATTCTGGCTTCGAATAGCCCCTGTTTCTGTTGTGAGGGGAAAGGGAACAGCTGTTTGTCTAGATTATCCACTTGTGAATTTTCACTCTTCTTCTGTTTTACTCATATTGTTAATATAAAAGCCACTGTGAACAGAGTATCTAGGCCCTTAGCCAAGACTATCTGATATGAATCACACTAATAAAAACAAAAAGATAGATAAGCATTTGTATTAAAAAGTTATAGGAGACACTAAGCTGTGTTTTTTAATGCAAGCATTTTCAGAAAAGCACAAGAATATTATGCTCATTCCGAACATATTTTCTCCCATGCTTTCAGCATCTTCAAAACATGCATCAGTATTGTTCTCCTTGACATTGTTACTATTCTCATTATTTTGCATAATACAGTGGTAGGTTATCTCAGAAAATATGGAATGAAAAGTAAAAATGAGGAAGTTTGCTGGAAGCCTTCTCATTCTAGAAATGTTCAGTTACCCACTCATGTACTGAAACGTGCATAAAAACCAGTGGTTGGCAAGACCTCATTTCAGGACTTTAATTTTTTGGCTTAAGGGCACTTGAGACAGAAATCACCTAAGATCGTTCCTTGGAATTTTTGTGTGCTCTTAAACTGGCAATATCCAGTCCTCAATCTAATGAACTAGTTCACTAAGCACTGGTGGAGAAAAGAGAAGAAAAATTGCCCAAATGGGACAATGAGGACTTGGAAACTGTTGTTTTCTTCATAAACAGTTTCTTTGTACGGGACTTGAATGGTTGTTTTAAAATGTCTATATTATTTTTAATTGTATTCTAAAAAATATTTTATATCTCATACTATTTTTCCTGCATAGCAAAGCCGTTTGAATGATTTGTTGGCTAATTTTTCTGTGAAATATTTCAACAACAATGGCTTCTTGACATCAGGGAGTCAGTCAGACATAATAGAGTTTTGCTAACAAGCCTCACAGAAATTAAGAAACAGATAATAAATCTGACGTATAATCTTCACACATAATAAAGTGAAGTTTGGAAAATTTAATTGTCTAACACACCACAGTGTATGTAAACATTAAAAGCTTGATTCAAACAGAAAAACAAAAAGTCAACACATATTAAAACTGGTATCCCCTTCTTAAATCACCAGGTCTCTGTGCTGACACATTGGCCATCCTATCTTAGAAACAGAGTACAGGGGACAAAGGGGAACCACTGGAACTAGGATAAGTTCTGGAGTTCTTTGGGAAGTTGGCTAGAAAACCAGAAGCCATATTGAGTAGTTCAGGTACAGCTGTGCAGGACATTTCATTAGTGATATTATCAGTCTCTGGTTAAAAGAGTAAATGGAAATCTTATGAATCAGTAGTAACCCTGAGCTGGAAATACAGCTGGCACTTTGCCCTGGGATAGAAGTTTGAGACAGCCAAGAATGACTGAGAGTATTTGTTTCTTTGGTTTTTCAGCATATGATGACTTCTGTACTACTAGCGATACTCAGTGTTGAGCCCTTGATACTGATATTTCTAACATCAGTTAGAAGGTTGCCTATATCCAAGTAATACAATATTATAGAATTTCAAAATTAAAATTAAATAATGAAAGTAAATAAAAATTTCAGTACTAGGATTATTTTAATTTGCATGATGCTTTTCATCTGACAATCCAAAAATAACTGAATCTCTTTAAAAGCTGATACAAGTCTTTCAAGAAAATGGCTCTTTCAGTATACATTTTCCTTAGCCTGCCACTAAAACTTCTAAACTTGTCTTAAATTCAAACCTAGAGTAGTTCACTTAAGAAACCTGGGTGGTGGCTCAGTCAGTTAAGCATCTGACTCTTGATAACTGCTCACGGTCCTGATCTCGTGGTCCTGATCTCATGGTGGTGATATGGAGCCCTGGTCAAGCTCCGCACTGAGCGCGGAGCCTGCTCGGGAATCTCTCTCTCTCTGTCTCTCTGCACCTTCCCTACTTGGGTGCTGTCTCTCAAACATCAAAAAAAAAAAAAAAAAAAAAATCAAAATAAACATCAAAAAAAAAAAAACCCACAAAAAACCTAACACCTAATGGTTTGTCATAACCAGTAGTCTTTTTTCATAGCATGCAAATAGGGATTCACTTACATTTGTTCAAAATGTCTTAGAGAAGACCAGTACATGGTCAGTAATGTTGAATATGAATTGGAAACAATTGTTTAGTGTGTGAATATTAGTATTGATCTGTTCCTGTTTACCAACCCATTTCTAATTGCCAATCCGAAGCTATACTGCGTATTGTCAATGTATTACCTGATTTTTATAAGAAACAGGATATTAGGGAGGAAATGAATGAGCAGAAGATAAACAGTAAAAACAGACCTTCCATTTCTGTATCTATAAGTGTCTACATTCACCGATGTGTATACATATAGAGTCAAGTCTACCATCATAGAAAAGCTTAGAGAAAGTCATAAGACTCAATCTAGTTTTTCCCATTTTTGTTGTTTCACCATAAAGTATGGAATCCTACTCAACACATTTTAGCAAAGTAGCTAAAAGATAATTTTATTTTTTTTCAATATATGAAATTTATTGTCAAATTGGTTTCCATACAACACCCAGTGCTCATCCCAAAAGGTGCCCTCCTCAATACCCATCACCCACCTTCCCCTCCCTCCCACCCCCCATCAACCCTCAGTTTGTTCTCAGTTTTTAAGAGTCTCTTATGCTTTGGCTCTCTCCCACTCTAACCTCTTTTTTTTTTTTCCTTCCCCTACCCCATGGGTTTCTGTTAAGTTTCTCAGGATCCACATAGGAGTGAAAACATATGGTATCTGTCTTTCTCTGTATGGCTTATTTCACTTAGCATCACACTCTCCAGTTCCATCCACGTTGCTACAAAGGGCCAAATTTCATTCTTTCTCATTGCCACGTAGTACTCCATTGTGTATATAAACCACAATTTCTTTATCCATTCATCAGTTGATGGACATTTAGGCTCTTTCCATAATTTGGCTATTGTTGAGAGTGCTGCTATAAACATTGGGGTACACGTGCCCCTGTGCATCAGTACTCCTGTATCCCTTGGGTAAATTCCTAGCAGTGCTATTGCTGGGTCATAGGGTAGGTCTATTTTTAGTCTTTTGAGAAACCTCCACACTGTTTTCCAGAGTGGCTGCACCAGTTTGCATTCCCACCAACAGTGCCAGAGGGTTCCCATTTCTCCACATCCTCGCCAGCATCTAGAGTCTCCTGATTTGTTCATTTTGGCCACTCTGACTGGTGTGAGGTGGTATCTGAGTGTGGTTTTGATTTGTATTTCCCTGATGAGGAGCAACGTTGAGCATCTTTTCATGTGCCTGTTGGCCATCCGGATGTCTTCTTTAGAGAATTGTCTGTTCATGCTTTCTGCCCATTTCTTCACTGGGTTATTTGTTTTTCAGGTGTGGAGTTTGGTGAGCTCTTTATAGATTTTGGATACTAGTCCTTTGTCTGATATGTCATTTGCAAATATCTTTTCCCATTCCGTTGGTTGCCTTTTAGTTTTGTTGGTTGTTTCCTTTGCTGTGCAGAAGCTTTTTATCTTCATAAGGTCCCAGTAGTTCATTTTTGCTTTTAATTCCCTTGCCTTTGGGGATGTGTCAAGTAAGAAATTGCTACGACTGAGGTCAGAGAGGTCTTTTCTCGACCAGATAATTTTAAAAAATATATTGTTTCACAAGCATCAAGCTTTTAACTACTTGTTACTGAGACTTAGGTCAGCAAAACAAAAAGCAAAATGTAAGTTACGCAAAGTTGTGGAGAAAACTGTGTGCAACATTGTTGTAGAAAGTGATGAGCAAAATTAAACCTGACCTCAGGGGCGCCTGGGTGGCGCAGTCGGTTAAGTGTCCGACTTCAGCCAGGTCACGATCTCGCGGTCCGTGAGTTCGAGCCCCGCGTCAGGCTCTGGGCTGATGGCTCAGAGCCTGGAGCCTGTTTCCAATTCTGTGTCTCCCTCTCTCTCTGCCCCTCCCCCGTTCATGCTCTGTCTCTCTCTGTCCCAAAAATAAATAAACGTTGAAAAAAAAATTAAAAAAAAAAATAAAAATAAACCTGACCTCAGAGAGCTCCCACTTTAACAGGAAGAACAAGAAAGGAAAACTGGAGTATGTGAGTACGAGTTATAAATCAAATAGAATAGCCGCACTTAAGGTTTATTTGTGTTTTTGATGAATAGACTTTCTTAATTTTAGCTCATTTTACCAATCTTTATGAATAGTGCTTTATGTGTACTGTTAAAAAACCAATTTTCCCTCTGTGACATCATGAAGACTTTTGCTTATTTTAAAACTAGGATGTATTTCATAAACCATAAAATTTATCTTTTAAGATATAAAATTTAATGGGTTTTAGCACACTTACAGAATTATGGAAATATCACCATTATCTTATTTAAAAATGTTTTCATCACCCCAGAAGAAATCCCATACCTACTGGCAATCAGTCCCCTTCTCTCTCCCTCAGTCTCTGGAAACCTTTCATTTGCCATCTTAGAGATTTTCCTGTTCTGTACACTTCACATTAATGTTCTGTACACTTCACATGTAATTTTTAGTCTTTTGTGCCCAGATTCTGTCATGTAGAATAATGTGCTCAAGGTTCATCCATGTTGTAGCATTTACAAGTACTTCATTCCTTTTTATGGCTAAGTTATATTCCATTGAATGGATACACCAAATTGTGTTCATTCATCCTCAACTAATGGGCATTTCAGACTGTTTCCACCTCAAGGTGTTGTAAGTAATCCTGCTGTGAACATTTGTATGCACGTATATTTTCACTTCTCTCAAGTATATAATTAGGAGTAGAATTTCTGAGTCATACAACTCTAACTTTTCCAGGAACTATCAAACATTTTTCCAAAGTGGTTGCACCATTCCCATCAGGAATGGATAAGGGGTCTGATTTCTCTCTCTCTCTCTCCCCACCCCCATAGATAGATAGATAGATAGATAGATAGATAGATAGATAGATGTACATGTATATGTGTGTGTGTATACATATATATACATAATATATATAAATGTATATGTATTTATCCTCATCTCTATATAAAGATGTGTATATAAAAATGTGTGTGTATATATATATATATATATATATATATATATATATATATATAATCATGTCATCTTTATTTTTTTAATTTTTTTAATGTTTATTTTTGAAAGACAGAGAGAGCACAAGTTGGGGAAGTACAGAGTGAGAGGGAGACAGAATCTGAAGCAGGCACCGGGCTCTGAGCTGTCAGGACAGAGCCCAATGCTGGGCTTGAACCCACAAACTGTGAGATCATGACCTGAGCCAAAGTCAGTCGCTTAACCAACCCAGCCATCCAGGCACCCCTTGTGTCATCTTTAAATAAAAATAGTTTCAGATATCCCTTGCCAATCTGAGCACCTATTATATATTTACTTTTCTTACCTAATTTCCCATTGCTAGAACCTTCAGTGCAGTGTTGAATAGAAATGGTCAGACAGACATCCTTGTCTTGATTTTTATTTATCTTGCTTTTGTCTTGTTCTTGGGGTAAATATATCATCTTTTATCATTAAGTGTAATGATATATGTAAATTTTTGTAGATATTTTCTCAGGTAGAATAAGTTCCCTTTTCTTTCTAGTCTGTTGAGTATTTTAACATGAGTATTAGATTGTGTTAAATGCCTTTTTGCATCAATTAGGAGGATATATGGTTTTTTGTCCTTTATCCTGTATGATGTGTTACATTGATTAATTTTTGTTTGTTGAACAAACCTTTATTCTTGGAACAAATCTCAGTTGGTTATAATGTTTAATCGTTTTTTATATGTGGCTGGATCTGAGTTGCTAGTATTTTGTTGAAGAGTTTTGTGCCTATATTCCTAGAAGATATTGGCATTACTTTTATTTTGCTGAAAGGTTTTTATCCTGCTTTGATCCCACAGCAATACTGTCATCATAGGATATTTTGTGACATGGCCTCTCTTCCCTGATGTTTGGAGTTTTGAAGTACTGGTATTAATTCTTTTTTGAACATTTGGTAGGACTCACTAGTGCACCCGTGTAGGCCTGCAGTGGACTTTATGGAATTTTTTGCTTTGTTTTGTTTTGCTTTACTAATTGTTGTCTTTGTAATAGATCCTTTAAATTTTCTTAGTTCATTTCAGTAGTTTGGGTCTTTTTAGGAACTTGTCCATTTCGTTTGTTGACTTGCAGTCATTTATAGTGGTCTTTTATTTATTATTTTTTTAACTTTCTGTGAGATTAAAAATGATTTTTACTTTTCATTTCTGATTTTAATAATTTTAGTCTGTGGTTAAGAATTTAGCTTGCTCTTATTTTGTTGTTATTTTATGGTAAAACATTATAATATTGACTTGAGATCTATCTTCTTTTTGCTATAAAATTCCCTGTAAACACTCTTTTTGGTGTATCCCATAACTTTTTTGTATGTTTTGTTTCTGTCTTTGTTTTCATTTATTTTTTTGGAAGTGTTTTGTAATTTCTTCCCCCCACCCCCCGACATTAGTTCTTTAGTAGTGTGTTCTTTAATTTCCACAATCTTGTGAATTTTCCTAATTCCTTTTTCTGATTTCTAACATCATCCCTTTGTGGTTTTTGTGTTTTTGAGAACACTGTTTCTCTGATTTCACTCCTTTTAAATTTGTTAAGACGTCTTGTGTTGTGACCTAATACATGGTCTGCGTTGGATATGTTCCTTGTGCACTTGAGAAAGTAGTATATTCTGCTCTTGGTGGCTGGAGTGTTACAATTTGTATGACAGTGATAATCCAGTCTTCTATTTCTTTTGTAATCTGTTTGTTCTATGGATTATCCAAATTGTGATAATGAGGTTTCCAATAATTATTGTTGAAAAATCTGTTTTTGTATCAGATTTGTCAGTTTTTGCTTTACATATTTTTGGGCTATGCTGTTATGTGTATACATGTTTATAATTGTGTAACTTCATGATTAACCCATTTATCATGAAATATCTTTTTTTTTTGTATCAAGTAGCATTTTTCTTTGTCTTAAAGCCTATTTTGTCTGATATTAGTATAACTACTCCAGCTCTCACTTTTGCTTTTATTAACTTTTAGAAGCTTAATGATTACTTTGCATACTTAACCAAAAATTCTCTGGAACTGACTTAGTGTATGGTGTGAGACAAAAGTCTTTGTGTGTGTGTATTTTATTTGTTTTTATTTGTCTAATTTTCTTGTATGGATTGCCAAATGGCCATGCAACATTATTTTAATTCAGTAATTATTCCTTCCCTATGAATCTGTTGTGCCATTTTTTTCATAATTTAAGGATCCATTTATAGACAGTTCTGTAATTTCACCTTTTCTCTTCATCTATTTCTCTGCCCTTGCACCAAACCCAATATTTCTTACATAATGTGGTTTTTAGGTAAGTCTTTACATCTCTTGTTATTTTCTTTAATAGTTCCTCAGTGATTCTTTACTCATTGTATTTTTCCATATCAATGTCAGAGTTTTTGTTGCTATCAATGGACAAAATATTCATGATAGTAAAACATGAAATTACATATTATTAGTAGGACTCTCATTTATGTATCTATTTAGTCCATGAAAATAACATTTTTCTAGATTTTTAAAATTATAAAATTTATAAATTTTATATATAAATTATTGTATTTATATTTATATAATTTATATTTATAAATAATTTATATTTGCACATGTATAAGTTATATATAAAATTTGCAACATATTATGTAATTAATGTTTTGTCATTCTTTTCTAGATATCTTGTATTTGTCAATATTTTTAAAATAAACTTTAATTTTCAGAGCAGTTTTAGGTTTATAGCAAAATTGAGCAGAAAGTAGAGTTACCATTTACCACCTTCACACCCCCACCCTCCCAACACATAACCTCCCTCATTATCAACATCCTGCACAAGGGTGATAAATTTGTTACAGCTGATGAACTGCACTGACACATCATTATTACCAAAGTCTGAAGTTTATATTAGGGTTCATTCTTGGTGCTGTACATTCTATGGGTTTGAACTAATGTATAATGACATGTAATGTCCACTATTACAATATGCAGAGTAGATTTACTACTTTAAAAATTCTCTGTACTCTATTTGTCCCTTCCTCTGTTCCAGCCCCTTATATCAGGATTTTAAAATGATACATTTAAAATTTTATTTAAATTTTATTTAAAATTAGTTTTCATTTAAAACAACTATTTCTTTTGATTTTTCCCATATCAAACTATTTTGCAAAACTTCCTAAAAATCTATTTGTAGATTTTGGAATTATTATGTTTACAATTATGTCATCTATGAATAATGTTTGCTTTACTATTTTTATTACTCTCATTATGCCATTTATTTATTTTCTTATATTTGTTCACTTGCTGGTACTTTCAGTATGATGGTTGAAGTGATGGTCCCTAATACAGTTCTGTTTTCAAAAAAAGAAACTTTCCAACATTTCACAAATTGTGTATTGCCTTTATAAGATCTAAATATGTGTCATCTAGTCCTTGCTTGCAGAGAGTCTTTATTATGAACATATATGCAGAGAGTCTTTATTATGAACATATATGAATATTGACATTTTGTATCTATTGCAATAACTCTCCTTTAAGTATTTATTAGTGTGTTGTGGCACCTGGGTAGCTCAGTCAGTTCAGCGTCTGACTCTTGATTTCAGCTCAGGTCATGATCTCACAGTTCATGGGATTGAGCCCCAAATTAGGCTCTGTGCTGACAGTGCGGAGCCTGCTTGGTATTCTCTCTCTCCCTCTCTCTCTGCCCCTCCCCCACTTGTGTGTGCACCCTCTCGCTCTCTCTCTCTCTCAAAATAAATAAAACTTAAAGAATGTACTAATATGTTGAGAAATGTTGTGCCCACAGTATTAGGCATTGCATAGTTGCAAACTTAATCCACAGTAAGATATGCAAGAGGGTGCTTAAGCCCAAAAGACTGAGAATGTAAACTTTTAGCCAATATGTGCATAAATGGAAACCTTCATACCCATGTGCATCACCTCTGGAAAATCCTTTGGCATCATCTACATACGTTAAAATACAAATTTGCTAAGACTCATCACTTCCACTCCAGGTACATAACTAACAGAAGTACATCAGGATATGCCTTGAGGGACATACACAAGAATGTTTATCAGACTATTGCTTGTAATGACTAAAAATGAAACAAAACAAAACAAAAAAAACCCAAAAAGAACAACAACAACAACAACAAAATAAACCATGAATTCCCAGCCAGACATATTATGCTTAATTCAGCAGTATAATAATATAGAGATTATAAAAATGAATAAACTATATCTACCTCCAATGACACAATTGGTTCCACAAGGAAAATATTGGGTGGAAGAAAAGGAAAAGTAATACACTGAATGATTCCACGTATACAGCAATAAATACCTCTCTATGTATAATATGTATAAATGCAAGCATACATACAATAGTAAAGTGTATTGTGAAGAGATACATGTGATGTGCCTAAACTAAAAACTTGCGGTAGGCATGGGGGGCGGAGGGCCAGTGACATAGCTTCCAGGAACATCAAGATTGTAATTTCTTTAGTGCACAGGAGAACATACCGATGAGAAAGACACAACAGGAAAGCTTCTCAAGGTACTGGCAAACTTCTAGCTCTTGATCTTGGTGGTGGTGACATGGATATTTACATTGTGATGATTTATCAACCCGCAACTTCACGTTTTCTTCCATTTTCTGTATGTGTAGTATACTCTGCATTTTAAAAAATAGATGTTGTTTGGGATTTTTTAAAGAAGAAGCAGAACACTTAATGGTTACAGTATGTTTTGTTTTTCTTTCTTAAGAGCAAGACTTCTTTCTGAGTCATCCTGCATCTCCTCAGAGAGGAAGATAAATGCTTGTTGCAGGCTATTACTTATAATATATGTTTCTCAGCTATTTTTGAGCCTCAGTTCCATATGAGCCTTATAAAAATTTAAATTGCTTGGTTACTATAAAATTTAAATGTTTGGTATAAATTCAAATAAGCATCTCTCAATAACTATTATACTATCTCTCTTCTATATATTATATGTGGACCGTTAGAATATCATTTGGGAGAAAATGTGTCATTAATGAGAAAAATGGGTAGAAGCCATGTGGCAAGGCTTCTGTTCCAATGACAGAATTGAATTTCTTCAGTCCTGAACAAGTCCCAAGGATAACTGGCTGTATTGTCAATGACAGTAGAGTCAGTTGAAAATCATCTGTATCAAAGTTCACATGTGTATTACCTTTTCAGCTTCATATGCAAAGTTATCTGCAATGGGCTGAATGTGACTGTTTTGAAAGGTGTTATTTATCTTTTAGGTTTAACACCAAAGCAGGAATTCTGCACAACAAATTCATATTATGCAAACCTATTTTATAAATATTTTTTTCATGTTTATTTTTGAGAGAGAGACAGTGTGAGCAGGGGAAGGGAGGAGAGAGAGGGAGGCACAGAATCCCAAGCAGGCTCCAGGCTCCAAGCTGTCAGCACAGAGCCTGACATGGGGCTCAAACCCATGAACCGTAAGATTGTGACCTGAGCCAAAGTTGGGTACTCAATCGAGTGAGACACCCGGGCTCCCCTAAATTTTAACTCACCTACATTCTTTCATGATTTTGAAAAAAGTATACCTTATAAAATATAATGAACTATTTAAAGAACATGCAAGTTAAAAAATCTGTCTCATTGCCAGAAACTCTGACATACGACATAATCCAGAGAGTGCTCTAATTTCATAGAATATGTATAGGATGAGAAGTCATTGACTAGAACAAGAACTTATTTTCGCTCTTTTTCTGTGGTGAAATTGCTTATCCAATTTGGGTCACAGATTCCTTGTTCATAAAACCAAAGAATAGGATTCCCAATTGTGGTTTTCAAACTATATTCCAAGATTCTTTAGCCTCCCCATAAATGGCTCAAGGACATGAGTTCAAGCCCGGTGTCGGGCTCTGGGCTGATGGCTCAGAGCCTGGAGCCTGCTTCTGATTCTGTGTCTCCCTCTCTCTCTGCCCCTCCCCCATTCATGGTCTGTCTCTCTCTGTCTCAAAAATAAATAATCATTAAAAAAATTAAAAAAAAAACTGCTACCAATTAATCATTCAATTTTGAACTCTTTTACCTTAGTCATGTGTAGAATGAAGAGATTGGACTAGATAAAGCCTAAGGTCTCTTTTTGTTTAAAACTTCTGGCTCTAAATCTTGAGAAGAATCCTAATAAATTTTACCAAGTGCCTTACATTAAAAAAAGAATACTAAGCAATTCTCCACTGGATCCACCATGAACTATTTTTTGAACAAACTAATAACCCTTCTTAAAATATTTAAGAACAATACCTCAAGGAGCTTGTGAAGCGATAAGGGAAAGTTCAATAGTACTTCTTTCATTTTCATGAGAGTCAGATTTATTTTTAAATTACATTTACTCAAGCAAAGCATCCAGCACTAATATGGAAGTGACATCTAAAATTCCATCATTTCAGTGCCCAGTATTGAGTTCTGCCTCTCAAATGAAATGTGAATGCTCCAATGTAAACTACATTGACTTAGAGTCCATCATTCTAAAATAAATGTCTTCAATTTAAAAATATAACCAAATGTTTATTGGGGATTGTGTAGATTCTAAATTGAATTAAAAAGGAACAGAAATTTGACAAAATCAAAGCTTTTCACATGCTTGTCTAGAAAATATCAGTAGGTATTGATAAAAACCTTCAATAGCCTCAGTTCCACTTTAATTCTAATTAAGACTTAAACATGAAACCAAAACACAATGAAGATGAAATCAAAATAATTTTGTTACTCAATCTGTAGATTAAGCAGAATGCAGAAACATCTTTAGAAAATATCAGGTGGATTGGGGCGCCTGGGTGGCCATTTGGAAAAGCGTCCAACTTCAGCTCAGGTCATGATGTCCTGGTTCATGGGTTTGAGCCCCGCGTCGGGCTCTGTGCTGACAGCTCAGAGCCTGGAGCCTCCCTGGGATTCTGTGTCTCCTTCTCTCTCTGACCTTCCCCCAACTCATGTTATGTCTGTCTCACTCTCAAAAATAAAATAAACATTAAAAAAGAAAAGAAAATATCAAGTAGATTCATGATATCTCTAGGAAATATGTTATCCATGGCTATTACGCGCATGTGCATTATTATGCACATGAAATTAGGATCTTCATAACCCCCAGTTGTTTGGTTTCAGTATGCCTTACACTGATACCACATTCTTCAATGCTGAAGAATTTCTGAGATGACAATAATCCATCAGTGCAACTGTCCCTTTCATACACGGGTGCTTGGATGGTCATCTTCTCATGGTCATCTGTGACATCAACATGTAATTGCAAAGGTATTTTCAAGGGTGTTGACATACATGCCCAACTTTAAATATCTTGTCTGTAACAATCCCCTAACCTACCAGTTTTAAACTTACCCATGTCAACTTTAAGTTTCTGAAATTAGCCCATTAACATGAAAACAGAAGTAAATAATAATGTAACTTTATGAAACATCCCTAGGTACAATGTTGATTCATGTCCCTTAAGGGAGCTCATTCATAATGAGATAATTTCAGGTTATTGTAAAGCTACAGTAATAAAGATAGTTTGGTATTGATGTTGACAGACAAATAGAACCATGGAATACAACTGAGCACAGATATAAACTGACAAATATAATGAAAGCTATTTTTTTATAAAGGTATAAAGACAGTTCAGTGATTGAAGAATTTTTTTTAAATCAAATGGTGCTGGAACATTTGAATATCCGTGTGCAAAAAAACCAGGAACTTGAATTCATTTTTCACGCCAGATGCAGAAATCCTCAAAATGGATCATCTATATAAATTCAAAACTGAAAACTCTAAAATTTCCTGAAGAAAGTAGGAGAAAAATTATGTGATCTTGGGTTAAGCCGGTGGTTCTCCAACAAGGACGATTTTGTCCCTCAGGGGACTTTCAGAAATGTCTGGAGACATTTGGTCACTATAAGGGGGAGAAGGTGCTACTGGCATTAAATGGGATCCTGCTAAATGTCCAACACGACACAAAACAGCCATGGATGACATAATTATGTGAATGAAAAGACAACAGTGCAACTATTTAGAGACCCTCACTTAGGACAAGTTTTCTCGAATACAACACCAAAAGCACTATCAATAAAAGAAAAAAAAAAAAAGACAATCTGATAAAGCAGACTTCATCAAAATTAAGGACTGCCCTTCAAACGACATTGTTAGGAGAGTGAAAATACTGACCAAAACTGGAGAAACTTTGCAAAGCACGTCTGATAAAGGATTTAAATCCAGAATCTCCAGATGTCAAAACAATAATGAACAAATACAAGCAGCTCAATAAAAATGAATAAAATATATAGACAGGCACTTCATAATAGAAAATGTGGAGATACGAGTACTTAAAAATGTTTACCATCATTATTTTTTTTAGGGAATGAAAATATAACCGCCATGAAATACAAGTTCACATCTATTAAAATACTGAACATTTGAAAGAATAACCATACCAAGTTTTGACAAAGATGTGGAAAAACAGGCATGTGCGTATACTATTTTGCTGACGTAAAATGGCACAATCACTTTGAAAAGCCGCTTGGTAGACTCTTAAAATATTATACATATACTTGCCACATGATCCAGCCATTCCACTTCTACGTATGATTCAAGAGAAATGAAAGCATATGTTCACGCAAACACATGGACAAATGACAGAGAACCAACTGAGCGTCATTGGAGAAGACATGGGTGGGGGATGGATGAAATGGGTGATGAGGAGTAAAGAGGGCACTTGCTGGGATGAGCACCGGGTTCTGCTCCTGAAACCAATACTACACTGTTTGTTAACTAACTTTAATTTAAATAAATAAATTTAAAAATACATATGCACAAATGATCATAGCGGCTTTATTTGTAATAAGCCTGAAGCGGAAACCACCCAAGTATCTATTGTCTGGCGAATGGATATATAAGCTGTGGTATATTTATACAATGGAATGCTTCTCAGCTATTAAATTAAAAGGAGTATGCGCTACAACATGGATGAATTTTGAAATAAATTTGCTGAACGAAAGGACACAAGCCAAAACACATGTATACTGCAAAAGGTTAATCACTAGTTGTCTCTGGATGGGTGGTAATCTGGGGAGAGGCAACAGAAAGGTCTTGAGAAGGTTTTTCCACGTGATGGATATGTCATTTTTGAGATTGCGCTGATGATGCCACAAGTTTGTACCTATGTCAGTAATTTAAGTTGTTCCCTTTAAATATGTGTAGTTTGTTGTATGTCAGTTATACTTTAAGAAACTACCCAAAAAGAGCAAATTAAAGAGCTAAACCAGTATACCAATCTAGAGACATTAAGAATGTAAGCCTGAAGGGCATGATGTTCAAACTAGAAAAACAAAATCTGTTCATGAGTTAAACCCCAAATCAAAAACACATTTTTATATCTTATTTAAGAATTTCAGGGACACTGTAGCAAGTTAGAAAGATTTGATTTAAATTAGAGCTGATTTAAAATTGTATTTATTGAATAAAAGTCAGTTGAGTGGAAAAAAAAATCTTGAGTGTGGAAAAGCTTAGCCCTTGAATACAATGGGTGAGAAGTGTCACTGTTCATGGTTAACTCCATTTGGCACAAGGCACAGAATTTCACACCTAGAACACTTAATGTCCTGTGAAAACAAACCAGTGAGTGCTGTTGAGTTTCATGCCCACAACATAATGGAGAAGACACAGTTAAAAATTGTATAACAGATAGAGAGGACTATGGTTTTAATTTGAAGCAATACCTAACCCTTGTGAATGGGCCCATCCAGACCATCTGCTCCTCCAAGGAAAGTACCGATTATTAAAGCTCTGAGTGGAGTTGGTTCCCTCCCATGATAGCAGAAGGTAGGAGGCAGTTTAAAGCATTCAGGGACCTCATGCTTGTTTTTAAAGCTGATGATTTTTCTGTTGACAGTACTGATTTGTGGGCTCATTCGTGCTGATTAGCAGAGAGACTGCTAAAGACTTGAAGTCTGGGAACAAAGCAAAACAAAACCCACATCGTCCCTCTCCTCCCCTCCCCAGCTTCCTACACAGAACATTTCCAAACGAACTTCTCTACCATCTCATGTGATCGCCCAGGTACACAGCAGTGGCTCCAAGCAATGTATTTATAGTGTTTATCCCAACACAGTACTCATGAAACCATTTAAGTAAATATTATTTTGATATTTTCCCTATCTTTCTTTTTACATTGTCTAAGATGGAAAAAAATAAAGGGCTCTCCAGGGAAAGCAGTGCAACATTTTAAATTCTCAAATGGGGGCCCATGGGTGGCTCAGTCGGTTAATTGTCTGACTTCAGCTCAGGTCATGATCTCATGGTTCATAGGTTCCAGCCCCGTATTGGGCTCTGTGCTGACAGCTTGGATCCCAGAGCCTGTTTTGGATTCTGTGTCTCACTCTCTCCCTGCCCCTCCCCTGCTTGTGCTCTCTCTGTCAGAAATAAATAAACATCAAAAAAAAAAATTTAAAAATAAATAAAATGAAAATTCTAAAATGTAGTTATGGGAGGATTGATCAATGAAATTTTTAATGGCAACCAACCAAGAAAATTAGGCAAAAATTGTGAAATACGGTTGAGAAAGACATTACTTACCCAAACTGGACCTGAAGAGATATTGGCATTGGGCAAGACGCTCAATTTCACTGAACTGTAGTTTCTATACCTCTGTTGTCAGAATAGATGTGAGGATGCCAAGAATTCTACAAAGAAAAAACAGTTACTTGCCTCTGCTTTAGGGAGGGGGTGATATATAATTATACGGTGCAGAAACCAGAGTTTCTATATAATATTTTATAGCTACAGTGCAAATTCATAATTTCTTCATTTTGTCCTGCACATTGGGGAATGGAATCTTAATTTTTGTTTTGTTTTGTTTTGTTTTTGAGCCTTAAAATTTAAGTAGAACTTAGTGTGTCTAAAGAGCCAAGAAAAACAGGTTTTCCAAATCTTCACAATATTAGGGCACGAGAAAAATTTTTAGATGTGGCAATTAGCCACCTTCTCTTTCCAGGAAAAGCTTACAAATTACAAATTACAATCATGGGTCATCGCAAGGTGATACCAACTGTCTCTGTGATAGTCATCCTTATACAGGGAATAAAATAATTCATTTTTTATTCATAGATATGTTGTTTACATTGATCTGTTTTAATGATGAGTTGAAAGTGAAATCCTTCCATGGAGACTGAATAGAAAATATCAACATTCTACAGAAAGTAAATTGCCATCCTAAGTAATTCATTCTTTGAAAGTCTCCATTGTTCAGGGTTTATATTTATATTTATTAATTTAATATATATATATATGTATATGTAATACATATAAATATATGCCTTACTTCAAAATTAGGGAAGTAGCTTCAGCTTCTTATGTAATTTTTCACAATTTATTTGTCTATTAAAATATTTATGAATAACACATTATGTCTTCTAAACCTGCCACTTAATAACTACTAAATCTTGAACAAATTACTTATGTTATCTTTCCTTCAGTTTATTTTCTCATTTGTGAAATGGCTCAAAGAGATATCCTAAATATTAAATGAGCAAATAGAGGCAAAATACTGAGATTAGTGCCCAGAATACAATACTTTTTCAAGACGTTTAGCTAAATAGCTTTACATATGCCGAACACTGGAGAAACCATGGTGTGATAAGACTAGTGTATCCCCTAGCTTCTCAGAACTTAGAATTCCATGCAAAACCAATAGTAGTCACACATGATTATACTTATTTCGTTTAATAATATTTTCATACAAACTATGTAAAAAGGAACAGAGCATTAAAACATATCAACCCCAGTGTCTAAAGGAACACCCAGATACAGATAATAAATAACAAAGCATCATGTGTATAATGAAGGCACAAAATACTGTGGTTTATGGAAAGGGAAAAATTTTGTTCCGTTTGTATGATTATGGAGAATGCAGAGACAAATAATACTTTAACATAATTTCTAAACATGGCCATTTTAGTTCTTTCTAGCCTTAAGATTACAGACCACAGGGAATTCCAAAAACAATACTCCAGTCAAAACTACAGTTCCAGAAACAAAACGATAAAATATTGCAGTGACAACAAGAGAAAGGTCTGAAGGAACAAAGAACTTGTATAACATCGTAAGCAACAAAATGATTATTAACAAATTCAGTGTGATCCACTTTTTGTCTAGGAAGATTAGAGGAAATTTACTCATGGGAGGGAAGGAGGGAGCCTTGGTAAGGTTGATTTCGGCAGATTTTTTTTTTAATAAAATAGATGCATTAAAGGGACATTCTGGGCGTATGGAAGTATATTTCCTGATACAGGATGCTTCTCCACCTAACCAATGAAATTCTCGTTTTCTGTGCTGACTAGTTTGTCCTGAGGGTAGTAAAGGCATTTTGCAAACTGTACCTGCTTGTTTACAAGCAATCTTCTGGCCAGTTCAAAAATAGTGAACATGTACTTCTAAGAAAAAAGGAAAAACTCTATATGGACTGAGTAATTGTTTTTAATTCACGTTTAAGTAGTGCTTATATGTATTTAATTGGAAATGGGTATGAGCCCTCATGCTCAGAGGTGCTCTCGAAACACAAGCTAATGAGTCTTGGGAGAACAATGTGAGAGATTACATTTAAAGTGTTAGATCAAATGAACACATGCTCATTTCCTTCTTATCCGGAGGTGGCACTCAGATGCCTAACTGCGGATACATTATTTTTTTCACAGACAAGACATTTGGCTTCTTACACAACTGCTTACTTGGGAAGACTGTTGGGTTGGCAGCTATAGCCAATTCCCATTGTCAGAAATGAATAAAATTGCAAGTTCGAGGATGATTCTTTAAAAAAAAAAGAAAGAAAGTCTTTTTGTTCTTTCACAGACACATATGGATCGTTGGGAGAAGAAAGTGTTTTCCTTCTGTCTCTCATTAAGCTTTCATGCATCCCTGGCCTCCATTAACTTAGAAAAGCAGAGACCTTGTGTAAATGAGATTGCAGATGTGAAGATACTTGGAAACTGCAGAACACTATACAATTCTAAGGCATAAACACTACTGTAAATTCAACAGGTTCTCCCATCTTTTCCATGAAATCATCACTAACTACCTTACTATGTAATAAGCTTCTTCTTTCAAATCTCATTACTGCAGTCTTGCTAGTCATTCCTTAAAAACAAAAAAGAAGAAGAACTGTAAATTACACTCCACCAAGAATGTGCTCAAACCATTCTATCAACAGGGAACATTCCTTTCTTTATTTTGCCTATATTAAATCCTCTGGCTTACTTAATTTAAAATGCTAACTGATCACCTACTATTCACCAGACACTGTTCTGAGCCCCACAGTACAGCAATCAAAGGGACAGAAATATTTTTCCTTGGGAAGCTTAGTTAGTTTTTCTGTTTTTTCCCCTTGATTTCTTCAAGAAAAAGAAGGGAGGCCAGTAGGCTGGAACATGGTGGGATGAGGGAAAGCGAAACCAGAACAGTTTGCTGTGGTTCTCTACCACGTGGGGAGCCTTGTTGCCATGGTAAGGAATATGGACTTCATTTTAAGTGTGACAGAAATATACAGGAAGGTTTTAAGCAACAGGGAATAATGGCCTGATGTATGTTTTTATAAGATGATTCTTTTTTTTTGCTAGAACTACCCTTAGACTCCGGCAAGAGAAAGCCACTGCCTTGAGCCCCACCATTTAGAAAACTCTGTATATCAGATACACAAACAATAAATCTATTAAAGATATGCCCTCCTCTGTCATTTGGAACATGACAAGCAGCACTGGCACAGGACAACTTGTCACCATAAATACCAGTTCTTGAGACAAATGGTGTTTAGACCCCAGGGCAATGCTTCTCCACATCTCTGGCCCTGTGTCCTTAATACTAAAGGGGCCTGCATTTGAATGCCATAAAGGTCTATGAGTTATACCCTTGTCAAAGTCAGAAACAGACACCACCCCAGTATGCAAGTAGGATTTGAACAGCAGGAATACTTAGGTAGGAGATAAGACAAAGACATATTTTACATCCATTTTCTCGGATGTGTACTGAAACATTCTTTTCTGGTAACAAGCAGTCACATCCTTGTATCTATTTATTGCCCAATTCATGTTTACGTGTATACTTATGAATCAACACAACTATTTATAATCCAGGAATAGTGTACAATTTTAAATAGTTCCTGTTGTTTTTGAATTCGTATACATGTGTACCTAGATCGGAGGCAAGCCAGAACACTACAAAGTTTGTGGGCTAAATTGAGCCCACCTTCTGTTTATGTATGTAAGGCGTTAGCTACCCCCATTTCTTTCTGCGTTTTTTATGCTTGTTTTTGTGCAAGATTGAGTTTTGCTATTAAGACCCCGCAGCCCCAAAACCCTAAAGTATATACTACCCAAACCCTTACAGTAAAAGTTTTCTTCCATCCATCTATACATGAAGTGTCATGCGAATTCTTGTATATGCCGAGATGGTGCTTAAGAGATAGTGAAACAAAAAAAGTGGCTAGCTTTGAAAGGTCACAAAGGTACTTTCCTGAGAGTGGAAAACTATGCCTACACAAAACATACACCATTGGAAATGACAGCTTTACTCATAATATCCCCACCCTGGAATAACTCAAATATCTGTTATCAGTTTAATTGATAAGCTCACCGTAGTATGTCCACAAAATGGCATGATTCTCAGCAATAAAAAGAAATAACTTCCACAATACGCAACAGCATGCACAAGTTCAAAAATATGCCGAGTGATAAAAAGCAACAAAAAGAATACTTACTGCACAACCCCATTTATTTGGAGTTCTAGAATAAGCACAACTACTTTACATTTAAAAAGGAGTTCCGGAGTTGCCTGCAGCCACAGGTATAGGGAAAGGAATTGACTGCAAAACTCCCTAAATTTGAAAACTCCTAAAGATCTTTGGACGAAGCTCAAGGACAAAGGAAGCAGATTTGTGGGGATTGGCCTGATTTTATACACAGTGTCTGCAAACCTGAAAGGAAAGCAGGGTGGCATTTAGCAAGCAGCTATCTACTTTGCTGAAAACCACAGGAAACTGGCTGACAAATTGGGAGTCTCCTGCACTCTCTTCACCGGAATAGGAATAAGAACAAACGTGCACATGACACAGGACCAGCTAATACGAATAATGTGAACACTGTGATTGACCCCGGTGCTCATCAAGATGTCCTTCTAAAAGCCAGTCCACCTATTTTGCACCTTTTGGGACTCGGATCTATTGACTATGACTATGACTATGACTGTTGACTACATGACTGTGATCGTATTGCTAGGTCTGTCCCTGAGAGTTCCACAGAGCCTCAGAGACTTGTATCACCCAAGGTGGTATCTTCTCCTGGAAGGTCATGCTTGGTCAGTGGCTAGCCAGCTGATGCAGGGACATGAATTCTATGGTCCCTTGCCTTGTCATGAAGCATCGATCAAGGACGGAGTTTGGAGCTCCCCATAGGATCCATCGTTTTAGTTGCTCTCCATGCTCACTACTTTTGACGTAACTTTCTAATAAGAATATTTTTTGAAAAAACTTTCCAGAAATCTCCCATCTGAGAGTCTATCTCCAAGAAACTCAGTTTAAGAGAGTGCCAGTGGTCTAAGGAAGCAGATTCTAAGTGGGATTTGGTGCTCCACATGGCAAGTCTGCTTCTCTCTCTGCCCAGTCCTGCTTTTCTAATCTCCTTACAGATGTACCTTCTGAATATACTCTCAGTAAACCTACTGCAAGCAATTCACCATCTGGGTATCTATTTTCAGAGAACTTAATCTAAGACAATGATACAACTTGTGACTAAAATCTTCGGCCAAATGCACAGAGGGACAGAAACCACAAGATTAAATTTAACAGAGCTAAACATATTCTTAACTTTTAGTTAAATACTGAATTTTGAGCATTTATACTTTTACCTCCATCCAAAACTGTCACTAATGTCACAATTAAGGAATTCTTGAAAATGCATGACACCACAAAGTCAAAAAGAATGAGAAACAACAAGAAGAAACGTGCACAAAATATTGGAAATTATAAACTCAATGGATGAATGTTACCTGACTGAGGAAGGATGAAAAGGGGGAAACCCATGCCAGCAAGAAATGAAGTCAGTATTAAGCACATTGATTTGCATCCCAGAAATCTGGAGGCTCACAGGTTAAACATGCAACCACCACAGTTGGCAGGGACATAGATTGAGTCTGAAACCTCAATGATTAGATACTTTATGAGGACCAACTAATGTGTAAGGTCCCTTCTCCCACCCTGTCGATTAGAAGAGTGCTCTGTCAATCCCAAGAGCAGGCTAAATATTTAACCTATGTGCCAGTTTAATAAATAAATTCTGGGTGCAGAACACCAGCCGTGGGTAAAGGTGGAGGTGAGGCACTTACACTACATTATGAACTGTGAAACCATTTAGAGTCCCTTCCTCTGTTCTACCCTCAGAGCCTTCTGTCTTCGTTTTAGGTCTCACTGTTAAAGATGGAAATGTAAATTTAGTAAAGCACTTAAAAATAAAACATACAAAAAATGAGAATGTAGAAACGAAAGACAATGCATGGAACAGAGGAATATTTCAAAATAAATATAATCAAATATACTCATTGAGTTAAAAGAAATATTAACATCTCCCTAAATAAACACTAAACTAGACAAACAGGAAATTCTAAAAACAAGGAAAATCTATTGGAAAAGAACAGTAACACCCCAGAAACAAAATTCAGTAATAGTTACAAGACAAAGTCAAGAAGAAAATCTCACAGAATATACTTCAAAGTATCAAGGGGAATTATTCCAGGAGATGCAAAATCCAAATAAGATCTGTAGAAAGAGAACATAAAATATGAAAGGAAATAATATTATTCAAAAATAGTAAAGAATAATATTATTCAAAAAAAGAACCCAGAAAATTCCGTCTCCACTTGGGGAAATAGGACACAAAGGACACTGCTCTTCACACAGACCTCGACAGTATAGCCAGATAATCTGCAAAAGCATAACTTTCCTTGAGCCTATCGGAGAATTAAAGTCAGATGGTACACAAGAAAAATCAATTCCAAAGTGGGTCAATGCCCTCCCAGGAGAGATACATCACAAAAACTGCTTTACTGTCAGCAGAACGAGGAAGGAACAAGAAGCAACTCTTTAAATTAGATCTAGCAGAAAGAGCGAGCAACCCAGGACATTTTAGCTAAGATGGAAACTGTAAAAGGGGCAAGTGAACACGGTAGGAAAAAAAACGTGTTAAAAAAGTTGGAGGATCTCTCTTAAGGCTTATCAACACCACTAGACCAAAGTGTAGACATCAAGCAAATTCAAGGAAAAAAATGGTGTGTGCATTTGTGGGGCACCCATTTTCCAAGAATGATGGGGCAATAGCAAACAGTGTAAGAAAAGTGTAATATAGGTATAGAATAAATAGGGGGTTGGTTGAAAACGTTCCAGGATTAGTAAAAGACATTAATCCCTCAATCCAAAAAAATCAGAGAACCCAAATCATGATAAAGACAAAAATTCACATCATAGTCAAAATGCTACAACCAAAGATAAAGTCTTGAAGATTAACAGGAAGAGAAAGAGACAGACACACAGAAATGGGGAGAGAGAAAGAGGAAAAAGAAAAATTGGAAGGGAGGAAGGCAGGGCGTAAGGAAGAACTACTTACAGAGAAAAAAATGTAAGAAATATACCATGCTTCTCTGAAACTATACAAGTCAAAGAAAATGGCAGGAAATAACTGAATAAAGAGAAAACACCACCCAAACCAAGAATTCTATATCAAGTAAAAATATCTTTCAAAAGTCAGCCCCCTCCCCTCAACAACAACAACAACAACAAAAAGAGTTTTCTAAAAAAATAAAAGTTGAGAAAATTCACTGGGAGCAGGCTTGCTTCACGAACTAAGATGACAGATGGAAATTTGCAGTTACACACCCACAAATTTTTTTGAAAACTCCACTAATAATGGTAAAAATAAAAGAAAATGCAGAAGACATATTTCCTTATTTTTAATCTCTTTAAAATATAATTGTCTAGGGGCACCTGGGTGGCGCAGTCGGTTAAGCGTCCGACTTCAGCCAGGTCACGATCTCGTGGTCCTGAGTTCGAGCCCCGCGTCGGGCTCTGGGCTGATGGCTCAGAGCCTGGAGCCTGTTTCCGATTCTGTGTCTCTCTCTCTCTCTGCCCCTCCCCCGTTCATGCTCTGTCTCTCTCTGTCCCAAAAATAAATAAAAAACGTTGAAAAAAAAAATATAATTGTCTAAAGGAGTGGTCAGCAAACTACCTGCAGGTCAAATCCAGTCCACTCCCTACTTTAGTGAACAATGTTTGATTGGAACATAGACAGACGCAGTCATCTATGAATTGTCCCTACCTGCTTTCAACCTGTAAGAGCAGCACTGAGGAGTGACAGAAATACTATGCCCTGTAAGGCCAAAAATATTTACTATCTGGCCCTTTACAGAAAAGTGAACTGATTCTTGACCTAAAGAAGAATAGTGCCAAGTTCTAGCAGAGTCAAAATATTTATAAAAATAAAATATATAAAAAATATAGCACAAATGATGGGAAAGATGAATTAGAAGGATATTTTTGCAAGGTTCTTATACTATGCATGCAGTGGTAGAATATGAATTAAAAAGTTGTGATAAAGATGCCTGTTGCAAATGTTAGGTACCCACTAAAATTAATTAGGATTAGTTGTAATTAACATACTCTTAATACAGGTGAATTAAAATAATAGAAAATCTGTAATTATTTCTTAAATAGGCAAAATAGAAAACAAAATAACAGGTAGAATAGAGAATATACAGCAAAATGGTAGATTTCAATCAAATATACAGCTGACCTTGAACAGGGCATTAGGGGTGCCAACCTCCCCGCCCCAACATATGCAATTAAAAAATCCATGTATAACTTCTGACTTGCTAAAAACTACTAGAACCTATGGTTGACGGGAAGCCTTACCAATAATATAAACAGTTGATAATACTTATTTTGTATATGTATTCTATAGTATTCTTACTTGTAATCTAAAGAAAGAAAATGTTATTGAGAAAATCATAAGTGGGGCACCAGGGCAGCTCAGTTGGTTAAGCATCAGACTCTTGAATTCGGCTCAAGTCATGATCTCAACAGTTCATGAGATCAAGCCCCATGTCGGCTCTGCACTGACAGCACAGAGCCTGTTTGGGACTCTCTCTGTCTCTCAATCTGTCTCTCTTTCTCTCTCCCTCTCAAAATAAATAAATAAATAAACAAACAAACAAACAAACATTTTTTTTTTAAAGAAAATTGTAAGGAAGAGAAAATGCACTTATAGTACTGTACGTGTCAACTGTGTTGTAATTATATTAAATATAAAGGATTGAAGCAGACACTTAAAAGACAGATGTGTCAGACTAGGAGGAAAAATGTAAGACCAGGCTATATGCTGTCTTTAACAAATCTTCTTTAAGTGTAAAACGTAAGTACGACAAAGGTAAAAGATTTAAAATGATTTCTGTTCCAGGCACTAATACAAGGCACTTGGAATGGCTGTATCAATATCAAACAAAATGTAGTACACAACAAGGGATATTACTGGTGATAAAGAGAGCCATTACATGATAATTAAAGGGCCAGTTCACCAAAAAGACGTAACTAAATCTGTATGCACCAAACAGCAAATATACCTGAAGAAAAACTGGTAAAACTCGAGAGAGAGAAAACAGGCCACTACAGTAACAAAATCTAACAGATTTGAAGGACATGGATTTCCAATTTTAAAAGGAGATGAAGCAAGATGGGGGAGGGGAGGAGGAAAAGAAGAGTCCCAGGTCACATCAATATGAAATTTCAGAATATTTATGATAATAATTTTTAAAATTTTTTTTCAACCTTTATTTATTTTTGGGACAGAGAGAGACAGAGCATGAACGGGCGAGGGGCAGAGAGAGAGGGAGACACAGAATCGGAAACAGGCTCCAGGCTCCGAGCCATCAGCCCAGAGCCCGACGCGGGGCTTGAACTCACGGACCGCGAGATCGTGACCTGGCTGAAGTCGGACGCTTAACCGACTGCGCCACCCAGGCGCCCCGATAATAATTTTTAAAAATCTACAGTTTGCAGACAGAGGGGGGAAAAAGCACAAATAAAAGATCAGATGAGCGTCGAATTCGTGAAAACAATACTGGAAGCTAAAGGGCATGGATTGGTGGCTTTCAAATTATGAAAAAATCTTTCCAAGGTAGCACTTTCCACACCTAGCAACGTGTCAGTCAAGATGTTTAAAAAAATTCAGTCCTCATGCACCTCTTCTCAGAAAGCAAGTGTAAGATGTACTTGATGAAACCAAAGATATTAACCAATACAAAGAAAGACAAAAGAATGAGAAGAGATGCTCTCCACATACAGGAAACATAAGTGGAGTTCCTGGTGTAATGGTAAGCTCCCAGGATGAAACCTGGTCAGATGCTAGGTGAGCAAATAATATAAATTGGAGTGGGGACAAGGGAGGATTGCTGGAGGAATTTGGAAACATCAAAAAGAAAGAAAAGAGGGGAAGGAAGAAAAGAAAGAAAGAAGGGGAGAAAAAGAAAGAAAGAAAGAAAGAAAGAAAGAAAGAAAGAAAGAAAGAAAGAAAGAAAGAAAGAAAGAAA
>NW_024412434.1:25826522-25872451 GCF_014898765.1 Herpailurus yagouaroundi
AAAGAAAGAAAGAAAGAAAGAAAGAAAGAAAGAAAGAAAGAAAGAAAATTCATATCTGAAGCAACAAAAACAGAGTTAATACTATCAGGAAATTGAAGGATACATTATTTTTTTTTTAGTAAAACAGAACTTAGCTATTTAAAAAATAAAAGAAGTAAGCATCAACTCAAGAGAAACCAAATTATTCACAATATTGCCATAGTTTGATAATTGATTCAATAGTGACTTGTATTTCCATAGTCATAATGAGAAATCCTAAATATTGATTTAAAAATATCCTAACAGAGGGGCACCAGGGTGGCTCAGTCCGTTGAGTGTCTGACTCTTGATTTCAGGTCAGGTCATGATCTCACAATTCGTGAGATCAAGCCCTGCATAGGGCTCCATGCTGAACATGGAGACTGCTTGGGATTCTCTCTCTCTCTCCCTCTCTCTCTCTCTCCCTCTCTCTCTCCCTCTCTCCCTCTGTCCCTCTCCCCCTCTCCCCCTCTCTCTTTCTCTCTCTCCCTCTCCCTCTCCCCCCCTCTCTCCCTCCCTCTCCCTCTCCTTCTCTCTCTCCCTCTCCCTCTCAAAAATAAATAAGAAAAATATATCCTAAAAGAATTTTCACAGCAAGTAAGCTAATTCTAAAATTCCTATCGAAAAGCAAAACATCAAAAACTGTCAAAACAATTGCAGTAATTAATAATAGCTAATACTTAAATGGTACATTTTTTAGTCTTTCCCAAAATGTTAAGATAGTGCAGTTATTAACTCAGTTTATATATATATGTGTGTGTCACAGATTTTAACTTCCTCAAGATGATGCAGGTAGTTAGCAGTATAACTGGGCTTTGAACCCTACTATTTGCTTCTGGAGTCCTTGCTTGTAACCCCTGGGCTGTGCTAGGTTCCCATCAGATGTCAACATAGTTGACCCTTACAGCTCAGGTTAAACTGCAAGTTCCATTGGGCTATTAGTTGTGAAGTTTTGGAGTCAAAAGTTAAATGCAGATTTTGGACTGCCTGGGGGCTCAGCACCCATAAATCCCATGTTGTTCAAGGGTCAGTGTACTTATAAAATCTATGGAAATAAAAGAAAGGTTTATTTGTAATAAGAGAGTCAAAAATGCAGAAGTAAAGAAGAAATCTGTCTATAAATATATTGGAACTTGACTAAAGTAGCACTGGAAATAAATGAGAAGTTGATGGACTGTTCAATAAATGGTGTGGTACAGATGGTAATTAAATTGAAAAGAGAGAAAGGCAATGGCTGGGATAAGTGGTGTTCATAAAATAGGGTTTTATTTTATTAAGGCAGAGACAAAAGATGAATTTTGTGAGTTTGTGGGAATTACCCAGTAGAGAAGGAGAAGCCGATGGGGCTGGAGGGAGATAATGTGCAGAAGCTATAACTCCTTATGAATTGATTGAGATGGGAGTGAAGCCTTGAATCCGCCTCTCATAGGGCGGCTTTCCTTCTGTTGTAATAGGAAAAGGACAAATGTCACATTCAGATGCCTATCCTTGTGCAGATTTGATAGCAGATAAGAAAGCTTTTGTCTGATTACTTACAATTTCTAAAGGAAGTGAGACATGAGCATTGTAGAAAGGAAAGAAAGAAGGAGGAAACATCTAGCATGAAAGAGTCAACTTGAAAGTGAAGAAACTGCCCAGTACAAGGACGCATTATATGCCCGTGTTCATAAACAGCCGTGGAACGATGTGGGCTTTCACGAGTTATGTGCATTTGATTTGCTTCAGAGAAACCAGGTGCTTGAAGGCACCAAGTTTGGGGTTTTCTCAGTTATATTCTTGAGAGGGATAGGAATACGTTTGGTGATGTTGACAGGGGAGTGATTGTAGGCAAAGTGGCTGGAGTCCATCCTGGATGGTGGGAATTAGTGAGCACAGATGGACAGCAGGCTACGATTAGCAATGCAAAGTAGGTGAGTGAGTGGATTGGAAGTTCCAGAAATTGCCACAAGTTCTAGACTTGTCACAGTGGGGGCGGGGAAGATGCTAGAAGACTTGTTACAGTGGGGACAAGGAAGATGCTAGTTTTATGGGGTTCTAAAGCTTGTACAGTTTGGGGCCCCCTCCTTAAAGAAGAGAATGCAAAAGTGTCTTGCTTTTTAGGCTTTTACAAAAATATGAGACTTTGTTGGGGGGACTCTTCCCGGGGACTTGGATGGGACTCTTATAAATGAGCGATCGAAAGTGTAAGCCTTGTTAGCTTCATAATTAACAGGAGAGCAGATACTTGTAATAAAGTAGGAGACACGATGTGTAGATTTCAAAGACCTAGGTTGTAATTACAGGTAGATGCAAACATAAATTCCTTTCTTTCTTCTTTTAACATGGGGGACAAAGACCACTGGAAGTGAATAAGAAAAGGATCAAGAATGCAATGATTCGGATTAGTTATCCCAAAGGATGTGGGGGTCACAGAAAAGTATATGCCAGACATAGAATGAAGGTGTAGCCAGTGATCCAGACACTAAAGCCTTCAATTGTCTTGCGTTTCCACTTGGAAACTTTCCACAGGTCCTTTACCCACTTCTTTATTTTATTGAATTTGGGTAGGAGATTGGGCCAAAACAACCAAAAACAGTGTCCAAGAAAAGACAGAAGTGTTTTGTTTTGTTTTGTTTTGTTCATCACATAGTTAGTTGAAAAGCTGGCAAACAAGGGAAAGTAAAAGCCATTCCCAATCTGGCAAGACTAGTTTACATGTTCCTATTTATCCCCACAATACCCTATACTTAATTTTGCTCCTTTAATTTATACCAAGTTCCTCCTGTCTTGTTTCACCATTTTCTAGGGCATTGTGCTTGACCTTATGCCCGAGGCTTGCTCACAATAACGTGTATTTCCTCTGTTGAAGGAAGTAACGTAGAAGGTGAAACACTCTTCAGACTGCATTAATGAGAACTTGGTAAAACTCTAGCTAGGAATCATGGTCTTTGTACAAGGTGTCCTTATGTCCCGCCAACAGTGATGCAGTGTCCAGGAGTTCATTACTGTATGTAAAAAGGGAAGTAGAGCTGGGGCACAATTAACAATCTCTGTCATACCTCTTCATGAATAGTTCTCTGTTTAATACACGTCAAGGCATCATGCCCTGGAGGTAGCCATTTCTTTTTTTTTTTTTTTAATTTACTTTTTATTATTTTTTTTAATATATGAAATTTATTGTCAAATTGGTTTCCATACAATACCCAGTGCTCATCCCAAAAGATGCCCTCCTCAATACCCATCACCCACCCTCCCCTCCCTCCCACCCCCCATCAGCCCTCAGTTTGTTCTCAGTTTTTAAGAGTCTCTTATGCTTTGGCTCTCTCCCACTCTAACCTCTCTCTTTTTTTTTTCCTTCCCCTCCCCCATGGGTTCCTGTTAAGTTTCTCAGGATCCACATAAGAGTGAAAACATATGGTATCTGTCGTTCTCGTATGGCTTATTTCACTTAGCATAACACTCTCCAGTTGCATCCATGTTGCTACAAATGGAGGTAGCCATTTCTAACCCAACAACCTGGACTATGTTTTCTATAACGCCCACGCTATACTTACACATGTGCTAACACCTGCCATAGTGTTTATTCATCGTTAGGTTCCTCTGTATGTTTCCAAACATTTACAGTTGACCACATGTAGGAAAGGACAGATAACTGACGGCTCCGTTTCACTTCTGCTGAAGTTCATACATTGCTTGCCCATCCCTGCATTTTTTTGGCCACTTCCTTAAGTGCTCCATTTCTTTCCTTTTCTTCCTTCCTATCCGTAATGTTAACTTCCCATATGGTAACATATAATTTAGAACTCAAACAAATGTTAGGATCTGTAGGTTAAATTTATTAAAATTAACCATGGTGGAGTGCTAAATAATATGCTACTGGTTAAAATGAAATAGAAACTAATTGTATGTGAGGAATAATAAATTATCCTGTGGAAGTGACATTCAGAATAATTGGAAAGAAGTCATGATGTGGGAAACCAAGGCAGAAGGAAATGGCAGATAAAATTAAATTTCCTTATAACCTGCAGCCCATTGACAAATACTTGAGGCAGGCAGAATAAAACTCCAGGAACTTCCTGCTGTCTTAATGGTAATGCTTTGCTAGAGGGAAAAACAACCTTGGCTTGACAATAGCCAGGCCTCCACCATCCTGTGAGTCTTTGTAGCCTATGAAAATCTCACTGGAAACTTCCCCTGGACTTTACTTCCCCTACTCCATACTTTCCACGCATAGCCCCAAGGCAGCTCTTCCTGCCAAGGGTCCTGTCCCCGGGCTTCAATAAAACCACCTTTTTGCACCAAAGACGTCTCAAGAATTTTTTCTTGGCCGTCGACTCCGGACCCCGGGACCCCACTATCACCCCAGAAAACCTCATCAGTCATAGGGCAGTTTAGGTGCAGGGAACTCTCCAAATACTAATGTATTAATCAATCACTTCCTTTATTCATTTTCTCATTAGGCGTTTATTGAATGCCTATAATATACAAGTATTTAGCCTATAAAATAATTACAGAGGACCTATTCACTCTTTCTGTATATGGAAAGCCTACCAGATAAGATTTTATTAGAGCTTTGCGGAAACTAATTTAAAATGAATAGAGATAGTCAAAACTTTTAAATGCATTATCTTCAACTGGAAATTTATGGATCTCGCATTATTTCTTATTTTAAAAGAATCCTATCTTTTGGCATCAACAATAAATCAGCATTTTCAGGTTGTACCAATTATTTTATGGCTTTTGAAGCAACAGCAAAGGACACCACTGACAGGCTTTCAACTATATCCCAGACCAAAACAATAAAAATAAATAGAAGAAAACAATATAATCTTTCTGACATTTCCATGAAAATTGAATGCTCTTCTTCTACAAACACAGCAGAGCAGTTTCATTATTGAGTGCCAAGGATCACATATCCATAAAATACCGAGAGATTTTTCATGTCATTCAATCACACAGCTGACAATCTTCAAGAAAAACTGCTTTTCAATGAGATGGAATGCTTTAATGAGCTAATTAGTTAGCTCAGGAGGATGGTTCTGTGACATTACTTATAGAATTACTCTGAAATCTACCTATTCTTGTTGGTAATCTACAATAAATCATTTTACCTTACGGATCTAACGCTAATATTTATTTTAAAAACAGAAATCCTATTTAATAGCGTTTTTCCTTGTATGGCAGGCTATTGATTTTTATCTCATAGTGATTTTAATACTTCCCTTCTGAAGTATTTCATTCTATTTAGTGGAATATAATTAGCTGTATCATCAGTGCAAAAAGTTTGGTCTATAGATTGTCTCTGATGGAGATGAGAGTGGAAATAAACTGTCACGATAATCATGTTTATTCAGTTTTAGAGTCCCCTTTTCACTTCCCTTGAACATCACTGCACGCTTAGACAAATGCAGGGACAGCGACCATTGCTCATTTTGTGCTTTCCGATCGTATCACAAAAGACTTGCCCTATAAGCAGGATTCAGGAAAGAAGTTTGACTAAATGAAATATCAGTAGCGAAAAGAAGAAACAGCACTGCCCCGAGCCCTGCTTTCAGTCACCTTTTTTGATGCTCTAGGACAAGTCAGAATGAACATGGGGACACGGGAGAGAGAGGGTCTAAATGAGGGAAAGCACAACTGACCATCAGCAACAAAGAATTAAATGGAAAGAGAAGGGAATGTTTTGTACTAGGGCCGTTGTTTTAAGTGAAGTTGTTCTATCTGGCCCATGGTTGAGAAAGTGTGTGCTGTTTAGCTGGCTTAAAGCCATTACCTTCAACCCTTCAACTTGTCTCTCATCTACCTTGAATTTTCCAGCAAAACAGCTAGTAATTATTCTTCAAGCCTGTGCTCACCCCTCTTTTTTTTTTCTTCTGTACGTGCTGCCATTCTTGTCTTTTAGTGACTGACTCCTCCACTTACTATAGTCTCACACAGATTTTAAGACAAAGCTTTAACAACTTCTCTTGAAGCAGCATCACTCCCAATTTAAGTAGATTTTCTGCATTATTCTGCCTGCATACTTATGGTCTGGCAACATGTTTTGGTCACTGTGTTAGTCAGGATTCTCCAGAGAAACAGATGTACATATAGTTACAGATACAGGTCTGGATATAGATATATAGATACATCTACGAACACATTATTGTAGATCATAATCTTGTGACCCATTTCCTTAAAATAAATCTTTGTATATCTGTGTATCTATATGCCTATGTGCAAATCAATCTATCTCTATTTATATGTATAGATAGATTTAAGAAATTGGATCATGTGATTCTCTATATCATCTATATAATGATATATAGATATATAAAATTATTTTTAGAAATTAGATCACATGATTATGGTGAGTTGGCAAGTCCCAAATCCAATGGGGGAGGCTGGCAGGCTGGGGACTTAGGAAAGAGTTGTAACTCAAGTCCAAGGGCAGTCTGCTGGAGAACCAGAAAGAGCCAATGTTTGAGCTGAAGACCTGAGTTCATCTGCTGGAGAATTCCTTCTTGCTCTGATGAGGTCAACCTTTTCTCCATTCAGGTCTTCAACTGACTAGTCGAGACCCACCACCATCACGAAGATCAGTAGTCCACTGATTTAAATGTCCTATTCAAAAAACCCACACAGAAACATCCAGAATAATGCTTTATCAAATATCTGGATATTGTGAATCTGCCAAATTGACACATAAAACTAATAACCACAGCCACCATTGTCTCTTCAATTTCTTCTCCTTTTTCTTTTTAATGTTTATTTATATTTGAGGGAGAGAGAGAGAGACAGTGTGTGAGCAGGGGAGGGGCAGAGAGAGAGAGAGATGCAGAATCCAAAGCAGGCTCCAGGCTCTGAGCTGTTAGTACAGAGCCTGATGTGGGGCTCGAACCCACGAATCAGGAGATCATGACCTGAGCCAAAGTTAGATGCTTAACCATCTGAGCCACCCAGGTGCCCTTCCTCAATTTCTAACACAGTGCTTAACTTGGTAGGCACTTAATACCTGTTAAAATTAAGTAATACATCTAAGCTGTTAAACTCTATCAAAGGAAAAAAAATCTATCTCAACATCTACAAGACAATGGTTCTACACTGTAGGAAGACCAGCAGAATAGGGCTGATAGAATAGGTTTAGTTAGAAATCTTATAAGCAACAGAAGATTGATTAATGAAGTCATATCGTTATTGTGCAGGGTCTGAATGTTAGAGAACACAGGAAGAGAGTCTAGTGCTATGGCAAGGCTGTACTTTCTATGAAGGCATATAGGCTCTATACGTGTATATTGGCTTAGTCTTGGTTCTGTCACAGTAAGCAGTCTACCCCGTGTTTCTTTTCATAAAGAACAGTTAAAGTCTTAATGTGTGCGCGCATGTCCAGATAATATATTATTATATATTTTCAATACTGTCAAAGGCAGAGAAAATCTGACACACAAAATACATCCTGACATCGGTTTTTTTCTAGCATCTGAAAGAACAAGTGAAAAATCCATAAGCTGAAATACATATGTTTTAGAAAAAAAGTTTTTTAATAACCCAATGCTTATTACGTTATAAGATGAACATATACACAATCAATTTCTGAATTTTTGTTGGAAAAAATCTATCTTTTGATGCAGGTGAAAGATACTTCATAAAACCCATTCCTCATGGCTTTTGTTTTTTTGTGTTTTTTTTTTTTTGATTCTGCGTAATTTGTGTTTTGAAGCTGATACCTCATAATATACTTGCACTAAATTGTAATCTTTATTTCAACATTGTTAGATATCTTAATTTGTTTAGGGATTTCTTAGTAAAGTTAGTAAGATAGAAGAATCAGTTTTGCAGTCATATAAAATAAATATTTATACAGCATTATATCTACATCTTAATAGGTTTCTTTACTTTGTTACTTAAAATACTCTTATTAACAGCCAATGTCATTACTTCTAGCAATCCATTTCTGAGGGAACATGTTATCAATTTCTGCCTAAAGAAAATGAATAAATATAAAAATATTCCAAGTTGAAGATGAAGTTATATTTTAAAACAGAGAGATAAGTGCACAAAGAAGCATGGAAGGATACAGATGAGGAATAAGCTTTGTTTTAGGCACCTTAGGAAATCTCAGTCTCTTATGTTAATTATCAGATTCATTTCTAATGCTGACCAAACTGACCAAAATATGGTTCACATTCATGCCATATTACGTATAGATCTTTGACTCTTAGTTTCTGATCATCAGAGGCAATAAGCCTTATTACATATGATTGTTTAAAAAAAAATCCCTTAAAACTCCACACTCTCAAATTAAAAAACAAAAACACCTCAGAGAAAAGACTATATAATTTATGGTGTCATTTTTAATTTTTTTCTTGAGGAGTTCTACACACGGAAGAACAAACTTCTGCTGAGATATCTGTAGCAATGAGCTAGTCGCTAGTTCCTGACTAGGCTGACTCTAATTTCAGGGGGTTCCAGCTGTCACAAAGTCAGTCTCCCATACCCAAAACCCCCCGGTTCCATTCGCCTTCTGCCTTTAGCTGTAGGTTTGTCTTTAGGAGGCTACTTTCAGCATCTTATCCAGACTTACCCTCTGGGAGAAATGGGGTCATTTGCAGGTCTGCTAGGAGTGGCATTGTACCCCTGATAGTTGAGGCAGGGAGATCCAGAAGATTCTGTGCATTTAAAGTTTGGGAATGAACAAAGCCCAGAAGTTAAATCCTGCTAAGAAGAGGAAGTGGGGCAGGAATGCCATTGATCAGGCCAAGAGTTAGAACCGGGTAAGAACTGGGAAGAGGTCAGAGCACACTAGGGGTGTCTTCTAACACAGCATTGCCGCTGGGTGCCAGCCCGGTGTGTGCATCTCGACTACTACATGGTATAGAGTCAAGGTAAATTATGATTTCTTCTGTTCCTCATTTCCAGATAGGACAGTTTCAAGTCAACTCAGTCTCATAGTAGCTCTGCTAAAATAATGCCCTACTTTTTCCCGTGTCCTTTTGAAGCTAGCAAGAAAGATAGAGTGACCAGTACAAAGGGGTACTATTCACTTTAATTGATCAAGACAATGCATTCCTATAAATAAGCCTAAACCTTTGTGAAACTTAGGTTGGCTTTTTTGGGGGAAACTTATTACTTGATTTATACTGAGCCTGAAGTCAACTGCATCCTAAAGTGTATATTGCTTCTTTTAGGGCCCCAAGTGTAAGACCTACATTTTTTCTGTTAAATTTAATCCTGCCAGATTTGACCCAATATTCAAAACTATATAGACTGTTTTAGATTCTGATTCTGTTAACCCAAAATGCTAACTATCTCTCCTAGCTTTATGTCATCTACAATTTTGAAAAGTATGTGTATTAACTGGCAGAAAGTTCATAGTATAATTGCAGTAGTTTCTTTCAGCACAAGATGATTTCCCCTATGTTACATAGACTTTGCCAATTTTAATAGTTTTTTTGGTATACTTTCATTAGGAAATAATTATTTCCCAAATAATTACATAAATAATAAGTTAAATGTATATATGCTTTTAATCATTTGTCTCATAAAAATAAATACACAAAGTACTTATAAAGTGTTTAGAGATAATAAATCACATAATCCTTAAAACAACTCCATGTGGTAAGCATGTACTCTCTTAGCCTATTTTACAGGCGAGGAAACCAAGGTACAGGGGAATTGAGTGACTCACCCAAAGTTGTAGGGCTGCATTTGACATCCAGAATTCCTTCCTTCGGAGTCCTGCTTGGAATCACTAGTCTCTACTGACTTGGACATTATCCTAATTGTGAAATAAGACACGCATGGGAAGAGCCCCAAGACCTGCCTCTAAGGTGACCCCACCCTGGGTGAAACAGATGTGCTAAGGCCCAGTATTATGCGTGTTTTGACATCAGGTGAAGCACAGGGTCTCCACTGGCTTAAATGCAAGTTCTTCTCCCCACTCTGCTGTCTGGAATAATAACCTTAGTCAAACAACTGTCCTTCCCAAGGCGAGCGGGTGCAGTTCCTAACCTGTCCTTGAAAAGCAGGCTTCGGTCCCTGTGAAACTATTCAAACAAGCCAATCACATTCTTTCTCAGGAACCTCAGGGGGTCACTGCTACCTCTTGGTACTACACAGTGTGCCTCCCACCACCCCAGATTGCTCAGTACGTTCTAGAATGCAACACCCATGTGGCCCTGTGTGCTACACAAGGTCCTCCTCTCCTAGGCTGTAAGTCTGCATGATCAATAACCCGCCATCTGCCTTATCTAGCCAGTGTCAGGTATATTGTCTTTCCTTATCCCCATTACCTCCTTCACCAATAGGGTGGACAGGTTGTGTTTGAAACAAATACCACATGAATATAAGCAAAACAAGCTAGCCGTGTCTATAAATCCATCCATTTGTAAAACAAAACATAATTCTGCACATGCTGCACTAACTCAGTCTTTTGGTTTGCAGCTAAATTATTAATTTTCCTATTAATGGATTCTTGGAAAATGGCACTGTCATGATTTTTCTATCTCTACCATTTCACCCAACAGGCATTCCCCAGTCAAATGTTCACAGATTTATTAGTCAGTCAACTATTGTTGTAATATGTAATGTGGCCACAAGCAGCAATGTGATAATTTACTGGTTAATAAGATGCTGAAGTGACTGTTTCATTTCTAGTTTTAAAAGCGAAACCATACAACCTATGGCTTTTAATGAGCTCCTAATATTAATGTTAAAATAAACATTCACTTCTCTTTAAATTCTGAATGATCGGTCTCAAACAGATGCTATAATTTAATCGGTATCATAATAATACTTTGAAATGCTCATTGCACAAGACACCGTGAGTTAAATTTCAAGCATCTGTGAAGAAGAGAGAAAGACACATTTTGTCTTTTTTTTTTTTTTACTTCTTATATAAAGTTTTTTTCCAATTTCTTTTGAATAGATTCTTCTCTTACATCAGTGAGAGAATTTTCTGAATGTCACTTTAACCCCTTTTTGGCATATTTAGATGAAGATGGTGTAGCTGTGGTTTGATTAATCAATTCTTTTAATCCCCTCTTGCAAACCAACAGTTTTAAGCTTAAGTATATGAGAAATAATTTATATTTTAGAATAGTGCATAATTTAATGCTAAAATAATAAGTTTTAAATTTAAAAATTTAGAAAGGTCTTTTTTTAAAATAAAATGTTATTACAAAAGAAGACAACAGTGTGTTGTTATACTTCCTTGTGTTCTATAAGGAGCAAGAGAAGCTTCAGGATTTCAATATAATAATTTATTAAATGATAATGTTTACAATAATTATAGCAATATAGGCAAAAGTGACATAAGTGCAAATGCTGAAAGTAAGCTTTGTTCATCTCTGAAAATCTACATATCTGTACCCTAGAACTTTTTCATAGAAAATTTTTAGAGAATTCAAGGAGTCAACAGCACATACTCCATTACTCAAAAGAACAAAAATGTCATCATCACATATTATAGCCTCTTGTCAATGCTATCATTCACTCATGAAAGAACGAGAATGAAAAAGGGAAGTAACATGTAAGCATTAGTAGGAAAAATGTTTTTGACAATTAAAATCCCTTGAAAGGGTTTGGGATATTCCCACGGTTCCTTAGACATCACTATAGCAAATACTGATAAATTAGAAAGAGTAAAAGACTTAGAGATTCTCAATTTCTTTTTTTTTTCTTTTTTTTTTTTTAGAGATTCTCAATTTCAAGTTATTTTTAGTTTCCTTTTTTAATATTGTTAGTAAAATATGTTATGTCCTTTTATATTGCTATACATCAGAATTCATTAGATAATTAGATAGGAAAAACACCAATTAAAATTAATCTCTTTGGGACACGTGGGTGCCTAGGTTAAGCATTCGACTTTGGCTCAGGTCATGATCTCACAGTTTGTGGATTTGTGGGTTCCAGCCCCATGTCGGGCTCTGTGCTGACAGCTCAGAGCCTGGAGCCTGCTTTGGATTCTGTCTCTCACTCTGTCCTTCCTCTGCTTATACTCTCTGTCTGTCTCTCAAAATAAATTTTACACACACACACACACACACACACACACACACACACCTATGTATAATCTCTTTTTTCCATAATACGTGCATAGCCAAGTTTATTGACAAATTTTCATTTTTATAATCTTTTATTAATCTTGCTAGTATTAAACCTGCATACTGTTTCTTTGAACTATATCTGTGTGTGTGATCCACACATACATTTATGCATATATATCTATGTATATATTACATTATTTACATATTATATAACATTAATCAATATATTATGAATTATCCTTTGATAAGTAGATATCTACTCTAAGCTATGCTATTCATAATTCTTAGAGTTTTTTATTTAAAGAAATGAAAAATATGAATGATATAGAACACTTAAAACAGTTGAAACACAGCATCAGCAACGGATGAAAAATTTTAAAGAAATTTATGAAAGTTAAGAACTGGAATTAGGTATACTGCACGGGACCATTATGCAAATTAAAGATTCATATACACACACACAAAAACAGTAACATTTATAATATAAATGTGGAGCACCTCAGTGGCTCAGTTGGTTGAGCATCCAACTCTTGATTTTATCTCAGGTCACGATCCGGGGTCGTGGGATCCAACCCTGCGCGTCGGGCTGAGCATGAAATGAAGCCTCCTTGAGATATTCTCTCTCTCTCTCTCTCTCTCTCTCTCTCTCTCTCTCTCTCTGTCTCTCTCTCTCTCTCTCCTTCCCTTCTCTGCCCTTCACCCCCACTCACACTCTGTCTCTCAAATTAAAAAAAAATACAAATGCATGTCTAAAAACATTAAAAGAGGGACTAAGGAGAGAAAGGAAGTTAAGTATTGATTAAATATAAATGATAAGGAAAAGTAATGAAATAAAAAAATAAAAGAGACCTCCTTTATGAAGAGATATACAGTAGTCTTCTCTTATCCCCAGGGAATACATTCTAAGACCCAACGGATGCCTGAAACTTCAGATGGTACCAAACTCTATACATACTATGGCTTTTCCTATGCATATATACATATAATAAAGATCAATTTATGGACTAGGCACAATAAGGGACTAAAAATAACTAATAATAAAATAGAATAATTATCACAGTGAACTATAATACAAGTTATATGAATGTCGTCTCTCTTTCTGTCTCTCAAAATATACTGTACTCACCTTTCTTCTTACGATGATGTGAGATGATAAAATGCCTATGTTATGAGGTGAAGTGAGGTGAATGACTTAGGTACTGTGACATAATTTTAGGCTACTAGTGACCTTCTGAGGATAGGTCCAAAGGAGGATTATCTCCTTCCAGACTGCATTTGGCTGTGGGTAACTGAAAACAAAGACAGCAAAAGCATGGATAAGGGGGTGCTACTGAAAATGTCTTGTGACATTTGTATCACAAATTCATATTTTACTACCTCAAAGAACAGAGAGAAACAACAAAGTAGAAGAAGAAAGGAAAATAGTGAAAATATGAAATAATTTATCAGGTTAGTGGTCACCAAGACTGAATAGAATGATCTCTTGCTGGCATCTGCTGGGTTTACAGAACAGCCAGTAAACAGAAATCAAAAAGAAGTCAACAAAAAATTATGGAGAGGTAAAGTATCTCTGTGTTTAATTGGGATGACTTAAGAATGTCTTTGGGAGGGGCGCCTGGGTGGCGCAGTCGGTTAAGCGTCTGACTTCAGCCAGGTCACGATCTCGCGGTCTGTGAGTTCGAGCCCCGCGTCAGGCTCTGGGCTGATGGCTCAGAGCCTGGAGCCTGTTTCCGATTCTGTGTCTCCCTCTCTCTCTGCCCCTCCCCCGTTCATGCTCTGTCTCTCTCTGTCCCAAAAATAAATAAACGTTGAAAAAAAAAAATTAAAAAAAAAAAAAAAAAAAAAGAATGTCTTTGGGAAAGTTTCCATATTGTCAATGTAGTAACCTTAGTTAGAGTCTCTATTTTGGAAGGTTCCAAAACAGAAACATAATGAGATCACACATTATAATGTCTCTGTGAATTGAGTTTCTCTACTGAGAGACACATGTGTGTGGACGGATGTGTGTGTGTGTGTGTGTGTGTGTGTGTGTGTGTGTGTGCTAATGTACTTGTTCAAAGATGGTAGTTAAAAGATTCCAAAAGACATAGCAAGTAGAAGAGTCCCTTAATGTAAGCACAGGACAGTGGAACTCAACTGCATAAGGATGGCTCTACAGAGCAGGAAGCACAGCTACCTACCCTCTCAAAGAGGCAGACTTCTCTGGGTCTTGAAATCTCCGAAGAACTTCCAAAGACCCAACTGCCAACACAGTGATACTACATGTAGTGAAGTCTGGAGTGAAGTTTCCCATACTTGAGAAATGACATTTTGCTATGAACATTCTTCTTCCAGTCTCTCTGTCTCTATGTGCTACCATTTGTTATTGGCTATGTTCTTACCTTTTCCCTTAGGACAGATAATGACTAACACCCCAACATAGTCCTCAATGTTTACTGGCAGATAATTGAAGGTCAATTTCTCAGAAACTTCGCCTCTAGAGACCCAGGTTTCCATCATGTCGATTTGACTTCCACTAACTTCCCATAGAGATAATTATATATTTTGTATGCTCTTTCTGGTGCTCCATATTAAATATAGGTATTTTGCGATTTTGTATTCCTTATTCTCCCTTTTTTTGGACCACTCTCGTCAGTAAATGTTTCCTATACAACTCTAAATGTTCTTGGAAGAAAAGGCCTGCAGTGTGCAAGGTTATTACAATAATCCTGGGTCTTACCATTGGAAAGTTCTGATAACTTCCAGACTCCGGAAGCCATTCAAGCTATCAGTGGTGGCTTGTATATGTGTTTACCCTAAGTCTCCAAATGGCCTATGTCTCCACCAGACACATGTGACAGAAAAAAAATACTGGATTTGGAGAAGTCAGACCCATGTCTTGTACCAACCCCTTTACCTACTAGGGACATGCTTGTGGACCTGCCTCGAAGTCTCTCCTTGGCTAAGAAAACATACCCTAGAGCTAAATTTCCTGAGTCTGAATGCTGACTTCACCACTTTTTAGGGTATGTGATTTGGGAAAATTTACTTGAACTCATATTTATCATCAGGAAACTGAAAATAATAGTAGATTATACTTCATATGTTGCTACAAGGGTAAAGTGAGTTCATATCTGCAAACCTCTTTAAAAAGTGCCTGACACATAGTAAATCCTGCATACCCTATTGTGGGATATATGTACAAGAGACATCGAGTGCCCATGACTTGGATAGATTGTAGAATTTTTGTTAAGTATCAAATGGGATCATGTATGTGAAAGAGGTTTAAGTATTTTTAATAAGTACAGAAATAAAATATTACATTTCTTAAATTTTCATTCCAGTATAGTTAATGTACAATGTTATATTGGTTTCAGTGAACAATATAATACACTATTTTTTTGAGTCACTGAAACAACAATGTAAATTAATATAGTTATTTCCTCATAGATACCTCTTCATTAATACTAATTAATTAATTAATACTAATTAATGCTGTCATGGTGCTGGACAAGATTTTACTTTTCTTTTATGATTTCCTGTGCTCATTTTAACACCATGTCACCTAGGTAAATTTGCTAATGATTTGGGAATGTGGTGCCATTCCCAAAAGACTTGAATCATTCCCAGGGAATAACTCTCCCTTCCTGTTGGGTCTCTCTCCTAACTATTCGTATTACTATCATCAAATATTTTCCCAGTGGCTAACTATATTTGTTGAGTTACATGTGAATAAGAAATATGTGCTTTTTGCTAAAATAAATCATTCCCCTTTGAGATCATTTTATAGGTAATTGATTAGTAAGCATTAGGTGAAAATTAATGCAAACGTACAATTCAAAAAAAAAAAAAGTAATCACTATGAATGTGTTCCTACAACTATCTCTGTATGGTGCAAGTACTGATTTAAGCACAACACCTTTTTCCAAAACTTTTCTCTGTGTGTGTGCCTGTGTGTATGTGTGGTGTGTATGCATTTTAACGTTCCCATTGGGGTGTAAGGAAAAGAAAGAAAAGTAACTGATTTGTCATATGTTCAAGTCAATTTCTATGTTATGTCAATTTCTATATTGTCCATATGTCAGTTTCTTCATTTTTAAGTAAACTTTTCTGAAAGCGGTTTATTTTTGACTGTGAAGATGTTCCACATGCATGTACATTCAGAGTAAATCACAAGTGTTTGCAAAGATGAAATTTTAAAGTAGGCCACACCATAACTAAAAATTTGGTGGATATGGGAAGTTTGTGCCTCAAACTAGTATCTCTGAAAGACACTGTGACTATATAAATAAATTTAAAAGGTTTACTCTGTCAGGCTTTTTTTAAATCTTTTAATTACCAAGGAGATTTTGTAATTTGGGGTTCAGAGGCCATACATCTTTCTCTACAAAGGAGAATGATTCATTAAAAACATTAATTCTGTTCTGAGCTATAGTGCAGCAAATTAGACACCATTCTCTGCTTGGAGGAAGATTTAAATCAAATTATTAGAGAATTCTTGCAAGGAAAGTAAAAGGAAAGCTCTTATAAATAGTCATCAAGAATGTCATGCTTTTATATATATATATATGTACCTACATTTTGGTACCACAAGAGGTAATTTCACTCTGATAAATGTAAAAGGTACTCTAGCAAATACCTACTTTTCTTGGCTCACCATTAAGACAAGCTTCAAAATCATAGATGTTGATGATTTTTAAAAATATCTTTGAAATTCCTCCTCAAAAGCTCAATTTATGTACTTCCAAAACATATTTTTAAAAATCATATTTATTTTTCAAAATGAGGGCACTGATGTAAATAATATGGTCTTTTTAATATGCCCTTCTATGTATGTTATTTGCATAAATAATTTTTTATGTGGAAATGTATGTTTTAAAAATTATTATTGTGTTTCATACTTCCATATTTTTTTTCTAAATAAGACTAGCTTTGAAAATTATTTCCTTTTGAACTCATTTATACACATTATATCTGGGATACCGATGGGTCCCAAATTATAATGTTTTGACTTACAATGGTGTGACTCTATGATGGTGGGAAAGCAATGCTCATTTAGTAGAAGCCATACTTTAAATTTTGAATTTTTATTTTTTCCTGCGTTAGTGACATGCCATCAGAGCCTCTCTCATAATGCTGGCCAGCAGTGGCCACAGCTCCCTGTCTACCAGCGATTGGGAGGGTCAACAACTGATATACTGACAACTTTCTGTTCCCGTACAGCTGCTCTGTTTTTCACTTTCAGTAGTCAATAAATTACTTGAGACAGTCAACACTTTATTATAAAATAGGCTTTGTGGTAGATGATTTTGCCCAAGTACAGGCTATTATGACTCTTCTGAGCACGTTCAAGGTAGACTCAGCTAAGTGGTGATGTTCTGTCAATTAGTGTATTAAATGGATCTTTGACTTAGGAGATTTTCAACTTACAATGTGTTTATGGGGATGTAGCCTTGTAGAGTGGTCTTCCAATAATAGAAAGATGGCCACGTGGAAGATGTCCTTGCTTTCAGATATATCCAACATGGGGTGCCTGAGTGGCTCAGTTGGTTAAGTGTCTGACTCTTGATTTTGGCTCAGGTCATGATCTCTCAGTTCATGCATTCAAGCCCCACTTCGGGCTCTGTGCTGGCAGCAGGGAGCCTGCTTGGGATTCTCTGTCTCCCTCTTTTTCTGTCTCTCTCTCAAAAATAAATAAAAACACATTAAAGAAAAATGAAGATATCCAAGGTGAATTGGTCTAGAATGAAGAAAAGTTAGTATTTAGTGGGTTGGGGGCTGAATGGAACTAGGTTGAGACTCAGTAAAAATATTCATTTAAACCTCATCTGATAATATCAAAGTTAGCTAAAAAGTGAATGAATACCTACAACAAAAATGGAACCAATGAACCTTTTTTTTTTTTTTTTATGTGTGAGATGAAACATGAACATACACATATGAGAAGAAATACATTTTAGGTCAGCTGCACAACATATTATTTCTAGACACAAATTCAAGATATAAAAAGTGTGTCTTCTGCTTTTGGGCCTTTTGGTCTTGAGGCCACCATACCATGTGCTTTCCGTGACACTACAGGGCTTGACTTGACTATTTCTCTTTATTTAAAACCTTGTGTATTTCTGTATGTGAAATTAAATTTCTTCCTACCCTAACACTTACGAAAATGATCTTAGGTGGTTTATAAAAATATTTTCAGCAAATACAAAGGTGTTACGGGCTGAATGTTTGTGCAAACGCTGAAGCCCTAACACAATGTGATGATATTTGGGGGAGAGGCCTTGTGGAGCTGATTAGGTTTAGAAGAAGTCATTGACATGGGGCCCACATGGTGGGATTAGTGAAAAAGAGAGGAAGATCCCTCCGTCCCCATGTGTGTGAACTGAGGAAAGTTCATGAGTGAGAAGATGGTTGTTCACAAGTCAAGAAGAGGGCTCTCACCAGGGACTGGTCTGCCTGCACTGTGATCTGGTACTTCAGAGCCTCCAGACTGTGGGAGATAAATGTGTTTAGTCTCAGCTACCCAGTCTATGGTAGTTTATTACAGAAGCCCAAACAGACTAAGACAAATGCAGTGAAATAAACAGAGAAAACAGGAAATGGAGAAGTAGATCATAGGGTAGAAATGCTGTATTAACTTTGCTAGCAAAGACAGGAAAATAATCAATGATGAAAGCCATTTGTTCCATTCCATTTTATAAAACTGAACTTGTTTACCAGAAGAAAAATAGCTGTTGCTGCTTGGATGCTGAAGCATGAAATATCATTTCCTACCCTATTGCCAGATTTTCCCAATGAAGGCAGATATCAAGTAATGTGGTAGGAGACAAAGAAAGAGAAAGAGGGAGGGAGGGATGGGGGAAGGAAGGAGGGAAGGAAAGAAGGAAGGAAGGAAGGAAGGAAGGAAAGAAGGAAGGAAGGAAGGAAGGAAGGAAGGAAGGAAGGAAGGAAGGAAGGATAGGTGGAAAGGGAGAGGGAGGGATGAAAGGATTAAAGGAAGGAAGAGAAAGAAAAAAAGAAAATAAGGAAGAAAGGAAGAGGGAGGGAGGAAGGAAAGAGAGAAAGACAAGAAAGAGAAAGAAAGAAAGAAACAAAGGGAAAGAGAGAAATTCAACAGCAACTCTTAAAAAGCCACAATATCAAGTTTATTTGTATATTTCGAGTTCCATTTTTTATAAGACGATTTGATGAGTGGGTGCGTCATGGAGGAGAGCTGATGGTTGACAAAATTGATATTTTAAGGTCTAATAAGTAAGTTCACCCCTGGTGTCACTTGATCTAGGAATAAAAATCCAGTGTATTCTGAGACCCAGCTTGAACCTAAGCTAAGTTCATGCGTGCCTGTGAAACAGGTCTGGCATGTTAGATTATTAGATTATTTTTGAGGCATGGAAGTGAACTCTTCTGTTGAGTGTCAAGTTTTGTTAGCAAACTGGGTTGGGAAAGTAATAAAGACAAATTCCGCAGCGCATTGGAGCAGAGTTTCATTTTGGTGCTTCTCCAGAAAACTGTAACACAAGGAGAGAAAGAATTTGCAAAATTTGCAAAATCACTGCATAGTTTTTGTTGCTGAGAAATTCCATTGCTTTAACTCAAGCAAGAGAAAAACCAAGAGAGACACAGCAGTTTTAAGTGGAAAAACCAGAGTCTGCAGAAAAATAGCAGTGTCCACAGGACACAGGTGTGTCCAGAGAACCAACAGAGGTTGTCGGCAAGAGAAAGAACATCTCCTACTTTATTCTCTCTTCTGCTAGACATCCTTCAGGTCTGCTGTGTCTGTCAAATGCTATATGGATCTTGATCAGATGCTGGAGTAGCCTTGATTTTTTGTTTTTGTTCTACCATAAGTGGAAAGTTGGTTTCCCCTTAAAATTCATATATTGAAATCCTTCCCACCCTGAGCGTTGGTATTAAGAGGTGGGGCCTTTGGAGGGGATTAGATCCGAGGGCAGAGCCCCCATGAATGGGATTAGTGCCCTTCTAAAAGACGCCCCATAGATCTCCTTTGTCCCTTCCACCATGTGAGGAAACCATGAAAAAGTATCCTCTATTAACCAGAAAGTGAACTCTTAACCAGACACCAAACTGCCAGCACTTTGATCTTTGGACTTTCCAGCTTTCAGAACCATGAGAAACACATTTTTGTCATTTATAAGTCACCCAGCCTCTGGTACTCTGTTACAGCAACCCAAACAGAGTAAAACATGTTCCAGCTCTTCGACCCCAAACACGTTAAAGACTTCACAAGAGATTAGGGTCTTATAGTTGTGATTTATGTAGGAGCAAATGCAATACAGAGTACATTGGAATATGTAGAAAAACGAATGGCCGGTTTATTTTTCAGAAAACGTTCTATTTTTCTTTTCCACAAATAAAAGCATTTAGAAAGATTTGGGAAGCAATAAATGTGGCTGTTATATTGCCTGCAAACAGTTTAGACTGCAGGCCCTCCATGTGCCTATTAATGGCAGATCCTAAGAACATTTTAAAAACAACCAAATAAAGTAGGATTGGTGTACTCATTAAAACTAAAGCACTTAACCCAAACTCCCACCTGCATAGAACATTTCCTTAAATGGTGACTGTAGGCAGAGTCAAGATTTTACCCTTGTTGGTCTTTCCTATATGCAAACACGGAAGTCATTGAAGCCTGAAAGTGCTTGACTTTAAAACTGTTTGTCCCTTGGGCTAAATTAAAGAAAAAGAAAAATTCTCAATAATGCTACAGTAAAGCACCTAATTGAACAGGCACCCTGGAAAGTTTTCCAAAATCTGTTGGAAATAATTGATAATACCTGCTTTAGAGAATTAGTGGCTCTAAGTCACTCTTTTAAATTTTATCTACTAAACATACGGTTTTGGATTTTAGCGGAGTGTAGTTCCCTCTCCCTCCCCCCTCCAAAAGGAATTCTATACCAACACCAGTTAGCTCTGTACTCATTCTAAATTTTTTTTACAATAAAACCATATCATCATTTTAGTAGAAGATATCTATCTAGGAGTGGGTTGGGAAATGGAAGCGCTCAGTGTCTTCAAAATTATGTCAAATTATTAAGTCACTAATTGAGAAGAATATGGAAGAGGTAAAGAACAAAATCCCCCTAAAAATGGCCTCATCCACCAAGAGCTGTTTCTGCCAATCCAAACTCTGACTTCAGGGTCAGTTTCTACTTAAACATCCAACGGTTTTTGATGAGTTCACAAAACTTTGTAAAGCATGATAGGTTCCTTTCTTCCGGATCAACGATGTAAGAGCAGTGTTACTGCAAATAATTGTGAATCGCACCAGAGAGATTTCTCATTTATATGGAAACATAAGTTTATCTGCTATCTCTTCAATTATGAGATTCCATAATCAGATGAATACACTAAATTTTCAATGTCAAATTCTCAATGTTTATAAGGAAAAAGAAATGTTGGCAATGATATATTCTCATGACACCCTTTGTTAATAGTTGGAATAATATTAAGTTTTAGAATAATTGTACTTAGGGCCTTCCTGCCTTCCATGTGGAAGGCTGGCTGCATAGTCACTCACTTTCAACACAGCAGTGGAGACCCTGGCACACTTTAAATGAAAGGTCGATGATAGCCTTCCCTCCAGTATCTGTCCCACTGACCCTTCAATTTTAGATTTGGTAGTTTCTTTTATGTTTTATTGAGATAGGATAATTTGTGCCAAAAAGAAAAGATCACAGTTTTAAATTTAATGTGAATTAAAACAACAATAATGGGACGCCTGGGTGGCTCAGTCGGTTAAGCGTGCGACTTCGGCTCAGGTCATGATCTCGCGGTCTGTGAGCCCGAGCCCCATGTCGGGCTCTGTGCTGACAGCTCAAAGCCTGGAGCCCGCTTTGGAAACTGTGACTCCCTCTCTCTCTGCCCCTCCCCTGCTAATGCTCTGTCTCTGTCTCTCAAGAAATAAATAAACGTTAAAAAAAAATTTAAAAAACAACCACCACCACAACAGAGGATGGGTACATGGTGCAGTGACTTTGGTGATGTGTCACTTCAGCTAGGCTACAGTTCCAGTTGGGCAATCAAACACAAATCTGGGTACCTGATGTAAAGGGAATTTGCAGATGTAATAAAAGTTCCTAATCAGTTGACTGTGGGGAAAAAAATGCTGCATAACTTGGGTGAGCCTGACTTAATCAGTTGGAAGTCCTTAAGATCAAGTCAGATGATCCCCAGAGAAGAAAGAAATTATTTTCATGGACAACAGCTTTGACCCATGTTCCTGGAGTCCCATTCTGCTTAAGATCTTCCTTCCTGGCTGCCTGCTGTGTGGATTTTGGTCTTGGTTGCTTAGCTCCTACAACCATATAAGCCAATTCTTTGTAATAAATCTCTGTGCGTACACACACACACACACACACACACACACACACACACACACAATTTATATTCTACTGATAAGATATCTGACTGACATATATCTTACTAATTTGGCTTCTCTGGTTGGACATGTGCTTACACAGTTGGAATCTATATCAAGTTGTGATGATATATCTGCTCTCATCACCTATTTAAAATTTTTTTAACCTTTATTTATTTTTGAGACAGAGAGACAGAGCATGAATGGGGGAGGGTCAGAGAGAGACGGAGACACAGAATCCAAAACAGGCTCCAGGCTCTGAGCTGTCGGCACAGAGCCCAACGCAGGGCTTGAACTCACAGACCGCGAGATCATGACCTGAGCCGAAGTTGGACACTCAACCGACTGAGCCACCCAGGCACCCCTCTCATCACCTATTTTAAAGCCAACCAAGGGCATTTAATTCAATATATATTAGATTTGGTGTTTGCTTTTGTTGGGGGAGGAGAAGATACATTAGTTTATTAGTGGTTTTTTTGTTTGTTTGTTTGTTTTTTTTTTTTTTTAACTCTGGCTTTTGATTATTTCCGAAGAACTTCATCCAACTTTGTCAGGAACTTTGAGGCATCCTGAAAATATTCTTCTCACCTAGAACTCAGAGTCTGAGACCGAATTTTGCTTAATGCATTTAAAGCCCATTGTAGATAGTCAAAACCATGAGTTCATAAGAGAAAATTTAAACCACTGTGGAATATAAAATAACAAAACCATGATTTAAATTAAAAATAAAATTTCCCTCACATACCACACTCAATGCTAGTCATTTAATAATATCATTGATTCTGAAATAATACATCTTCATTACTAAAATTGAGGTCATACTTATGAGTTATCAAAAGTGATTCATAAAATCATATACCACATTTTCACTTGTCAGAAAAGCAAAATTTTAAAGCATTGTGTATTTGTTGAGGGTGGGACAGAAGACAGTTAAAAGAAATCAGTGTAGCCATTGGACGGCAGTTTGTCAGAACCATGTAAAACTTCAAGTGAGTATATTCGATGACCTAATGATTGCATTTGGGACTGTATTACAGAAAAACACACATGTATGTATGGAGGAACAGGATGTTACTGCAGGATTCTATGTAACAGCATACAAAATGGAAACATGTCTATCTTACAGGGTTGATTTGATAGTGGGATTCTACCGATTTCCATGCAGAAGTCACAAACCAAAAAAATATTACTTGTTGGGTGCCTGGGTCGCTCTGTCAGTTAAACGTCCAACTTTTGATCTTGGCTCAGGTCATGATTTCATGGTTCCTGAGTTCGGGCCCGGCATCAGTCTCCACAGTCTCAGTGGGGAGCCTGCTTGGGATTCTCTCTCTCCCTCTCTGCCTCTCCCCTGCTCCCTCTATCCCTCAAAATAAATATTAAAAAAAAATACTACTTGAATAATGAAATTCTTAAAGTTGGTGGGGACCTGAAAGTGCTCCCTGAAATCCCTGCCCCTCTGATGACTAATTTAATAGTTTTGTTTTTTTTTTGAGAGAGAGAGAGAGTGCAAGAGTGAGGGAGAAGGAATCTTAAGCAGGCTCCATGCCCTTTGAGGAGCTTGATGTGGGGCTCAATTCTACAAACCAAGAGATCACAGCCTGAGCCAAAATCAAGACTCCAACGCTTAATGAGCTCACCCACCCAGGGCCCCTAATTTAACAGCTTTATTCTTAGTTTACTAATTTTCACTTTTTCTGTATATTTGCACTAGAATTTAGAAGGGATAGTAGTAGAAGTAACGAGTTTGTTTTAAACTGTAGGTAAGATCATTGCACACTGTCTTGTAAAACACCTTTCTTTTAATCTAAATAGACCTTGCACATTTTCTCGTGTAAACAAACACACACAATTTCACCGTATAGATCAATTCCCCTTTTGCTGAGAATTTAGGTTGTAATCTCACCAATACTCCCACTATGTCAAAACAACAAGCAAATACACATCTTGAGGTTTTAAAACCGGTGTTCATTGTTCTGTCTAGTATACCTAGAATTTAGGGAGAAATGCGGGGGAGACATTAAGGATGAAATGTAAAAATGACACTATTTGCTTCTCTGTGTTTTTCCCACTCTGGGCCTGAGTAAGTCTATTCAGTGTGTATTAACTGAGTCAGGTGTTTTTGCAAAGTTAAGTAAAAAAACATATGGGAGATTGCCTGCTTTTCATGAAAATTAACAAAGTGTCAGATTCCTAGGGCATAAAGGAGCCGTGGTGCGAACTCAGGCAGTTTTATCAAAGGAATGGTTAGCTTCATTACATCTTCATGAACCCAAAGAGTAACACTTGACAACTTCATCTAGAGAAAGAGACAGAGATGACAGACCGACAGAGTCTCTAAGTGAAAAAGTGCTTTCCAGCATTACTCTTCTTCAACACAACTAGAAGCATACATTCCAATAAGGTTGATATGAAAGAAATAATTCATCATTGAATAAACACTGAAAACAATCTAGACAACTTTTCTAGCAGTACCAAATTGGTTTGCTCTAATGGAAGTCACATTATTTTGAATAAATTCACTGCTCAATTTTGCGGGACTCCATCAATATGTTAAGAATTAACTTCCCATAATTAACACAAAATATGAAACAAATTATTGGATAGTGCTAAAATGCATTGTTCACAAACAAAATGAACTTTAACAAAAGATGAATAAGAAACATCCAGTTATAAAGACATTACAGCAATGTAATAATTGTGCAACAGACTCAGTATATCAGGAAAAAGAGTAATTTCTGTTTCAGTACCAAAGGCTATTAAGGCATGTATGTTTATGCAAATTTCATTTCTTCTGATGAAGGCTTTTAATTGTACTCATTTTAAAAACTAGACTAGAGAATTTAACATTTTCTGTGAAGAGAAGAAATATGAACATTTTTGTGGGAAGGTGAATTTTAACTAATTTTGAAATAAATGCTGAAAAGTGTTATTCACAATTGAACAATTGTCTTAGCATGTTAAAGAATTCACAATTAATGTTACATTATTTAGCTCCTGAATGTCAGGAGCTCTTTATTATAAACTTTCTGTTGAGAGATAATGCGTGAATGAGAGTTATTACATCAATATTGCTTTTCTCTATCAATTTAACAACACATTAACTACAAGTGTGCAGATGCTATTAGTACTTACCTCCTTTGAAACACATTGCCATGGAAAAAATTATTGAGGCATTTAATCAAATGCTAACAAGGTAGCCTTGACTGAAAGAAAATGTAATTTATTTGCTTGGAAACACTTTCATGAAATAAATCTCTTACGGACCTTGTTTTCTGTAGATACTGCGTAACAAAAATCATACTCAGTAGACAAGAAGAAGCTAACCTTTGGCCTTAAGGTTAGAAAAAGAATAAATATTCATTGATGATACACATCAAAACATGACTAACATGCAAACCATGCTAGTCCTAAAAATCCAAACAGAATTCAGAGTCCACACCAATGTAGTTACACCAATCATTAAATAAGTTGATTGAGCTCAGTAAATTAGGGATTAATAGAGATCAGAATTTTAAATCAAAAGCAAAATTGTAAGTTTGTACAGTTTATACTGTCACTTTCCTGTAATTACCTTCTGTCAAGAAAGGAATTCATTTGATCATTCATCTATTTAAAATATGACTCTTTTTGTTTTTCTGATTATAAAAATTGTGCAAAATTTAAAATATATAGGAACAGCATAAGTAAAGTTAAAATAACCCTCAGGTCCTACTAAGCAGAAAAAGTCTCAGTTAAAAGTTTTAATTGTACACTTCCAGATACGCACACAGACACGCACACAATGATGGAGAGAGAAGAGAGTTTTCTAGCCTATTTTCTAATTCTGTGTAAAAGGCTAACACTCCTGACGTATGATGAAAGTTTCATAAGTGTGTAATAAATTGATGAAGCTACTTGATTCAAGACGTGGAGAGCTTCTAAACTCTTACATTCTGGTGGCTGTATGATCAGGTGCTTAAAATGTGTTAGGAAGCATAGATAATATTTCAGGGGCCTCAGAGATCAGATAACAGTATGCCTTCCAGTAGTCTCAGTGACCATTAGTAAATTTCTCTTGACCAGGAAGTTAGTTCAGAGCAGATCTTCTAACTCTGGGTCCATTTTTTTTAAGTATTATTTTAAACATTTCTAAAAAGAAGTTGTGGCTATTAACGTTATTTCTAACAGTCTGACTAGAAAGTCAAATTTTCTGGATTAAAAAAACAACAACAACTTTCTGTTATTCCCTCTCCCATTGTCCTCTCCATGGGTTTTGGAATAGCAATATGGTATATTGACCAGCTATAAACAAGTGTTTCAATAAAACCACCCCAAGGTTAATAGTTGGACCCAGTATGTATAATGGGACATACTTTGCAGTCTGGATTATGTGTTGAGTTGCAACAAAGAAACCCTGCTATTGCCAAAGATGATCAGACAATATAACTAAAACTGTTCAACAAATCCTAACTAGGCAGTAGCAAAACTTTATCAATTTGCTGATCAAACAAATAAAAATATATAGAGTAAAAAGCTAGCACATCTAAAACCAGAAAATATTCCAAGTGGAGAAATAAACAAAACAAAACACCCTCAAGTCACAGAAAGTACATAACATCAGAATGCACGTGATATGAAATGTTTAGACTGTAAGAATTGTACCCACACCTGCACACAAAGATGTGATAGACTAGGAAGCACAAGGTTTGTGAGTAAATTATTCTTAAGTTGTTCATGTAGAGAAGGTCTCTCTATGGTGAAAATGTGAGAGTATTCACATTTTTTTTCTTTTTCAACAGTGCACTTAATAATCTCAATTGTGTTACAGAAATGTTGCTTCAATGAGCCCTTTTCATGTGATATTGGTACAGAGAAGAGAAAAAGTACTGATTCGCCTTAAATACCCACAAGAGTTTTCTAGACTCTAGTTCTAAAAATCTAGATTTCTAGACTCTCGTTCTGGAGTCTAGCATACCACCTTACGGGAGTTGATTCACTACTCACTCACTGTCAAAGTATTGGGTTACTGACATGCTGTCATCTGTTGGCTCATCTGACTGAGAGTATCTTGATATTTTTCTTCAAGAGCTCTATGGTGGGAAGTTCAAGGTGGTTGCTTGACTGTGTCAAGTTTCATCAAGTCTTAAACATTCTGATTCTTGATTCTAATGTCAATAACGCAAATAATAAAACAAAAAGGTTTTGTAGATGTTTGTCCTCTTCGGCTTTAGCATTTGATGTTTCTAAAGTTTATGCTTTTAAATTATATCCCCAATGTTTCTGTTCTTGTTCCTCAATTTTAAAGAGTTATTCATCTCATAGTATGTCTTTTCCTTTCTTCTTCCCACCTTCCCTCCCTTCTTTCTTTCCTTCCTTTCTTCCTTCTTTCTTTCCTTCCTTCCTCTAACTTTCTTCCTCCCTTTATCCCTTCCTTCCTCCCTCTCTCCCTTCCTGTCTTTCTTTCTCTTTTCCTTCCTTTCTTCTTTCTGTTTTTGCTTTCTTTTGTCAGATGACAAAACTTTATAATCTTTAAATCTGTTTAAATCAAGGTATTAAAAATAGCTAGAAAGAGTTTTGTATCATACAATTGCTAGACTTAGTAATGCATTTGAGTTTGCAGTTCTCACAAAGCATACAATAGTGCCCTCTAATGCCATTTTAAAAAACAATTGTACTACAACTTTGTGTTTTTGAGAATGCTATTTCCTTTCCATTTAGGAATCTTATCATCAAAATATGAAATGCTATAAAATATTTTAACTTGTAAATAAACATTTTATTAGGCAATATTTATGAAATTGTACCAGTTAAATTGTCAGGTATGTGTTATTTATGTTACCTGAAATTCACCTATGTCTAGCACATTCCCTAAGGAACAGAGTGATAATATTATGGACTAAAATCAGCCTTATAATTGTTAAAATACTTATTCATATGTTAGAATACATACTTTATTGACATAATTGGGCACATATTCAGAGTTTTCTTTCAGATTTTATATAAATTTTTACTAAATACATACATATATGCACATATATATGTACATATATGTATATATGTGCATATAAAAAGATATATGTGCACATATACATATATGTACATATATGTATATGTGCACACATATGTACATGTGTGCACACATATATCTTCTTTTTTAATATGAAATTTATTGTCAAATTGGTTTCCATACAACACCCAGTGCTCATCCCAAACGGTGCCCTCTTCAATATCTATCACCCACCCTCCCCTCCCTCCCACCCCCCATCTACCCTCAGTTTGTTCTCAGTTTTTAAGAGTCTCTTATGCTGTGGCTGTCTCCCACTCTAACCACTTTTTTTTTTTCCTCCCCTCCCCCATGGACTTCTGTTAAGTTTCTCAGGATCCACATAAGAGTGAAAACATATGGTATCTGTCTTTCTCTGTAGGACTTATTTCACTTAGCATCACACTCTCCAGTTCCATCCACGTTGCTACAAAAGGCCAGATTTCATTCTTTCTCATTGCCAGGTAGTATTCCATTGTGTATATAAACCACAATTTCTTTATCCATTCATCAGTTGATGGACATTTAGGCTCTTTCCATAATTTGGCTATTGTTGAGAGTGCTGCTATAAACATTGGGGTACACGTGCCCCTGTGCATCAGTACTCCTGTATCCCTTGGGTAAATTCCTAGCAGTGCTATTGCTGGGTCATAGGGTAGGTCTATTTTTAGTCTTTTGAGAAACCTCCACACTGTTTTCCAGAGCGGCTGCACCAGTTTGCATTCCCACCAACAGTGCAAGAGGGTTCCCGTTTCTCCACATCCTCGCCAGCATCTAGAGTCTCCTGATTTGTTCATTTTGGCCACTCTGACTGGTGTGAGGTGGTATCTGAGTGTGGTTTTGATTTGTATTTCCCTGATGAGGAGTGACGTTGAGCATCTTTTCATGTGCCTGTTGGCCATCTGGATGTCTTCTTTAGAGAAGTGTCTATTCATGTGTTCTGCCCATTTCTTCACTGGATTATTTGTTTTTCGGGTGTGGAATTTGGTGAGCTCTTTATAGATTTTGGATACTAGCCCTTTGCCCGATATGTCATTTGCAAATATCTTTTCCCATTCCATTGGTTGCCTTTTAGTTTTGTTGATTGTTTCCTTTGCTGTGCAGAAGCTTTTTATCTTCATGAGGTCCCAATAGTTCATTTTTGCTTTTAATTCCCTTACCTTTGGAGATTTGTCAAGTAAGAAAGTGCTGTGGCTGAGGTCAGAGAGGGTTTTTCCTGCTTTCTCCTCTAGAGTTTTGATGGTTTCCTGGCTCACATTCAGGTCCTTTATCCATTTTGAGTTTATTTGTGTGAATGGTGTGAGAAAGTGGTCTAGGTTCATCCTTCTGCATGTTGCTGTCCAGTTCTCCCAGCACCATTTGTTAAAGAGACTGTCTTTTTTCCATTGGATATTCTTCCCTGTTTTGTCAAAGATTAGTTGGCCATACTTTTGTGGGTCTAATTCTGGGGTTTCTATTCTATTCCATCATTCTATATGTCCGTTTTTGTGCCAATGCCAAGCTCTCTTGATGATTACAGCTTTGTAGTAGAGGCTAAAGTCTGGGATTGTGATGCCTCCTGCTTTGGTCTTCTTCTTCAAAATGACTTTGGCTATTCGGGGCCTTTTTTGGTTCCTTACAAATTTTAGGATTGCTTGTTCTAGCTACGAGAAGAATGCTGGTGCAATTTTGATTGGGATTGCATTGAATGTGTAGATAGCTTTTGGGTACTGACATTTTAACAATATTTATTCTTCCAACCCATGAGCACGGAATGTTTTTCCATTTCTTTATATCTTCTTCAATTTCCTTCATAAGCTTTCTATAGTTTTCAGCATACAGATCTTTTACATCTTTGGTTAGGTTTATTCCTATGTATTTTATGCTTCTTGGTGCCATTGTGAATGGGATCAGTTTCTTTATTTGTCTTTCTGTTGCTTCATTATTAGTGTATAAGAATGCAACTGATTTCTGTACGTTGATTTTGTGTCCTGTGACTTTGTGGAATTCATGTATCAGTTCTAAAAGACTTTTGGTGGAGTCTGTTGTATTTTCCATGTATAATATCATGTCATCTGCAAAAAATGAAAGCTTAACTTCATCTTTGCCAATTTTGATGCCTTTGATTTCCTTTTGTTGTCTGATTGCTGATGCTAGAACTTCCAACACTATGTTAAGCAACAGTGGTGAGAGGGGACATCCTGTTGTGTTCCTGATCTCAGGGAGAAAGCTCTCAGTTTTTCCCCATTGAGGGTGATATTAGCTGTGGGCTTTTCGTAAATGGCTTTTATGATGTTTAAGTGTGTTCCTCCTATCCCGACTTTCTTGAGGGTTTTTATTAAGAAAGGATGCTAAATTTTGTCAAATGCTTTTTCTGCGATTGGCAGGATCATATGGTTCTTATCTTTTCTTTTATTAATCTGATGTATCACGTTGATTGATTTGTGAATGTTGAACCAGCCCTGCATCCCAGGAATGAATCCCACTTGATCATGGTGAATAATTCTTTTTATATGCTGTTGAATTCGATTTGCTAGTATCTTATTGAGAATTTTTGCATCCATATTCATCAGGGATATTGGCCTGTAGTTCTCTTTTTTTAATGGGTCTCTGTCTGGTTTAGGAATCAAAGTAATACTGGCTTCATAGATGAGTCTGGAAGTTTCCTTCCCTTTCTATTTTTTGGAATAGCTTGAGAAGGATAGGTATTATCTCTGCTTTAAACGTCTGGTAGAACTCCCCTGGGAAGCCATCTGGTCCTGGACTCTTATTTGTTGGGAGATTTTTGATAGCTGACTCAATTTCTTCACTGGTTAGGGTCTATTCAAGCTTTCTATTTCTTCCTGTTTGAGTTTTGGAAGTGTGTGGGTGTTTAGGAATTTGTCCATTTCTTCCAGGTTGTCCAGTTTGTTGTTAAAAAGATATATATGCGCATATATATATATATATGCATATATATATGTGTGTGTGTGCATATATGTATATGTGCACATATGTATATACATACATATATATATACATATGTGCACATATATATCTTTTTAAGATTTTATTTTTAAGTAATCTCTACACCCAATGTGGGGCTCAGATTTATAACCTTGCGATAAAGAGTCACATGCTCTACTGACTGAGCCAGCCAGGCACCGCTGGTTTACTAAGTATATTTTAAGGGTACAGATATTAATCTTTGTTGCATCTAAGTAATTGTTAATTTTGTTTTCATAAATTGAAATTAAATATTACAATTTGCATAATCATTGTCTTGAATTTTGGAGCTAATATAGTAATAGAGAAAAGGCAAATATTTTGTTTAAGTTTATGTAATTATTTTGAGAGAGAGCGAGAGCATACATGTGTGTGCATGAGCAGGGGAGGGGCAGAGAGAGAGAGAGAGAGAGAATTCCAAGCAGGCTCCACACTGTCAGTACAGAGCCTGATGCGGCGCTCATACCCACAAACCATGAGATCATGACCTGAGCTGAATCAAGAGTTGGACACTTAAGTGACAGAGCCCCATGAGGCACCCCAGGTTTTTCTTTTGTCTGAACCTCAAATAATGCATTAGAGTGGTTGTATTTCTAATCTCTCAATAATTAGCGATTTTAATATTTCTCCTATAAGTTCCCCAGACAATCTTAAAATGTAATATTGATGGGAATTGAATATTTCAATATACAGAAGGATGAAATAGAGATTTGAGCCTATGAAATAAATCTATCAAGAATCAAGTACACAAAGGTACTAAACAAGAAAGACATTTTCTTTATTTTTTTAAGTTTATTTATTTATTGTTGAGAGAGAGAGTGTGAACGGGGGAGGGGCAGGGAGAGAGGGAGAGAGAGAATCCCGAGCAGACTCTGCTCTGCAACGCAGAGCCCAACACGGGGTTGATCCCAGGAACTATGAGATCATGACCTGAGCTGAAGTCCAGAGCCAGATGCCTAACTGACAGAGCCACCCAGGTGTCCCGAAAGACATTTTAAAAGTGTGTCAATTCTGTAGCTTTGTTGTGGTGTGGATAAGTAGTGAGAACTACAGAAGGTCATAGCAAGGAAGGTAAGAATTGAAGAAAAGAAAATTGTGTAGATGTATATAAACCATAATACATCTTAGAAAGAAAAACTTAAACATTGTGTTCTTAATGACAGATTTTTAAAAATTTTTTTAATGTTGATTTTTGAGAGAGAGAGCACAAGTGGGGAGAGGCAGAGGGAGATGGAAACACAGAATCCCAAGCAGGCTGCAGGCTCTGAACTGTCAGCACAGAGCCTGACGTGGGGCTTGAACTCAAAAACTGCGAGATCATGACCTGAGCTGAAGTCAGACACTTAAACCAGCTGAGCCACCCAGGCGCCCCCAGATTTTGAATTAGTTGTGAACTCTATGGGAAAAGATCTTGGTGCCATGATAGAGAGGTCAATGAAAACATTTCCTCAATATCCTTCACATTCCAATCTTATCAACAGCCCAAATATTCTTTTTCTTGGTTTTTTAACCGTTGTCTGGCTTCAGTGAACTTTATGCCTTAACATCGTCCTGCGTGCATGTGGCAAACAACTTATAGTATGCCTGAGTCATGGCCTTCTGTCTTCCTCCTCACTGCCCCCCCACCTCTTCCAAGTGTGCACTTCAAGTATAAGCCAACAAATCCAGTAATTTTAATTTTCTTTTAATTCATGAAAAGATACCCCATAGACTGATATTTTTGGTTAAATGAGTTCAATTTTGGAATGAACTTAACATATTCCATACATGTATCATAAAATGCTTTGAATTTCAATTTCACAATCCTCCTATTATCTTCCTCACTAGATTACAAACTCTTGGAAGTAGAGAGTTTTATAGATATATGATTTCTTAGTTAGCTGTTTCATTTATTCAGGAAATATTATTGAACATTTATAGTATGGTGAGCACCAGCTAAATATTATTGATACTTAGTCACTTTTCCTATCAGGCCTTCCCTTAACATTTGAGGCATCAAAGACAAGAGTAATTTTTAATGTTATAAAGCTAACAAAATAAATATGTCCTATCCTCTTATCTTGAAAAATGTACCTTCTTTTTAAAAATTTATTTATTTATTTTTATTTTATTTTTTTTTTAAACATACTTTTTTTTTTTTTCCAACGTTTATTTATTTTTAGGACAGAGAGAGACAGAGCATGAACGGGCGAGGGGCAGAGAGAGAGGGAGACACAGAATCGGAAACAGGCTCCAGGCTCTGAGCCATCAGCCCAGAGCCCGACGCGGGCTCGAACTCCCGGACCGTGAGATCGTGACCTGGCTGAAGTCGGACGCTTAACCGACCGCGCCACCCAGGCGCCCCTATTTATTTATTTTTAGAGAGAGAGAGAGAGTGAGAATGAGAATGAGAAGGGGCAGAGAGAGCGAGAGTGAGAATCCCAAGCAGGCTCTGTGCTGCCAGCACAGAGCCCACTGTGGGGCTCAATCGCATGAACCATGAGATCATGGCCTGAGCCAAAACCAAATGCTGGAAACTTACGCAACTGAGCCACCTAGATGCCCTGAAAAATATACCTTCTTAATAACTCAGAAGGCCATTATACCTCAAACTAGTCATCCTTCCTCATCAGAAATTAATGGCTATTGGAGGCCACCTGAATCCCAGCCCTGCTTCATCCTATAATGTGAAGAGTTATTTTGCACACTTTTGTAAATCCCCATGCCCTGGATATTCTTTGGTCCACGGAATGTGCACACAGCAGTGTTTTCTCCTTAGGCAGCTAAATCTTGGGTGATTTCTGTTCAGGTTCTGGAAAAAGGTTCATTGATGTTCAGACATGGAATGCCAAGATCCTAAGGACCTGGAAGGGAAAAAAAGGGTGTGTTCTCCATAGAGGACATTGTCTCCATCCTGTGGACTCATGGTCTCGTGAGGAGGCATGGTCATAGGACCAGAGAGAAGGTGGGAGACAAACAGTGTGGCACAAAGCCTGCAGTGCTTGGGAGAAAGTGAAAATAAAGAAGGAATTAGAGATGATTTTAATGTCTTTGCTGTAAAAAATAATCAGTCAGCTTGACAAAAGAAAAATTTAACTCATAATAGAGAAGAATTAAAGAAAGAGTCTCAGAAGAGGTGAGATTTTGCATATGTGTTTTGGCCTCACTCTTGGTGTAGTTATGTACCTATATGGATTAAGTATATTTACAATGTTACTGGACAGATATTTAATGTATATATGTAATGTGTGTACAGATATATGGAAAAAAGTCACATGTTTATTTAAAATGTCTATTTAGGGGGCACCTGAGTGGCACAGTCGGTTGAGCGTCCGACTTCAGCCAGGTCACGATCTCACGGTCCTCCGGGCCCCGCGTCGGGCTCTGGGCTGATGGCTCAGAGCCTGGAGCCTGTTTCCGATTCTGTGTCTCCCTCTCTCTCTGCCCCTCCCCCGTTCATGCTCTGTCTCTCTCTGTCCCAAAAATAAAAAGGTTGAAAAAAAAATTAAAAAATAAAAAATAAATAAAATGTCTATTTAATTTTACTTTCAGTTTAAAAGAATAATGATGGAACTGTGAATTCTACCTAAATGTGTATGATAACGTTTTTCACCTTCATTTTTGAAAGATATTCTTACTAGATAAATCTAGATTTGGCAATTTTTCATAATTCAAATATATCATCCCATTCTCTTCTGTCTTGCATAGCTTTGCATGTGAAATCTGTTGTCACTCTTATTTTCATTGCTTTACACAAGGTCTCTTTCTTTTGGTTGCTTGTAACATTTTCTCTTTATCATCACTTTTTGCCACACAATTATGATGTGTCTCAACATGATTTGTGGGATTTTCTTAATGCTTGAGATTTACTGAGCTTCTTACATCTGTGGGTTTATAATTTTCATATTTGGAAAACTTTTAGCTCATTTCATTAGATATTTTTTCTGTCCTCCCAATCCTCTTCTGGTGGCAGAAATGGCAACTATTTGGGTAAATATAAAATATATTTTTCTTCTTTTTAAACCTCTTTAAGAAACAATTTCAGGGCACGTGGGTGGCTCAGTCATCAGTTAAGCGTCTGACTTCAGCTCAGGTCATGATCTCACAGTCTGTGGGTTCAAGCCTGCCACTGGGCTCTGGGATGACAGCATAGAGCCTAGAGCCTGCTTTGTAATCTGTGTCTCTGTGTCTTTGTTGCTCTCTGCCCATTCCCCACTAATGCTCGCTCTCTCCCTCTCACTGTCTCTCTCTCAGTCAAAAATGAATAAACATTTTTTAAAAATTAAAAAAAAGAAAGAATTTCAGTGTTTGATGCAAAATTAATAAGGAATTGTGGGGTTTTAGGAGAGAGGAACAAGTAATATTACTATGAGTAGAATGGGACATATTGACAGATTGATCAATTCATCAAAGAACAAAACATTCCTAATATTTATGAGCCTAATGATAGTGCTTCAAAATGCATGAAACAGAAACTCGTAGATCTGAAGGGAGATAAAGGCAAATCCACAGTTACTCCTTTATAGTAACTGATAGAACAAAAAGAAAACCTTCAGTGTTATAGATTGTAACATGGTCAGTCAACTTGGCATACTTACATTCATAAAATGCTCCACCCAACAGCAGAAGAATACACATTTTTACAAGTACACTTGGAATATTCATCAATACAGTCCATAATCTTATCTAGAAAGCAAGTCTTAATAAATGTAAAAGGCTTTAAATCAAAGTATATACATTTGGCTGTATGGAAAATTGAATTAGATATTAGTAATTGAAATACATTCTTAAAATCTCCATACACTTGGAAATCCAATAACCCATGAGTCAAAGAAGTCATAAGAAGAATAGAAAATATGATTAATGAAATAAAAACACAACACATTCAAACATGTGAGAACCTGTCATAGCAGTACCATCAGCCACCCCATCCTTTCTCCTGCACAGGCCATGTTTTATTAACCCCACCCATTGTATTTCCACTTAGAATAGTGTAATTTTTATCTGTAGGTGTCCCATTGGGTTTGTAATAGGTCAGTTTGTTTTCTCATTGTTCTCAAGTTTTTGTCAACCTTCTTAAGCATATGAAACATGTTCATAACAGCCATTTTAACATAATTCTCATTGGGTTCCATAATCCTTTTTATTTATGGATCTGTTTATATTAGTTAATTCTTATTTTGGTCTTGAATCATATTTTCCTGCTTCCTTTAGCCTTGGTTATTATTCTTTTTTTTCTTGTAGAGAGAGAAAGCACAGGAGCAGGGGAGAGAGGCAGAAAAACAGAGAGAGAGAGAGAGAGAGAGAGAGAGAGAGAGAGAGAGAGAGAGAGAGAGAGAATCTTAAGCAGGCTCCACATTCATCAAAGAGCCTGATGCCTGGGGCTTGATCTCACAACCCTGGGATCGTGACCTGAGCTGAAATCAAGAGTTTGACGCTCAGCGAACTGAGTCACCCAGGCACCCCAGCCTTGGTAATTTTTTAATAGATGCTGAGTATTGTGAATTTTATATTTTGACTGTGGTCTGTATTGTAATCCTTTAAAAAGTATTAGCTTAATTCTGGCATTCAGTTTAGTTATTCAGAATTAGTTGGATCCTTTTTGGACTTGCTTTTATGCACTTTATGCATTTATGAGTAGCATTTTGTCCAGGTACAATGTAGCCTTTCTACTAGGGTAAGAATTCCACCTGATGCTTCCATATTATAAACTCTTTGTACTATGTCTTATACTTATCTCTTTGTAGGTTCTAGGAACTGCTCCACAATAAAGACTGCTCTTAGAAAATATGAAAATTCTCTACCTAATGTTCTATGTTCTCACCTTAAAACTAGAAAAGTTAAACTTAAGCAAGTTAAACTTAACATTAGTACAAGAAAGTTAATAATAAAAACAAAGAATTAAATAAAATAGGAGAAACATAGAGAAAAAAAATCAATGAAACCAAGAGCTAGTTCTTTAAAAAGTTCAATAAAATTAATAAATAGCTAAGCAGACTGGTGAGGACAAAAAGGGAGAAAACAGAAATTGCCAGTATCAGAAATAAAAGATAAGACATCACTGCAGAGATGAATTATAAGGATAATAAAAGAATAGACATATGTATATGATAGGTTCATTTTCCACAAAAGAGTAAGATAATTTATGGGAGAAAGAATGAGCTTCTCAATAAATGTTGCTGGAGTATTTAGGTATTCATATGCTAAAAAAAAAGGCACTTACCTCACTACATGCACAAAATTTTTCTTGAATTAGATCAAAGACCTAAATATCAGAATTAAAACTATAATATTTTAGAGAAAAAAAAAACAAGATAAATATGTGTAATCTTGTATCTCACAAAGATTTTTTAAAAAGAACACAAAAAGGGGTGCCTGGGTGTCTCAGTCAGTTAAATGTCTGACTTCGGCTCAAGTCATGATCTCGTGGTTCATGAGGTCGAGCCCCACATCAGGGTCTGTGCTGACAGCCCAGACCCTGGAGCCTGTTTCAGATTCTGTCTCGCTCTCTCTCTGTCCCTCCCTGCTTGTGCTCTTTCTCCCTCTCTCTCTCTCTCTCAAAAGTAAATGAAAACATTGTTTAAAAAAAAACACAAAAATATGAAACACAAGTGTAAAAAAATGATTACTTTTTTTCAAAATTAAAAATGTATAGTCTTCACAAGATAATGCTAAGAAAATGAGGAATAGACAAGCCACTCGTTGGGAGAACATATTTGCAAACTGAGAGAAATTTATTCGCGGCAGCCTTTGACCTGAGAGATGTTAAAAGAAATTCTTCGGGCAGACAATGGATGGACAAAATCTTCATGAAGGAACATCTACTTGTTTTTGGTGATTCTTGCCCCACATCAAGTAGTTCTCTCTCACACATGTGCAGATTAACACTTAGCCAAAGTCTTGAGAGGAACCTCTCTGCAAATATCTAGATATCTCCCTCCCTCCTTCTCTCTCTGTTTGCCCCCCCCCTCCAGCTCCCTCCCATCTGTCACTCTGCCCCATCATTCTATCCAGCTTCCTTTCCCCAATCCTCTGATCTCTGTCTTCTCCACTAGCAAGACTTCTGGGTCACTTTGCGTGTCTCCCTCCTATACTTCAGCTTGCAAACCCAACAGTAACTCCTAGAGTTTTAGGACTCACTTTGTTTTCCTTCTCTCAGGAATCATAACTCTGCATTGCCTGTTGCCCAGGGTCTGAAAAATTGTGCGTCTTAGATTTCATACAGTTTTCCAACTGTTTCAGCACGAAAGGTACATCTGGACCTTATTACTTCAGTTGGTCAGAAGGGGAAATCAGATTTTTGGAGCTCTAAGAGCAGATTGAGAAATCAGATTTCTTAAAAACCTAGTGCATTTTTTTTTTTTTATCTCTGACATTCCTACTATAGGACCTATTTGGAAAAAAAATAAATTTTATTTCAGGATTAAAGTGTTTAAGGATCACACGTAATTGTGCAGTTTTCTACTTTATAATGTACTTAAAGTTTTATCTGTCATTTGCATTCTCAACAGTTCTAAATCTAAACAAACACAACTTTGACCAAATATGTAATAAATTCAAACATTAAAAGTAATCTCAACATCTTTTAAAGCTTTTGTATGTTAAAACTTTTTCAATTAGTCCTATAAATTCATTCTTCCGGCGTAACAGTGGTATATGGATCTTAACTGTGCTTAAACTATGCGTGTATCAGTATGGAAAGATCTAACTCCAGTATGTAACAAGCTAAAATTAGTGTGCTTAACTATAGAACAGATGAAATTAAAACTATTTTGGTTTGACCTTACTACTTAGAAGGGCTTGCAGAGTCTAATCTGAAAGCTTCTTAGAATACCTGTCTCGAGCTGTTTCGAGCTGATTCTTTTTTCTTCCCCAAGAACATTTTTCTTTGGAAAGAAAAGACATCCATAATTATGTTACTGACTTTGCAACTATTTTAAATGCCATGTTAAATATTCAATTTATTTTTCATAAATGTGGATGGGTGTAATAGTATCAAGAATGTATTTTCAAATACATAGTATCAAGAATGTATTTTCAAAAACGTAAGCAAAATACACCGATCTCTTCACCTTGTCCTCTCTCCTGACTTCACTCAACATTTAGCTAAATATAAAAGCTGCAAGAGGCCACTTGAAACATGATAATTAGAAGATTTTTAAAGACTTCAAATTTAATTCCCCAGACATATTGAAAGCCTTAGAGAATTAATTGGGAAAAAATAATAGCCATCATTTGAAGAAAATGTGACTCGTGTGACGCCCGGTTTTGTATCGCACTGTAAACATTTCTCATTTAATCTCCTTTGCAAGATCTATGAGTAGGTTTCCTTACATTTTCAAAAGGAAAACTAAGATCAAAATAAAGTTATATAAGTCATCCAATGTCATAAAGCTGGTATGTGTTAGAGGTGACAGCACTTCTGTTTTCATCATATCCATGTATCAGCATGGTTCTATTGACTGCAAAGAGAAAGCAGATTGTTTATAATTCTCGTGCACCCTTGAACGGCCACAAATTAAGTCATCTTTCTGCGTAAATGTGGATATTCTTACATAAAGTTAAAAGTAATGTTAACAATGATTTATACCTGATATGCATTGTATATAATTCTTTGAAAGTATTTCTGAACACTTTCTAAAATGCTCATACAGGTATGTTATGTCATAGGGATTACGCTGGGTTCCCATAGGAGTTCTATTCTAAAATCACTGGGTACATTGTGTATATCAATGTAGTCAGTGCGTAAGTGCTTTTAGATGTAATTTTTGCACGGTTGTTTGTATATGCTGACAATAAGTGAGTGTGTGGGTATCTGAGAGAATGTTTTACATTATTAAGACAATATGCCTTCAGGAAAGATTATCCACCATCAGAATTGTTAATGCTTAGAAAAAAAATGTATTTGTAAAGTAAATTTGTTTTAGCTATTCAAAAGATGCTTCCAGACTCAGCCTGTATTTACCTTTAAGTTATCATTAAAATAAAATGTTCCTGTTTCTTCACTTGAAGGACAATAATACCCAACCTGTAACCCACTGTTAGGTGTTTTTGCTTGTTTGTTTAATTTTTTAAAATATGTATTTATTTTTGAGACAGAGCATGAGTGGGTTAGGGGCAGAGAGAGAGACACACAGAATCCAAAGCAGGCTCCAGGCTCCGAACTGTCAGCACAGAGCCTGATGTAGGGCTCGAACCCACAAACTGTGAGATCATGACCTGAACTGTAAGGTCATGACCTGAGCAAAGTCTGACGCTCAACTGATTGAGACACTCAAGCGCCCCTGACTCTTAAATTTTTTCTTAAAATTTTTAATGTTTTTTTTTTTAATTTATTTTTGAGAGAGAGAGACAGAGAGCACAAGTGGTGGAGGGGCAGAGAGAGAGACAGAGACATGGATTCTGAAGCAGGCTCCAGGCTCTGAGCTGTGAGCACAGAGCCTCATGTGGGCTTGAAACCTTGGACCATGAGATCATGACCTGAGCCAAAGTCACTTAAGTGACTAAGCCACCCAGGCGCTCCTTTAATTTTTAGAGAACCTTGTACTTGGAAAAGCAGCGAAGGTAAAACAACTATTGTGTCTTCTTCAAAAATTATTTATAAATGGTGCTTATGTTTGAGGATAGCTTATTGATGGGTGATAGCGCAGGAAAGAGTTGAGCAAAAACTGATTGCTTACATGAGTTCTGCCCTTCCATTGAGTAGCTATGGACTGCCATTTAAGATGGAAACTTCTCTGTACCATGAGGTCTTGGCTATATACTAGAAGATCAAGCTGAAGAACCCTTCCATTCTGCAACTTGGCTTTTGTCCTTTTCCCTTGAATTCTTGATATTGAATATATTGAAGATATTAATATATGGCTTTGCTGCAGCTCCCCAGTTGGCCTTATATTGTTGCTTTCAGTCTTAAATCTTGCTGTTCTCATCAAGGCCACATATTTCGGGTCTTCTTTTTAGAAGATTTCTACTAAAAAAGAAAAAAAGCCTTTTGGATAAAATATCTGCCAATTCCCCTTTTCTCCCCCTCCCTCCCCATTTACCATATAACATGCTTCACCTAAATAGAATTAAAAGGTTTGCATTCACTAACCACAAAATTCATTTACAGTTTATTTTATTCAAATTTTGCTTTGTTAGTTAAGATGCGGTCTTAATCCTCAGTTAACACAGTAGACTGCCCCTAGTCATTCCCAAAATGTTTACCAAGGCTTATATTTTTCTCACCTCTACTACTGGATGTTTTATATATGGAATAAGTTAATATATATGTAGAATCAAATGTTCAATAATTTATATATAAATGTATTTTTATGTTAACATGTTTTATATTATATAGTTTATAGGGGATCCACGGTGGCTCAGTTGGTTAAGTGTCCAACTCTTGATTTCAGGTCAGGTTGTGATCTCACGGTTGTGGGATCGAGCCCTGCATCGGGCTCTTTGTTGAGCATGGAGCCTGCTTAGGATTCTGTCTCCCTCTCTTTCTGACCCTACCCTGCTCACATTCTCTCTCCCTCAAAATAAATAAATAAACTTTTAAAAATATAGTTTATATATAAATGTTATATATATGTATATATATAAACATAAGTATATGGAATATATACTTATGTATATTTATTAAATAAGTAATATAGTATTCATATAGTTATAAAATATAACAAATAGTAAATTTAATATTTACATATTACATAATTAATATTTATATATATGTATAGTTACACACATATATATTAAAAATATTTATACCATATAATGTGATTTATTAATTATAGTATTATAAATCACTTTGAATCAGGTATATTTCTTTTTTTTTTTTTTTTTTTTGATCACTTAACTCACTTTGCTTAGTTAGGCATGACCAAGTCAAGCAGGTGAACATAACTCTGTGGTCAACCAAATAACAAATTATAGTGGTCTAGAATTAGCCACTGGGATGCAAAATCAGTCCCTTGGCAGGAAGTAGTGATACATATATTGGGGCTAATAAGTCTTTGTAAGTGAAAGAATCAGACCCACAACTGCATTGTTTTTCTATTGCAGTGTGTCAAATTACCACAAATTTGGCAGTTTAAAGCAATACATATGTATTATCTCAGAGTTCCTAATTGAGGAATCTGTGTATGTCATAGGTAAGTCATGTGCTTAGGTGAAATGCAAGTTACTGGCAGGGGTTGTGGCCTCATTGGGTTTTGGTGTCCTTTTTCAATCTCATTGGTTGTCAACAGCATTCAGTTCCTACAGTACCCCTACCATTGCACTGCATAACATGGCCGCCAGATTCTTCAGGGCCAACAGGAGACCCATCTGCTACTGTGACTTGTACATTCTCTTTTAAAGGGTCACCTGATGGGATGAGACCTATTCTGGACCACTTCTCTTTAGATGAACTCAAAACCAACTTATTTGGGACCTTAATTACATCTACTCAGAGGTCCTGCTCACACTGAAAGGGAGGGGATTATACTAGCTGGAGTTATACATCAGGGCAGATATGGTGGGCATCCTGGAGGGTCAATCTAGAATTCTTCCCACCAGACTTTGCCTTTTTTAAGGCCGATTTTATATAATTCTACCCCCCAAATTTGAATTCTAATGTCTGGGGGGAAAAGGCACCAGGGCACAGAAAGTGAACACACCCTGAGAGAATGGGGGAATCTAAATTGATGAGTCTGACTTGCACGCCTGGGCTTGTGGAAGGGTCCACCTTTCATCGGGGCACACAGCTACAGCTGGAAGCCTCTCCAGATCCAGATTTCTTTGCAGAGTGGTTGCACACGGAATCAGTGGTTAAGTGTGAACAGAAACAAAGGGCAAATGGGTTATCAAGATAAGACATTGGAGTGGCCTCAGATGGAATCTGGGCAAGCAAGAGCATGGGAAGGAAACGTGAGGAACTCACGTCCTTGTGTCACACTCCTACCTGTCAGTGAGTTTGTGAGGCGTCTGTAGAATAAATTGTGGCAGTACCTCTATCAGTCCCTAATTTGTGTCTCCTTGAGTTTTGAAAGATAATAAGACATTTGACCAAGTAAGCCACAGAGGCTCTTCAACAATTCTAAGGAACATTATGCATTGAGATATAATATCTTCATAAATCACGCACTATTGGAAATATACTGTATGTTGTGTTTTGTGTGCTGGTTTTTGCCCCATGGCATGGCTTCTGTATTTTTCTTGCCATATCACCACTGAATCTTCTGCAAGTAACTTATAGTTCCTGATGTGCCATATTGAAACTTTAAGTTATTTTTTATTTAAAAAAAAATTAAATGCTTATTTATTTTTGAGAGAGAGAGACAGATTGCAAGTGGGGGCGGGGCAGAGAGTGAGGGAGACACAGAATCCAAAGCAGGCTCCAGGCTCTGAGCTGTCAGCACAGAGCCCAACATGGGGCTTCAACTCATGAACCATGCATGAGATCATGACCTGAGCCAAAGTCGGAGTTTTAACCGACTGAGCCACCCCGGCACCCCAAGACATTAAGTTGTAAATGATCAAGTAGCCTAAATCAATTCAAACTAACTTAAACAAAAGACATTTGTTACTGGAAAATATATGAGGATAGTTAATTTTAGTTATGTCTGAATCCAGGAATGCAGAGGAAACAGGCAGACGTCTGTCTTTCAGTCTCAGCTCTGATTATTTTTTGCTCTTTTCTTCTTCAGAGGTTATAGGAAAGAAGACCAGTGGTAGCGAGACACACGTACCCTTGTACTTTAATGATTTTATTAGAAGACACCAGTTTTCCTTGCAAGGGAATATTTTAATTAATCTAGTTTAAATTTCCCACTCCTGGGGTGCCTGGGAGGCTCAGTCGGTTAAAGTCCGACTTTGACCCAGGTAATGATCTCACAGTCTGTGTGTTCGAACCCCGCATTGGGCTCTGTGCTGATGGCTCAGAGCCTGCAGCCTGCTTCGGATTCTGTGTCTCCCTCTCTCTGCCCCATCCCCCACCCACACACTCTCTCTCTGCCTTTCAAAAATAAATAAATTTTAATTTTTTTTTTAATTTCCCACTTCTGAGCCAAATGCAGGGCAGGTGAATGGGCATTCCGATTAGCCAGATCTCTCTTCCCTTCTTGCAACAGAGCCTAACACAATTTTAGTTTCTCTGTTAGTCAATTATAAAAAACATCTTACATTAACTGGGCTCTATTTTATCCACTTTGCTTTATAAATGTCTCTATATTATGATAATTTCCAAATAACCTAACATCAAGGGAGGTGGATCAATGTGCCAATCGTCTTCAAAACTCCTTTTACCTTTTCATATGGCAATTTTTCGTGGTATATTTTAAGCAAAATCATAGGTATAATGTCATTGCACCCTTAAACATTTCAGCATGAAATACAGAAAAATGGATTGTTTCTCTTTTTTTATGCTTATTTAGTTTTGAGAGAGAGAGAGAGAGAGAGAGGGAGGGAGGGAGGGAGGGAGAGAGAGAGAGAGAGAGAAAGCGAGCACACCAGTAGGGGAGGGGCAGAGAGAGAGGGAGACAGGGAATCTGAAGCAGGTTCCAAGTTCCGAGCTGTCAGAACAGAGCCTGACTTGGGGCTCCAACCCACGAACAGTGACATCAGATCATGACCTGAACCCAAGTCAGTCGCTCAACTGACTGAGCCACCCAGCCACCCCTGGATAGTTTCTTAATCACAATGTCATTCCCATGGCTATTGAAATAGTATATTAATACCAAATAGTACCCTTATTAAAGTTATTTTTTGATTTGATTAAATAAGAATATACAAAACACTCATAGTGTAATTTTTTAAGTGTTCATAAAATTGATAAACACTATCCAGACTGACCAGGAAAAAATAACAGAAGATACAAATTACAACTATTAAGAATAAAACACAGGGCATTACCACAGACTTTAAAGGTTTTAAAATGATAATAAGAGAAACTATGACTAACATTATTCTCACAAATTTGACAATTCATATGAAATTAATAAATTTCGTGAAAGCTGTAATTAGCCAAAGCTTTCACAGAGAAATAGACAATCTGAATATCTGTATCTCTTCAAGGAAAGAAATGGAATTTGTAGTTATAACCATCTAGAAACGAAACATCCATGGGGGCACTTGAGTGGTTCAGTCGGTTAAGTGTCCAACTTTGGCTCAGGTCATGATCTTGCGGTTCGTGGGTTCAAACCCCGCGTCAGGCTCTGTGCTGATAGCTCAGAGCCTGGAGCCTGCTTCAGATTCTGTGTCTCCTTCTCTCTCTGTTCCTCCCCTGCTCATACTCTGTCTCTGTCTCTGTCTCTCTGTCTCTCTCTCTCAAAAAAAAAAATAAAGATTAAAAAAATTAATAAAAAATAAATATCCAGTTTCATTGGTTCAAATAGTTTCTACCTAACATTGAAGGGATATTTGAACAGCCACCACCAAAGAAAATATATAACTACAAGAAAAGATCTTTAATATAGTAGGCCATGAGAGAAATGTAAATAAGAACCACAATGTGAAAGAAAGAAAGAAAGAAAGAAAGAAAGAAAGAAAGAAAGAAAGGGAGAGAGAGAGGAAGGAAGGAAGGAAGGAAGGAAGGAAGGAAGGAAGGAAGGAAGGAAGGAAG
>NW_024412434.1:25872461-25915073 GCF_014898765.1 Herpailurus yagouaroundi
AAGGAAGGAAGGAAGGAAGGAAGGAAGGAAGGAAGGAAGGAAGGAAGAGATAGAGACATGGGAGGGAGAAAAGGAGAAGAGGGAGGGAGGGAGGATGGAAGGAAGCAGAGAGGGAAGTCAACAGGATTTGTACGTTATATTCGTATTTCAAACATTTCAGTATGTTCCTCTTATTAGAATTTTCTGCTTTCTCCTCCAGGCTTATGGTGTTTTCCTGTCTCACATTCAGGTCCTTTATCCATTTTGTGTTTATTTGTGTGAATGGTGTAAGAAAGTGGTCTAGTTTCATCCTTCTGAGTGTTGCTGTCCAGTTCTCCCAGCACCATTTGTTAAAGACACTGTCTTTTTTCCATTGGATATTCTTTCCTGCTTTGTCAAAGATTAGTTGACCATACTTTTGTGGGTCTAATTCTGGAATCTCTTTTCTATTACATTGGTCTATGTGTCTCTATTTGTCTTTCTGTTGCTTCATTATTACTGTATAAGAATGCAACTGATTTCTGTACATTGATTTTGTATCCTGCAACTATGCTGAATTCATGTATCAGTTCTGGCAGACTTTTGGTGGAGTCTGTCAGATTTTCCGTGTATAATATCACGTCATCTGCAAAAAGTGAAAGCTTAACTTCATCTTTGTCAATTTTGATGCCTTTGATTTCCTTTTGTTGTCTGATTGCTGATGCTAGAACTTCCAACACTATGTTAAACAACAGCGGTGAGTGAACATCCCTGTCATGTTCCTGATCTCAGAGTGAAAGCTCTCACTTTTTCCCTATTGAGGGTGATATTAGCTGTGGGCTTTTCATAAATGGCTTTTATGATGTTTAAGTATGTTCCTTCTATCCCGACTTTCTTGAGGGTTTTATTAAGAAAGGATGCTGAATTTTGTCAAATGCTTTTTCTGCATCGATTGGCAGGATCATATGGTTCTTATCTTTTCATTTATTAATCTGATGTATCACGTTGATTGATTTGTGAATGTTGAACCAGCCCTGCATCCCAGGAATGAATCCCACTTGATCATGGTGAATAATTCTTTTTATATGCTGTTGAATTCGATTTGCTAGTATCTTATTGAGAATTTTTGCATCCATATTCATCAGGGATATTGGCCTGTAGTTCTCTTTTTTTAATGGGTCTCTGTCTGGTTTAGGAATCAAAATAATACTGGCTTCATAGAATGAGTCTGGAAGTTTTCCTTCCCTTTCTATTTTTTGGAATAGCTTGAGAAGGATAGGTATTATCTCTGCTTTAAACGTCTGGTAGAACTCCCCTGGGAAGCCATCTGGTCCTGGACTCTTATTTGTTGGGAGATTCTTGATAACTGATTCAATTTCTTTGCTGGTTATGGGTCTGTTCAAGCTTTCTATTTCCTCCTGATTGAGTTTTGGAAGTTTGTGGGTGTTTAGGGATTTGTCCATTTCTTCCAGGTTGTCCAGTTTGTTGGGATATAATTTTTCATAGTATTCCCTGATAATTGCTTGTATTTCTGAGGGATTGGTTGTAATAATTCCATTTTCATTCATGATTTTATCTCTTTGGGTCATCTCCCTTTTGTTTTTGAGAAGCCTGGCTAGAGGTTTATCAATTTTGTTTATTTTTTCAAAAAAACCAACTCTTGGTTTCGTTGATCTGCTCTACAGTTATTTTAGATTCTATATTGTTTATTTCTGCTCTGATATTTATTATTTCTCTTCTTCTGCTGGGTTTAGGCTGTCTTTGCTGTTCTGCTTCTATATCCTTTAGGTGTGCTATTAGATTTTGTATTTGGGATTTTTCTTGTTTCTTGAGATAGGCCTGGATTGCAATGTATTTTCCTCTCAGGACGGCCTTCGCTGCATCCCAAAGTGTTTGAATTGTTGTATTTTCATTTTCGTTTGTTTCCATATATTTTTTTATTTCTTCTCTAATTGCCTGGTTGACCCATTCATTCTTTAGTAGGGTGTTCTTTAACCTCCATGCTTTTGGAGGTTTTCCATACTTTTTCCTGTGGTTGATTTCAAGCTTCATAGCATTGTGGACCGAAAGTATGCCTTGTATGATCTCAATTCTTGTATACTTATGAAGGGCTGTTTTGTGACCCAGTATGTGATCTATCTTGGAGAATGTTCTATGTGCACTCGAGAAGAAAGTATATTCTGTTGCTTTGGGATCCAGAGTTCTAAATATATGTGTCAAGTCCTTCTATTCCAATGTATCCATTCATGGCCCTTGTTTCTTTATTGACCGTGTGTCTAGATGATGTATCCATTGTTGTAAGTGGAGTATTAAAGTCCCCTGCAATTACCACATTCTTATCAATAAGGTTGCTTATGTTTGTGAGTAATTGTTTTATATATTGGGGGGCTCCCGTATTCGGCACATATACATTTATAATTGTTAGGTCTTCCTGATGGATAGACCCTGTAATTATTTTATATATATATATATATATATATATATATATATATATAAAATAATATATATATAGTATTCTATATATATATATAGAATATATAGAATGTATATAATATATAATATATATATATAGTATTCTTCATCTCTTGTTACAGCCTTTAATTTGAAGTCTAGTTTATCTGATATAAGTATGGCTACTCCAGCCATACTTTTGACTTCCAGTAACATGATAAATAGTTCTCCATCTCCTCACTTTCAATCTGAAGGTGTCCTCAGGTGTAAAATGAGTCTCTTGTAGACAGCAAATAGATGGGTCTTGTTTTTTATCCATTCTGATACCCTATGTCTTTTGGTTGGTGCATTTACTCCATTTACATTCAGTGTTATAGAAAGATATGGGTTTAGAGTCATTGTGATGTCTGTAGGTTTCATGCTTGTAGCGATGTCTCTGGTACTTTGTGTCACAGGATCCCCCTAAGGATCTCTTGTAGGGCTGGTTTAGTGGTGATGAATTCCTTCGTTTTTGTTTGTTTGGGAAGACCTTTATCTCTCCTTCTATTCTAAATGACAGATTTGCTGGATAATAGATTCTCAGTTGCATATTTTTTTCTGTTCATCACATTGAAGATTTCCTGCCATTCCTTTCTAGCCTGCCAAGTTTCAGTAGAGAGATCCGTCACGAGTCTTATCAGTCTCCCTTTATATGTTACAGCACATTTATCCATAGCTGCTTTCAGAATTTTCTCTTTGTCCTTGTATTTTGCCAGTTTCACTATGATATGTCATGCAGAAGATCAATTCAAGTTACATCTGAAGGGAGTTCTCTGTGCCTCTTGGATTTCAATGCCTTTTTCCTTCCCCAGATCAGGGAAGTTCTTAGCTATTATTTCTTCAAGTGCACCTTCATCACCTTTCTGTCTTTCTTCCTCCTCTGGAATACCAATTATGCATAGATTATTTCTCTTTAGTGCATCACTTAGTTCTCTAATTTTCCCCTCATACTCCTGGATTTTTTATCTTTCTTTTTCTCAGCTTCTTCTTTTTCCATAATTTTATCTTCTAGTTCACCTATTTTTTCCTCTGCCTCTTCAATCTGGCTGTGGTCGCCTACATTTTATTTTGCAGCTCATTAATAGCATTTTTTAGCTCCTCCTGGCTGTTCCTTAGTCCCTTGATCTCTGTAGCAATAGATTCCCTGCTGTCCTCTATACTGTTTTCAAGCCCAGCGATTAATTTTATGACTATTGTTCTAAACAATTTCTGTTACAGTATTTAAATCCTTTTTGATCAGTTCATTAGCTGTTGTTATTTCCTGGAGATTCTTCTGAGGGGAATTCCTCCGTTTGGTCATTTTGGATAGTCCCTGGCGTGGTGCGGACCTGCAGGGCACTTCCCCTGTGCTGTGGTGTATAACTGGAGTTAGTGGGCGGGGCCGCAGTCGGACCTGATGTCTGCCCCCAGCCCACCGCTGGGGCCACAGTCAGACTGGTGCGTGCCTTCTCTTCCCCTCTCCTAGGGGCGGGATTCACTGTGGGGTGGTGTGGCCCGTCTGGGCTACTTGCACACTGCCAGGCTTGTGATGCTGGGGATCTGGCGTCTTAGCTGGGGTGGGTAGGCAAGGTGCACGGGGGCAGGAGGGGCAGGCTTAGCTCCCTTCTCCTTAGGTGATCCACTTCAGGAGGGGCCCTGTGGCAGCGGGAGGGAGTCAGACCCGCTGCCGGAGGGGTGGCTCCGCAGAAGCACAGCATTGGGTGTTTGCGCGGAGCAAGCAAGTTCCCTGGCAGGAACTGGTTCCCTTTGGGATTTTGGCTGGGGGATTGGCGAGGGAGATGGCACTGGCGAGCGCCTTTGTTTCCCGCCAAGCTGAACTGTGTCCTCCGGGCTCAACAACTCTCCCTCCCGCTGTCTTCTAGCCCTCCTGCTCTTGGAACAGAGCTGTTGACTTATAACATTCCAGATGTTAAGTCCCACTGGCTGTCAGCACACACTCCGTCTGGCCCCTCCACTTTTGCAAGCCAGACTCGGGGGCTCTGCTTGGCCGGCAGGCCGCCGCTCCGCCCCAGCTCCCTCCCGCCAGTCCATGTAGCGCGCACCGCCTCGCCGCCCTTCCTACCCTCTTCCGTGGGCCTCTCGTCTGCGCTTGGCTCCGGCGACTCTGTTCTGCTAATCCTCTGGCAGTTTTCTGGGTTATTTAGGCAGGTGTAGGTGGAATCTAAGTGATCAGCAGGACGCGCGGTGAGCCCAGCATCCTCCTACACCACCATCTGCCTTAGTAATCTTATCACCTATTGATTGGATCAGGTTCTCCAAGGGGCAGAGAACTGAGTGTGTCAGAATCTCCCCAGTGGGGGGCCTCGGTGGCTCAGTCAATTAAGCTTCTGACTCTTGATTTTGGCCCAGGTCATGATCTCATGGTTTGTAGGATTGAGCCCTGTGTTGGGCTCTGCTCTGATAGCTTGGAGCCTGTTTGGGAGTCTCTCTCTGCCCCTCCCATATGTTTTCACTCTTATGTGGATCCTGAGAAACATAACAGAAGACCATGGGGAGGGGAAGGAAAAAGAAAACGTTACAGAGGGCAGGAGCCAAACCATAAGAGTCTCTTAAAAACTGAGAATAAACAGCGTTGATGGTGGGTGGGAGGGAGGGGACGGTGGGTGATGGGCATTGAGGAGGGCACCTGTTGGGAGGAGCACTGGGTGCTGTATGGAAACCAAGTTGACAATAAATTTCATATTAAAAAAAATAATTTTCTGGACATGAGAAAACTCTTGGATCTGCATAGTATGTCATTTTCAAGTTTTTCTCCAATTTTTTTGTGATTATTTATCTTACCTAATTAAGTTCATCAAGAAGAAGAAGTTTCTTTTTCTTCTTTACCCTTCTATCGAAAGAAAAGGGGACTGCTGTTCAAGATCATCTTTCATATTATTGAATGTTTTCTCTATTTGGGTGTGTATTTCTTATCACTAATATTATTTTGATAGGGTAAAATTGTAGCATACACTCCAAAAAATCAAACACTATAATAGTATAAATGTCAATTCCTTTCAGTCCCCTCTCAAGTGTTAACAATTGTTTCTATTTTTTAATATTTTACAGTTTAATTTTTGTATGCATGAGTATGTATATGCATGTCAAAATTCAATTCTTGGATCAACTTCATATCTTTCTTAAAGGCCTCCATGACCACCTACAGTCATTTATCCCTCATCAAATCACATTGTTTAAATCCTCCCATCATATGCTTGTAAGTGGGAAATATGTAACCACCGTTGCACACCTTTTGGGGGAAAAATTGATAAAATGTGTCAAAATTGTAAAATACAGTTACTACTCTACCTGAATATCCTATTGCTAGGAATTGAAACTAAAGCCTCTGTCAATGTATACAGATACTGCTTGTAGTAACATGATTAAAAATAGTCAAAATAACTCTAAAACAGCTAACATTATCCCCTAGTAGGTTCTAAACTATAAAATCATGACATAAACTACAGTTGAATTGTACTGTATTAATATCTTCTCTGCCTTCACCAAAAAAAGAGAGATGTAACAAAGTATGTCGCACATAGAATTATCTCCAAAAAAATATACACACAGCACACACAGTGCTTAAAAAGGTACCAAAGAGTATTTGAATGAATAACATGTGCACACACACACATGTGCACGCTTGTGTGTGTGTGTGTGTGTGTGTGTGTGTGTGTGTGTGTGCATGTGTGTTTACAGAAGCAGTGAGAGTGAAAGAGAAAGGAGAGGGTTTCAAAGTGGGAAAAGGAATCTTTCACCTTTTTGTTGTTTTTGTTTTGTTAAACTTCTGTTCAGTTTGCATTTTCTAACCTCATAAGTAAATCACATTTATGCATTCAAGTATGTGTTTAATAACAATTCGACTAATCCAGTAATGTGGCATGGCATTTTTCATTTACTACTTCTCTGTATTACAAAATTAGTAACTGTGGTTTCTAAAAGCTTGTGTCAATTAAAAGTCTCCAGTGTCCAAAAAGATTATGTTCCACAGTTTATTTAATGATGTTTGGAAACCCAAACTCAACTTTTGTGCACGTAAAAATATTATAAATGCCAGCTTCCCAGCAGGTCACAAAACATAACTTACTCCATAATTAACTGAATGAATTTGTTGTTTTACTTTTGAGTTTACCCACCATATGTAGTTTGTGTGACTGACCTAAGAGTTTTCTTTTCTTTTTCTTCTAGTTCCCTCCATGAGCGGGGAGGGGGAGATATTTCATGTTAAATGGGGGGTTTTGAGAACTTGTTTGAAGACTAATGTTTTAGGTTGACAGCTTTGGGACTGAGACACCTTGGAATTTGAACAATCTTTGCGGAGGGCATAGATGCTAGAAACCGGGTCAGGGGAGAGGGCGCGGAGACTGGGTAATGGGGCATGGGAGAAACAAAGAACACAGAGAAGCCACTGAAATGCGTATTATGCAGAGATGGCAGTAGTGACAGGTGAGATATGAGCTGGCACCTGACCAGGGAAGTCCAGGACCCTGGGGGATATGTGAGAACAGGAGACTGGAAGGGTTTTATAGTCAAGTCAATGTGGCCCTCAGCATTATTAAGAGGAAACAGCGTCCCACAAGTATTGTTCATCAGGACCTACTGAACAAAATATTACTGCAAACTCTGAGTAAAGAATGATTGACTGCTAAACATGCCTTGGAAGCTAGAGACCGTGAACTTCAGAAGAATTTAAAGACATCTCCCCCAGAGGCTCTGGTCCTATGCTAAGGGGAATAGAAACTTAAAGACCTTCTCCTCTTCTCTCCCAGAGGAGACTTGCATAAGATCCAGAGCAGAGAGCTGTCTCTCTCTGTCCCTGTCTGTCTCTCTCTGAGATGAGGCAGAAATGCCAGGCATTCTAGCTGAGTTTGGGGTTTTATAATTTTGGATCCCCTCCCCTGTGGCACAGAGAGATCTGATTCTCTTTATGTAACTCTCAGGGGTGTGGGCAGTCAATGCTGCTCGGGTGTTCTGTAAGTATATAAAGGATCTTCTCTGATCCAGAGATCTTGTCTTCTAGAATTAACAAACTCACAAATAATGATATAATAACAAACAATGCCATAAAATTTAATGGTTAGCATGTGTTTTCTGGGAGAATAGTTCAATGTTTTAGATGTTGGTGGGGAAAGTGGAGTTAGCAGTGTGTGTGTGTGTGTGTGTGTGTGTGTGTGTGTGTACTTTTCTGAGACGACCCAGATTTCGAATGATTCTACCTTAACATTTTAGACTTAGGTTGTCAAATTACATCTTTCATAAATTTCTTCCTTTGGAGAATGGCTAAAAGGACTGGGAAGAATGTCAGGAAGCAAGTTTGGATTCAGAGGAAGCTCCAGGTCTGGTGAGAAACCTGAGTTCCAGGCATGTGAGACAAAGCAGAAGTCCAGTGAAATAGATCAGCCTGAGAACTAAAGAAGTTTGAAGGTCTGCAGATTAGAAGTGACATCCAGTGCTTTGCAAGCTGGGTCTTAATGCATGCTCCAAAAACTGACTTCGAGATCTATTACCTGGAGAAGGTGAAGCAGCTGATGCATATCATTCACTGCTTAAGACTGACTCCAGAACATCCACATGGGAAGCTGCAGGTCTGTGGAATCATAGGTTGCATCTGGCCAGAGCTGACAAAGTCAACCATTGTATTTTGTTTTGGTGTGTTTGTTTTCAGTATTTCATTTGTTTTACTTTCTTTTTTCTTTTTCTTCTGGGGGTCTTCATCATCTATATGAAGATGATGTTCATATAGATGATGTTCTTTGGCCCGCAGTAAGAAAACACAGAAGCATGGCATGACAAAAATTTCAAGCAATCTTGAAAGGGATCACACTTTTAAACAAATTTATAGAATAATCTCAATATTGCTTAAAGGAAGACAACAAAAATTAGACTACTATCAAAGTATCAAGAGTTTTCATCATAAAATTAAAAATTCCAATCAATCAATGTTTCTAAGGAGGAGATAAAGTGGAATATTAATAAATACCTAGTTAATAAAAAAACAAACTCCAGAGAGGATGACAGAGGAAACAAAAACATTGGAAGCATACAAAAGGATAGCAGGAAGTGGGCTTATGTACAACTATATCAATGATTATATTAAATATAACTAGACCAGGCTTTTCAATTAAAGGAAAGAGTTTGCCATATTTACTGAACAAGAGAGACCCAACTCTATTGCTTACAAGATATATGTTTACATCTGCAGATATATTATAAGTGAAAGAATGAAGAAAGACACATCATGTAAACTATTAAAAAATCTGAAGTGGCTCTACTGTTATCTGAAAAAGTTCACTGAGAACTGTGAGGTATCACTATCAATAAGCAAGGATATTTAACAGTGAAAAAAAAAAGGCTTCTCTATCAAGAAATCATTGCAAAATGAATTTGTATGCACCTAACAACATACCTTTAAAACCACATGAAGGAAAAACTGGCAGAATTGAAAGGAGAAGTGAGTACATCTACGCTGTGGGTAGTTACTTCAACATTCTTTTTTCAGTACTTGTTAGAAAAGTATAGTGTATCAATGAAGACATTAGAACATTTTAAGTGCAGCTACTATTTATGAGGCAATAATGGACTTACATTAATTTTAATCTTCTCTCCCTATTTTTGTTAGTTGTATCATTTTTATAGTTTTACAGTTTATAACATTTATTTTTCATTCTAATAATTCTGATCTTGCTTTTTTTTTTTTTAATTTTTTTTTTCAACGTTTATTTATTTTTGGGACAGAGAGAGACAGAGCATGAACGGGGGAGGGGCAGAGAGAGAGGGAGACAGAGAATCGGAAACAGGCTCCAGGCTCTGAGCCATCAGCCCAGAGCCTGACGCGGGGCTCGAACTCACGGACCGCGAGATCGTGACCTGGCTGAAGTCGGCCGCTCAACCGACTGCGCCACCCAGGCGCCCCCTTGCTTTTTTTTTTGACTGGATATACAATAAAATATATTTGGTCCCCACTGTGGTGCCTTTGCTATTATTCTTTCAGTCAGTTCTTTTATTTATTTTTTTAAATTTTTTATTAAAATTCCAGTTAGTTCACATCTAGTATAATAATGGTTTCAGGAGTAGAATTTGATGATTCACTACTTATCTATGACACCCATTTCTCATCTTAACAAGTGCCCTCCTTAATGCGGTCACCCATTTAGCCCACCCCCCCCACCAACTACCCCTCCATCAACCCTCAGTTTATTCTCTATAGTTAAGAATCTCTTATGGTTTGCTTTCCTCCCTTTTTTTCCCTTCCCATATTTTCATCTGTTTTGTTTCTTAAATTCCACATCTGAGTGAAATCATGTGGTATTTGTCTCTCTCTGACTGACTTATTTTACTTAGCATAATATATTCTAGCTCCAGCTACATCATTGCAAATGGCAAGATTTCACTCTTTTTGACAGATGAGTAATATTCCACTGTATATATACACCACATCTTTATCCATTCATTAATTGATGGGCATTTGGGCTCTTTCCATAATTTGGCTATTGTTGATAATGCTGCCGTAAACATTAGGGTGCATGTGCCCCTTTGAATCAGTAGTTTTGTTTCCATTAGGTAAAGAACTAGTAATGCAATTGCTGCGTCTTAGGGTAGTTTTATTTTTAACTTTTTGAGGAACCTCCATACTGTTTTCCAGAGTGGCTGCACCAGTTTGCATTCCCATAAACAATGTAAGGGGGTTCCCCTTTCTCCACATCCTTGCCAACATCTGTTGCTTCCTGTGTTGTTAATTTTAGTCATTCTGACAGGTGTGAGGTGGTATCTCATTGTGGTTTCCATGTGTATTTCCCTGTTGAATGATGTTGAGCATCTTTTCCTGTTGGCCATCTGGATGTCTCCTTTGGAAAAATGTCTATTCATGTCTTTTGCCCATTTCTTAACTGGATTATTTAGTTTTGGGGTATTGAGTTTGATAAATTCCTTATAGATTTTGGTGAGATATGTCATTTGCAAATATCTTCTCCCATTCAGTAGATCGCCTTTTAGTTTTGTTGGTTGTTTCCTTTGCCATGAAGAAGACTTTTATCTTAATGAATATTTCATTTTTGCTTCTGTTTTCCTTGCCTCCAGAGACATGTCTAGTAAGAAGTTGCTATGGCCAACGTCAGAAAAGTTACTGTCTGTGTTCTCAACCAGGATTTTGATGGTTTCCTGTCTCACATTTAGGTCTTTCATCCATTTTGAATTTATTTTTGTGTGTGGAGTCAGAAAGTGGTCTAATTCATTCTTCTGCATGTTGCTGTCCTTTTTTCCCAACACCGTTTGTTGAACAGACTGTCTTTTTTCCATTGGATATTCTTCCCTGCTTTGTTGAAGATTGGTTGACCATATAGCTGTGGGTCCATTTCTGGGTTTCCTATTCTGTTCAATTGATCTATGTGTCTGTTTTTGTGCCAGTACCATAGTGTTTTGATTACTACAGCTTTGTAATACAGCTTGAAGTCCGGAATTGTGATGCCTCCAGCTTTGTTTTTCTTTTTCAAGATTGCTTTGGCTATTCGAGGTCTTTTGTGCTTCCATACAAATGTTAGGACTGTTTGTTCTAGCACTGTGAAAAGTGGTATTGGTATTTTGATAGGGATTGCATTAAATGTGCAGATTGCTTTGGGTAGTATAGACATTTTAACAATATTTTTTCTTCCAATCCATGAGCCTCGAATGTCTTTCCATTTCTTTGTGTCATCTTCAATTTCTTTCATAAATATTCTATCATTTTCAAAGTACAGATCATTTACCCCTTTGTTAGATTTATTCCTAGGTTATCTTACGGTTTTTTGTGCATTTGTGAATTGGATTGATTCCTTAATTAGTTGGAGTTTATCCTGTAGTATTTGGTCACAATTACATCATTGGGAAAATATTTAGAATTATTAAAATTTTAATCAGTTTGAGAGTATGATTTTAAATTTGAATAAAACTTAGTCTGGATGTAAAATATTAGACTCACCATTTTTTCTTTGAACTGCTTGTGATATTGCTCCCATAGTGTCTGGCGTTGAAATTTGAAGAAGTTCTGCAACAACATGATTTTATTTTACTGATAGGAGATTTGATTTACTTGGCTTCTTAAAACATTTTTAACTTAAAGTTTCAGCATATATTAGAATATAGGTTTGTATTCATTGCTTTGGATCACTTTCTCCTGGCATACAGTATATTCTTTCAACATGTAGGTTTAACTTTCTATTACTTCCCAGGGAATTTTTTAGTTATAGTTTAAATCTTTGTTCTATTTGATTTTTGGAATCCAGGGGATAAAATTTCTCCTTTGGGTACTGACTACAGCTATTCATTTTTTTTCTAGTCTTTTTGCTTTTCATTATGATTTCTTGGGTTTTTTTATTCCTTTTTCTCTGTTTATTGTATAAATTTCTGGTGTCTATTCTACCCTGTGCTCCCTCTAATTTTGCCTTTATTCATAAACTGGCTTTGTCTTGTTATTTCTTTATTTTTTATTTATTATTTATTTGTTTATTTATTTTCTGAGTTCAGATTTCCTTTTTTTCTGTTTTCTCTTGTCTGGTTATCTGTTCCTTTCCCTCTCTTAGGTATAGATTTGATTGCTTCATTAAAGTTGTTCTTTAATTCATGTTGGAATTTGGGGTTACAGTTTTCATCTGTTTTGTGTCTAATCCTTTGGTAATTTTTCTTTATGCGTAGAAGATTTTTGCATTCCATTTGACTTTTCTCTGATTATACACTTTTATTGTTCTGTACTTATTCTTGGTTTACTGCTTAATTCTGAATGAGTCAGATTTTCAGAAAACTATTAACATTTGATTCCTATGGAAGAGGAAGGGATCACAATATTCTCTCCTATCATAGCTCACGGGCACCTTACTTTGTTGCTACAGCAATGGGTTCTTCCCTCATAATATGCACCCACTTTGTGTAGCTTAATTTCTTTTGACTCTTATACCTGACTCAAAAGAACTTTAAAAGCTGGTGCAGGGGTGCCTCAGTTTGATGAGTGTCTGACTCTTGATTTCGGTTCAGGTCATGATCGCACACTTTAATGAGCTCAAACTCTACATCAGGCTCTGCACGCTGACCTTGTGGAGCCTGCTTGCAATTCTGTCTCCCTCTCTCTCTCCTTTCCTCTGCTTATACTCTCTCTGTCTCTCTCCAAATAAATTTTTAAAAAAATTAAAAAAGAGTTAGTACAGACAACGTTGCTTTAATAGCCACTGCCACCAAGGAACATGGTCATTGGTTTCCAAGGTGATTTCTTTATATTTGGAAAGAATATTTTGTGCCACACATTCTGAAAGATACCGTTTTCATTTACTCAGACTGATGTAACAAAAATACCATAGACTGGTTTGCTTAAACCACATACGTTTATTTCTTACTGTTCTGGAGGCTGGGAAATCCAAAGTCAAGGCACCTGCAGATTGGGTGTCTGGTGGGCCTGCTTCCTGGTCGTGGATGGCTGTCTTCTTGTTGTGTCCTGACATGGCAGAAGGTATGTGAAGGCTCTCTGGAGTCTCTTTTAGAAAACACTAATCTCATTCACGAGGGTTCTGCCCTTCTGACTTCATCACCTTCTAAAGGCCTCACCTCCAAGTACTGTCACATCGAGGATTAGGATTTTCAGCATAGAAACATCGGGAGGACATAAACATTCAGTCCAGGGCACCAACTCGGCATTCTTCTGCGTACATCTGTGTGTTTTCTCTCTGCCTATTGGTTTTGCCCACTAGCCCTTCCATTTAGAAAGAATATCTGTTAACAGTTTTTGTGATGGCCATTGAGTCTTTATGCCTCATTTTCCTTTGTTTACCTCTAACATATGGATAATGATAGCTGCTTATGGGGTTGTATGAGGCTTACATGAGTTAATATTCATAAACTTGTAAATTATGGACCATAATTATTTTTTAAGCATTTGTTACATTAAAGCAAACAAATCTACTACCTCTAGGCCCCTTTCTCTCCCCACTCTTCTTGGCAGGAACATCCTTGCTTCTCATTTGGAGTTCTGTGGTCTCAGAAGGTTTGGGCAGTACTCACATATTGTTTGGAATTTATAGGTTTTCTCCGACTCCTGGTTGTACCAAAAATATAGTTTTTGGTTTTGGTTTTGGTTTTGGTTTTCCCCATTCTTTTTTCCTTCCTAGAAAACAAATATGGGAACATTCAGAACACACAGCCATATTCCTACAGAAAAGCCACTTACCACTTCGGAATCATTTGTAGTATGGGGCGCCTGGGTGGTGCAGTCGGTTAAGCGTCCGACTTCAGCCAGGTCACGATCTCGCGGTCTGTGAGTTCGAGCCCCGCGTGGGGCTCTGGGCTGATGGCTCGGAGCCTGGAGCCTGTTTCCGATTCTGTGTCTCCCTCTCTCTGCCCCTCCCCCGTTCATGCTCTGTCTCTCTCTGTCCCGGAATCATTTGTAGTATCTCTTTTACTTAAGAACCTAAGTCCTAGTGGCACCTGGGTGGCTCAGGGGGTTAAGTGTCCCACTTCGGTTCCAGTCATGGTCTCAAGGTTCGTGGGTTCAAGCCCTGCGTCAGGCTCTGTGCTGAGCCTTAGCCTGCTTCAGATTCTGTGTCTCCCTCTCTCTACACCCTGACCCTGCTTGTGCTCTATCTCTCTGTCTCTAAAATAAATAAACATTTTGTAAAACAAAGTTTAAAAAGAACCTATGTCCTGTATTAGCATGATGTGGAAATAGAACATCTTACTGTTGCTTTTGCTTCATCATCCTATATATCATAAGGTACACTTTGAGAAACGGGCCAGATCATTGTTGTATGCATATTAAAGGAGTTAAATATGAGAAAGAATAAAAGCATGTTTTCCAATATAGGACAAAATAAATAAATCTGTTCTCTTAGGAAGGTCTGTTTGTCCTGGGCTTGCATTTTTCTCAGCATACCTGTGTACCCACACCTGTCTCTGGAGCAAAATTTGAATCACAGGTGGGTTGTCCTGTGTCATACAAGTCCACCCAGAGGTCTAAAGTAAAATAATAGGATGCAAGATATTTTATGGGTTTTGTTCAAATGACTGTTTTTTTTTTCCTATACGAGAATGAAAAATAATAAATTTTCTAATACCCAGGTAACAGTAATGACATTTTTTCCAAGTTGATTTTAGCAGCCCAGCAGGAACACCACTGAAAACAGTGTGAAAATTAACAGAAGTGCATTAGGCTCGTTTGCACACACCCACACACTGAAAGTGCAAAAATTATAAATCTGTAAAATACGCAAAAGGGGGGTGAGACGGCATTTAAAAAAAACAAAGCATTTGGAAAAGAAACATAGCAGAACTTCTGTAAAACCTAATTTTTTTAGGATCCCAGGACTTCTGCTTCTCAGGGATTTTTGTTCTCTGAAGCAGAGAAGGATAAGGTCCTCTTTATCTTGATGTCAGAAAGTAAAAAAAAAAAAAAAAAAAAAAAAGACAAAAAATAGGTATCTTTGTTGGTGGTGGTGCTTGGGAGAGTCTCAGAATGATCTCTGCCTCCAAAGGAATAATTGGGCAGATTCAAGTGCAAATGTCATCTTAATTGCTGATGAAGCCAAAGTTGAAATACAGTTTTACCCTCCAGGTGATGCGTCCTAAGAGCTTACACCAAAAAAAAAAAAAAAACAAAAAAACAAAAAAACTGAATTTACAGACATACTTACCCAAGTCAGTATGAAATTCAACATGTAGAAAAATTTGCAAAGCCCCCGTGCTAAGGACTTTCGATATCTTGAATCTACTTTGACAGACAACCGATTTTAATTCTTTTTGCTCACCAAACTGATAACTTGCTCCTTTTCCACAGGTTGGAGAAAGGAAAAGCAAAGACATAGGAGGATGTCCTTAACTAAGAAACTAGGGAAATAGGAAGAAGGCACTATCCTAACACAAGTGTTTGTTTATTTGTTTGCTTGGTTTTTTTTTTTCCTTTTTTTTTTCAGCTATTCTTAAGATTGGGTTTATGGAGATAAATGATGACCACCCAACTGAGAACTGAATCTGTTATTTAGAAGCTTGCTATATACCAAGGGAGTCAATCACCATTGCTTGTGTTCGGCAAAGACTCAAAGGCAGGCAGGAGAACAAAAAAGGTTTAGAGTGAATAGAAAGGGTAGGTAGGCTTCAGGTAGGCTTTGACTACAAGTTTTTCATATGAAGAAGCTGGGGTTGAGCCAGCCAGAAGCAGGATAGGCTTATGTAATTGGTTTGGGGAACACCACTGGCTTTTTCCAGTTTGTCCTAAGTTGGAAGAAGAAAAAAAAAAAAAAAACAAAAAAACAGAAATTGATAGCCATTGACTGAGTCTTGACTGTTCAGGGATGATTGCAGCAAAGATTGTGATTTCGTGTCTGTGTTTCTTACCCAGGCCAGAGCTGTATTGTCATGGTCTGGCTGTTACCTGTATATTCAGTCTCTAGAATGGAAACATTTTTCTTTTTTGTTTATTTATTTATCTTTGGGGGGGGGGGCAGAGAGAGAGAAAACAAGCAGGGAGGAGCAGAGAAAAAGGGAGACAGAATCCCAAGCCGACTTCGTACTATCAGCACAGAGCCTGATGCAGGGCTCGAACTCATGAATTGTGAGATCCTCACCTGAGCCGAAATCAAGAGTCAGACGCTTAACCAGCTGAGCTACCCAGGCATCCCTGGAATTGAAACATTTTGATCCAAATGGAAAGCATATTGAGAATGTATACTTGCTTCTGTTTCCTTTTGAAAAAAAAATTAGGAAATTAGAGAGTTGAGGCCATCTATATATGCTGAAAATAAAATCTACCTAGATTGAATATGAAGGTGATAGCCCTTTAGGGAAGAGTGTATACTGTACGTGTTGGCATAAACACAGTCATGCACATGCAGATAAAGTGTGACCTACATTTTTTCTGAAAATAAAAATGCACAATGTTATTATCAGGATTGTTTAGCTAAAAGTATGTAAAACCAGAGGTTCATGAAACCATTCATCTGAGCAAATCAAAAACCTTATCTTTAAATTTTTTTTAATGTTTCCTTTTGAGAGAGAAAGAGACAGAGACAGATTGCAAGCAGGAGAGGGGCAGAGAGAGAGGGAGACATAGGATCGGAAGCAGGCTCCAGGCTCTGAGCTGTCAGCACAAAGCCTGAGTCAGGGCTCAAACCCATGAACCATGAGATTATGACCAGAGCCGGGTGGACACTCAACTGACTGAGCCACCCAGGCGCCCCTCTGTTGATTACTTCTTTATAAAACTCTTTCCTTCCTTGAGGCTTATGTATGAAAATGTATGGTAGCTTCATCCCATCTGGGGAAATGGATTCTGTAGTCTGACTTTGTAGAAAGAGAGCGGGGCAGCATGGCAGGGGTTCTCGCAAAAGGAGACCATGGGGGTCTGTTTTCTGTTCACCCCAGAAGAGCCATGATCTAGGTAATGACTCCAGTGGGGAAAGAGAGAAATGATGATCTGTGATCTAAGTACAAGAGAAAAGGGGGAGATTGAATAAGATGATGAACAGGCTCCATCACTTAGATCCAACACATTTCTACATCTTTCTGAGCCTTTTCCTTCGGCTTCCCCTTACTTTCTCCATCTCTCTGGCCTGTCATCTCCCTTCCCCCATATTCATTACTGTTCTGTCTCTCCTGGCTTTCCTCTCCTTCCTCACCTAAGTTTTCTTCTCCTTACATTTTCTAGGAAAAACTGAGTTTTGTCTTACACAATAAAACTTCTTTTTGTGAAACCTCTGTTGCCTTTCAGTTTGCTTTTTGTCCCTGAGGGGAAAACCCTAAAATTATAGTTCTCTGAACTCCTAGTCCCTTTAGCTTCTGTCTAAAATCGAAGATTTAATAAATAATGAAGAAACCTGCAAAAGAATATATATTTCTCTGAGAGATTTGGTTAATAGGTCTGGTATTTTCTGTGGGGAGCACACATTAATTTTTGTATAAAGGGATTGGTGTGTATTCAACACTTATATTTACACTTGCAATGAGCCAGGTCCAAAATTAATAGGTGGTGTTTGGAGGGATCCTGGACACTCATAAAGAACGTTGCGTGACAGTATGCCATCCAAACAGAAGTCAATAATTGCTCTGTAGACATAAACTTATAACTGCTTTTGGTCCGTGTCTCTTGTTTAGAAACTCATATGGATGCCATTTAACTCCTAAGAATGCTCAATTAATGTATGCATGTGGAGACTGGTGACTGACCCCTTTCTCTGGCTTTCAGTGTGCTTTTGCACCTGTCTTCTAAAAATCTGAAAGAATGGTCACACTGCATTCCTGTCAGAGAAAAACCTTAGCAAGTGTCTGATATCATTTTCTTACTTCAGTGGAGAGTTGGAGATGATCTCTATGGCTGACAAATATATTTTTCTTTGAAAAGAAAAATCGATCCTGAGAGACATCTCAGTGCTTCTAATGAAACGTTTGCTATCAACAGACACATTAAAAAGTCGTAGAGAAATAATCCTTGAAAAAGGCAAATCTAAATGTTGGAGCACATTTATTCTCTCTCTTTATTCAAAGTATGCCATCTTTCTTTGTTCTGTAAAATTATGCCAAGGATAAGTCGATTTTAGTCTAAGAACATCTAATTGGCTTACTGTTGTTAGGGAAAGATTTTCCCTAAAAATCACTGGAATCTTTCATTTTAATCATATTTTAAAATGTCACTTAAGATGCATTTGTTTAGTTATAGCATTTAGTAGACCCTATGCCACGCTTTTCACCTTCTCTTTTATCATCTCTTCTCAACAAACCTAAGCTAACAAAAGTAAATCTAAATACCCCATCTCAAAAATTCCCCAGGAAGTTCCTCAAGTGTTTCAAACCACACTTTTATTCTGTGTAGTTCTATTCACCTACCTGTAACTACTTTCAAACCTTCTTTGGCCTATTTAAAATGTTTTTTAAAGTTTATTTATCTTTGAGATAGAGCCAACTTGAGCAGGGGAGTGGCAGAGAGAGAGGTAGAGAGAATCCCACAGATTCAGCACAGAGCCTGATGAGGGGCTTGAACTCCCAAAACCATGAGATCATGACCTGAGCCGAAATCAAGAGTCAGATGCTTAACCCATTGAGCCACCCAGGTGCCTCAAACCTTCTTTGGCCTTTTGAACAGAATCTGGCTTAGACTTGCCTGGTTCCAACCCTAAGATGGTGCCCTCAAAAGAACTAGCCCAGTAGCTTGCACACGCTGGACCTCCTGAGGTCCCGCCTCCAGACCAGCTGCTTCTTCAACTGCCCTTTGGAGCCCGTTAACACACGAAGAGAAACGTGATCATAGGAAATGAGAGCCCTTCTGCCTAAAATAGTTTCCCTAAAAACTTTCAATCAGTTCCTCTTTCAAAGCTAATTCTCTGGAATAAAGGTAATAACTCTTTGACCATCCCTAGCATGATTCACCCTACAGAGCTGTGTATTAATAACTCACCTAGAGGCTGTCTTTGAAAGAAATAGATGGCCTAATGAGTGGAAGGAGAGGAAGGAGACCTCTCCTCCTGCAAGTGAGCCTCTTCAGTGTGTGTAAATGCCTTCCACCCTGCGGTTCGAAAGAGCCAAAGGGCACTGTCTGGAGGGCCACCAACGAGGGAAAATTTGCACGAAAGTTACCTGAAGAAACACAGGAAAGGGAAGCCCACTTAAACAAGGAATCTGAAACCAAATTTGGACCCAGTTTGCCCGAGCATGGTTACTAATTATGTGATCTTTACAAATTAATTCCCCTCCTTTCAATTCTGCTTTCTTATCTATAAAATGAGTAAAAGCCTCAAATTCCTATGGCCATGGAATGTTTTAACATTAAACACCTAGCATAAAATTATTCCAGTTTCTTTCTAGTTGAAGCTAAACCTGTTAGGATTTTTTTAAATTCTGTAAGTATAATAATAAAGGAAGAAGGAATGACAGTACACTTTGTGAGATTTGTAAAGATACCTTTTTTCCCGCCACTGCTGAGAGGACAAAGTACGTTGTGTTATGGACAGAAAAGAAAAAGTACAGTAAATTTAAGGTGCCCACAAATTACCTGAATTTCACGTTTTCATTGGTCATATTAACCAAATAATTCCTAAGGATGTAGCTATAATGTAATAGGAAAAAAACCCTAGATCTGGACCCCTGAATTGGAAGGGTGGCTGATTCCTGATAAAATGAATCCCATTTGTTTCTTTGAGGTAGTCATGAATCTTCTACAAAGTTCACTTTTCTAATCCGTAAAAGATGAATGTCAGTACCCTGTCAGGGTTATATGATTACCAAATGACAAAGGTATGCTAAAATGAACTGAAAAGTAAAAATGATAAAATGTCAAGGGGCATAGTTTTCATAGCCTATTGATTAATGCCTTTCCTCAATAATTTTGGTTATAAAAGTAATTTTTATGTAAATCTTTATACCAGTCTACTGCAGAAATCTTAGGCAATACATCTCCTGAATTGTGTCTGGACACATGAACTGTGAGGTCCCTGTGTTGTTTGTTCTAGTGAGGCCACTCCCAAAAATCATTAAGAGAGCTGAGGCCCGATTATGTCACGTGGGGTTGGGACTTTTCCCCACATTCAAGGCAATTTGCAGACAGCAGCTGGGTGTCCTACAAGTCAACTCAATTCTGACATTATCTACCCAGAGAGAACACCAAATCAGATCCCACAGGTTAAAGTTTCAGTCCCACAAGACTGACCCCCCCCCCCCCCAGTACACTTCAGATGCGGGTCACAAGTCCGTATCGTCACCTATACTACTGACCAACTGGCTATAAAATCAGAAGTTCTCACAACCCCCTCCGTGGGTTCCATTAATTTCCTAGAGCAGCTCACAGAACTCAGAGAAACATCTTACATAGTAGCTTCCCAGTTTCTTGTGAAAGAATACAACTCAGGAAGAGTCAGCTGGAAGGGGTGTGTTGGGCAAGGTGTGGGGGAACGGTGTGGAGCTTCCCTCCTCTCTGAGCACTCCACTGTCCCCAAATCTCAACGTGTTCACCAACCCGAAGCTCTCAGAACCCTGACCTTTTATGGAGGCTTCGTTATGTAAGTATAATTGGTCAACTGACTGGCTGTTTGCCTCTCTGCTTTCCTGGGACTGAAAGTCCCAACCTTCTAATCACATGATTAGTTCTCCTAGCAACCAGCCCCCTCCTTAGGTGGGGTCCAAAATCACCTATTAACATATAAGTTTCCACCACTTAGGAAATTCCAGGAGTTTTAGGAGCTTCGTGCCAGAACCAAAGATGAAGACCACACGTATTTTGAATTATGAATCATAGTATCATAGTCACTCAAAATGCATCAGTGTGAGCTACACCCGACCCTTCATGTGTGGAAGGTGTGAGCATTCTCAGACGGGAAAACTTGGAAAGAAGAAAGAGGGGAGATAAGTGAGCTCCATGGGAACCTAACCCTTATTAGACCCAAGTCTATGGCTCAGGTGTACTGCTAGCTACCTTGAAACATGAACTTGATTTCACAATTGCATGGAGCAAATCCACTAAGGGAGTTCAAGGGCCTCTAATAATGTCGTTTCCTTGGCGCTCAGATTGCCACAAGGCACCGATTTTTTTTATTGCTTGCTAAGTATACCACCCTTACAACATAAAGACAACAAAAATAAAGAAAATGAAATCCTTCCTTCAAACTGCCTTCACACCCTAGAATTTCATTCAGTGTTTCCTTTTCACCTGCATTTAAACAAGTGAATGAGAGTTCTTTTTATCACATCAAGACCCAGTTGATGTGTAATGTGTCAGCTGCCTCGCTTGATTCAGAACAATCCGATTTTATCAAAAGACAAGAGAGCAGAACCTCTGGGAATTTTTTGTTGGCCTTGCATTTAATTCATGTGAACATTCATTGTGAATAAGATAATGTTAAAATATTCACAATTATTGTTAGCTCCTAGCATTTCTGGGATCCATTCTACCATGACAAAAGAGTTCAAAAGTTTGGAAGAAGAATATTCCTACAGTGGCTGTCAATTCATATTATTTCAGTGTTGATATCTCAGTCTTATTCTCCACTCCCCTTTCTCTATTTCTTTTCTGTTGTTCCAATTCATAACCTGTACACAGTGTGTTCTTCTTTCCTCTCCGCTTATTAAATTTAATATTTGGGAAATGATACAGCAATAAAGTGAGCAAGTGCTGTTAAAATACAAAATCTGAATAATTTTTATTTCCTTAAATTTACTGAAACTCTTTAGAGTTACAGACTATGAAAATCCTATATTCTCCAAGTGATTTCTTCAGAACATTTAGAAACAAAGAGAAACTGTAGGCTTCGTGAGTCTGAATAAAGAAGCATACGTGATTCTTTGATTTGTCCTCATGGCAGCAAAATGTAGCAGTCCCCCTAAATATTTGTACAGTTTCTATATTTTCTTATTGATCAACCCCAACCAAAGACCTGAATTATGGAAACATAGTTCTGGGATGGAAGTACAGGTATGCAGATATTTGTATCAATTCCATTCTTTTTTACTATTACTTTAGAGAGAGATCACATACAAGTTGGGGAGAAGGGCAGAGAGGGAGATAGAGAACCCCCGGTGGGCTCCATGCTTGGCTTGGAGCTCCCTACAGGGCTTGATCCCATGACCCTGGGCTCGTGGCCTGAGCCACAATCAAGAATCGGACACTGAAATGACCAAGTCACCTGGACGCCTCTCAATTCTATTTTTGATAACGTATGTAACCGTCACCAATTCAATACTCGTCTATTAAATGTCCTCTTCTCTGTGTGAAGTGATGTCTTCTCTATATGACTATGGGGCAGATAAAGATGTTGAAGGCTAGATGCTTGCCATGAAAATAGCTGACCAATAGAGTAGGAGATAAGGTTGTCCATAAAATCCTATGAAAGAAGGTAGAAGGTATTATATATTCTGGCAGATGCAAATGGAGTGCAGTGGTAATTCAGAAAGAAAAGAAGGTATTTGCTTCCAGGAATTATCCAGAACAACTTCCACGGGAGAAGCTGGCCATGTGAGTTGGGTGCTAATGGTGAAGCCGTGAAGGAGACGTGAGCATTCCAGGTGCAGGGACAATGTGAGCAGATTCATGGAAGCAGAATACAGAGTGGGCTCTAAGAAAGACAAGCAGTGTAGATTGGGTGGAAAACACGGTTTATGAGATAACGTTGGACAAACAGATCTGAAATGTAGACTACATTCATTAGGAGTAGACGGTGACACAAATGCACATAGAGTTTAACAACCCATTTCTTAGCCCCTGAAGCCACAAACCCATTATTTCTAGTCAACTAAAATTTTTCAAAGGGTTTCTTTCCCCTTTCATTGTTTTTTCCTTATTGCTCTAGTAGAATATGCATTTGTACCCAATTGTGAAATCAAATATGTTGGTGATACTGCTTATAACTGTTTTTTTAATACAAATAATTTCCTTTGCAGTGCAACAATTTCCTTGCTTCCTTGACAGATATATGTCTTTTCCAGAGCAAGTACAGTAGTTGCATTTAAAGAAGTTAACATTGGAGCGCCTGAATGGCTCAGTTGATTAAGCGTCCCACTCTTGGTTTTAGCTCAGGTCATGATCTCACAGTTCATGGGTTTGAGCCCCACGTCGGGCTCTGTGCTGACAGTGTGGAGCCTGCTTGGGATCCTCTCTCTCTCCCTCTCTCTGCCCCTCCTCCATCTGCTTTCTCTGTCTCTCAACAAAACAATTTTAAAAAAATTTTTTTTTTTCAACGTTTATTTATTTTTGGGACAGAGAGAGACAGAGCATGAACGGGGGAGGGGCAGAGAGAGAGGGAGACACAGAATCGGAAACAGGCTCCAGGCTCTGAGCCATCAGCCCAGAGCCTGACACGGGGCTCGAACTCACAGACCACGAGATCGTGACCTGGCTGAAGTCGGACGTTTAACCGACTGCGCCACCCAGGCGCCCCAACAATTTTTTTTTGAAAAATTAAGAAGTTACTGATGTTTTGAACTTGATGTGTATGATTTCACTCACCTGGCTCAGCTTCCTAAGATAATTACAAGGCTTTTCTCCCCCTAGAATACAGTGTACTTTTATGTTGTTGTTGTTGAATATTTATTTATTTTTAAGAGACAGAGAGACAGAGTGCGAGTAGGGAAGTGTCAGAGAGAGAGAGGGAGCCACAGAATCTGAAGCAGGCTCCAGGCTCTGTGCTATCAGCACAGAGCCTGATGTGGGGCTTGAACCCACCAGCCGTGAGATCGTGACCTGAGTCGAAGTCAGATGCCCAACCGACTGAGCCACCCAGGCTCCCCGTTTTTTTGTTTGTTTGTTTTGAAAAAGAACTGCTTAGTTAGTGGTATTTTGTCCCTGAGGTCTATCTGTGAAAGAAATTCTGAGATACACAACTGGAACCATACATCTTTTTCATCTTTCTTTGGTATGAATAGAAGCAGACTCACGTTCCAGAATTCATTCCTGAAGTATGGTATAAAATATGATAAAAGTCCACCCCTACACCCCCAGGTTTTATGGAAAATATTATCATAGATACAATATATTACAATCTGAACGTTTTGTAGGGCATCATAAGGAATGTTTTGTAGCCTATAAAAGTACCGAGACCTTACTGTGATTTCCTATCAAATATACCCAGACTGAGCCGAAAGTTATCCATTAACTTGCTTGCATGATGAAACAACAGTTCTTTCTGTGTAAAACAGTAACATTCAGCTGGACATTGTCTGAAGGTATATGCTAAAGACATTTTTAGGGGCACCTGGGTGGCCCATTCGGTTAAGCCTCTGACTTTGGCTCAGGTCATGATCTCATGGTTTGTGAGTTCGAGCCCCGTGTCGGGCTCCTATGCTGACAGCTAAGAGCCTAGAGCCCGCTTCAGAATCTGTGTCTCCCTCTCTCTCTGCCCCTGCCCCCACTTGTTCTCTGTCTCTGTCTCTGTCTCTCTCTCAAAATTAAACATTAAAAATATTTAAAGACATTTTTATAAGGCAGGTATACTTAATATAACAAAACAAGTTCTCATCAGCATATTTTCCTGACTTACCATCCTTATGTAAGGAGGCATTTCTTCACTTTACTCTGCATTTCTTCTGCATTTCTTCACTTTACTCATCTTCCATTCAATTTACTCCCTCTTAAACTCTAAATATCTTATTTATTTATTTAAAGACTTTCTTATTTTCCTTTTTCCTGAATACCAAATAGTTTGCCTTATTCTAATATCCATCTACATTCCTCATTTTAAATTAGGTTGCATCTTCGTGAAAAATGTATCACATTCCAAACTGCCAGGTCCTTTGATCACCTTGGTTTTTAAAAATCAAATCCTTTCTCTACAAAAAAGCTCAAAGCCTTAGGACTGGTTTGTTCTTTACCTTGTCATGAAAATAATGTCCTCTGCCTCCAAAAGCTTAAGTAACTATGCAAACTACATTCTAAATAAGATCTAATCAATAATGCAGTTACACCTTTTGATTCTTTCCTTATCAGACCACATTGAGAATTTTCAGAAATCTCTTTGCCTTAAAAAAAAAATTATAACAATACACAGTGATGTGAAAGACTTCTTTCCATAAGCTGATAACTGTCTTGCCTGGATAACCAAAGATATAGAAGTTTCATTGAGTTGGACTTGTTTCCTGTCAGTGTATGGTTTTAAAAGTTGTCAGTTTATAAAATTGATATATTAAACTGTCTTCCATTTTCTGACACAGTCAGCAAAAGTTATCTTTAGCCTAAGAAATGGGAAGTATCCCTGTGGTCTTAAGGGATGGGCTTTATCCAAAGTCACTTTATCTGAAGCAGAGAAAATAGTTTTAGCATGCTTGCAGCCTGATCATTTTCTTTTATTGTGTTTTTTCCTTCCTCCTTTACATACCAGAAGGTGAACAAGGAGGTGAAATTTTAACAATTTCATAGGTAAAATATAAGGAGAAGAAAGATACAAATTGAGTCTCCCTTGACCAAATAAATACCTCCGTATTAAAATGTTTTTACTTGAACATAGTTCACATAACTGTGTTAGATATCTCTTTTCCCTTTCCATTCTTTTCTGTTTTCTGCCAAGCACATATCCTCACCGATGTGGTTAAAGCCATAAATTTGATCCCAACGAAAGCCAGTGTTATCAGATAGAGTAAGAAGGGGGAATAACATTTTTTAGTCAACCTAGAGAAGAAATACAACCCACAAGTTCTGAATTATGTGCAAGTATGTGTACGTGTTCCCAAAAGCAAGGTCGGATTTGGCAAGAAATAACGATAGGACTGATGTCACTGGAGTGTCAGGGAAGAAAAAGAATTCCAGAAACCTTCCAGCCACACGAGTGCCCAAAATTGTTCCTAAATTTGCACTGGCATTGGGGAAGGAAGTGGAAGGGGAGAGCTGGCGTGGGTGTGGAATCCAGCGGCCAGGGGTGGTAGATCTAAAAAAGTACCGGTACATTTGCACACCTTCAGAAAGTAGGTTAGTTGTGCTACGCCCCTTAGTGGCTGTGTCTCGGGAAGATGCTACCAGAGCTCATGGACAGCAGAAGACACCATGCAGAAGCAGAATGGATTTTGACAGGGAGAAGTGGAGAGGTCTGCATACCTAGATTAAGCAAACAGAAGAAGGAACTTTGAGCCCAGGAGCGCGGAAACCCTATCTTGCTCACCTCCACAGAAACTTCCTAGGAAGAACACATCCAGGAAAATTACACACACTCGGGTAGAGACAGACTCTTTCAATGTGTTCTTATTTTCTTGCAGTCCTAATCCTCCTGTCTTATGTCTCTACCCTATTGAGTCTACCTTATGATACATCATTTACCCATGCAGTTTGTAATTATTCTTCCTGACTGAATCTTGTGTGTGTGTGTGTGTGTGTGTGTGTGTGTGTGTGTGTGTGTGTATTTTTTTTGCCTAGGTATGTGCCTCATTCACCTCATATTGTGGAAAGTCTCAAAGGATAGGGGCTCCTGGGTGGCTCAGTTCAGTTGAGTTGTCCAACTTCAGCGCAGGTCATGATCTCATGGTTTGTGAATTCAAGCCCCATGTCAGGCTTTGTGCTGATAGTGCAAAGCCTGCTTGGGATTCTCTCTCTGTCCTCCTCTGTCTGTTCCTCCCCCACTAGTGTGCATGCATGCGCGCGCTCTCTCTCTCTCTCTCTCAAATATAAATAAACATTAAAATTTTTCTTAAAAAAAGGAAAGTCCAAAGGAACAATTACTTATGCTTCTGCTAGCTTTCTGCAGGGGTTTGCTGAGTCTGGAACCAGTTTCTACACTAATTCCTCAAGTTGGGATTCCCGTATCGCTCAGTCGGTATAAATGTAGATGCCATAGTTATCCTTAGCACTCACTTTGGTTCCTTTAATGGGAAATTGTTTTTGGTGTTTTTGTTTTTGTTTGTTTTTGTTTTTTTGTTTTCCATTGAGAGCCCCTGACAGAGAAAGTCTCTCTTGATAGTACTGACTCAGTGGGCAGAGCGTTTCTCATTCTCTTCCATGGAGTGATTAGTTCTTTCAAAGCCCTGACTCTGTGAAGTGGCCCCAAATCTGTCTTGTTGCCTCATAGTGGTTGAAGGCTACACCTTCTATCCCCATTCACCCTTAAAACCTCATTCTCTTAAAGACTAGGATGTATAACTTAGTCTTATAAAGCCACTACAGCTTTAGCGCTGACACAGAACGCTCAGAACTGAGATTTCCTGTTTATTTCTGACATTTAACACTCCCCCACCACCGACACACGTGCATTGTATTTCATCCCATTAATCTCAGCTCGATGCAAATAATGACATTTTATGCACATTTTTATACAATTGTGTCAGTGAGCTTAGTCAATAAATTATCATGTTCAAATAAAGTGTTGAAAGAGTCGGAGACACAAAGTTATAGGAACTCGAAAAGTGATACTTTTCTCAGAGAGTTTTGTGGGGAGCATAGACGGCTTTTCTTCTAACACTGCAAGTGTGGTTTTTTAATTTTTTTTTTCAACGTTTATTTATTTTTGGGACAGAGAGAGACAGAGCATGAACGGGGGAGGGGCAGAGAGAGAGGGAGACACAGAATCGGAAACAGGCTCCAGGCTCCGAGCCATCAGCCCAGAGCCCGACGCGGGGCTCGAACTCACAGACCGCGAGATCGTGACGTGGCTGAAGTCGGACGCTTAACCGACTGCGCCACCCAGGCGCCCCAAGTGTGGTTTTTTAAATGTAAGGTTATTACTGGGAGATGAATTCTGTGTCAAGAATGTTTGGTTTTGCGTGGACAGTAGGACAGAAAACATCCCACTTGCGAGCCGTGCTGGAGTCGGTCTGTGTGTCTCTCCTGATCAGAGTTCCACTCTTGTTCTCCTGCTCCATGGATACTGGCTCGGACTGCATCCCTGTGTTTCCCTTCTGGCCTCTCGTGGGACTGAACCAGTGGGGGGAGGAGAGACATTCGCAGGGAAGAAGAGGGCGAGAGGAAGGTGAATTTGCCATTCGCTCCCTCCTAGCTGGCTTGCATGAGGTGGCTGTCCTGCCAAGGACCACGGTCATGCACGCCTCGCGTCAGGAGACCCTGCACTGATGCCAGCCTGTCACCGTGCCAGCCCTCCACGTACTCCGTCCCTGTTGGTCTCTCTGAATCCTACTCATTGCTTTGAAAATAGCTCTCCTCTATTGAAGCCACCTGACTAGAAGTGAGCGCGTCCTCTCTTTTCTGAGATGGTTATGACTTGTGTTCTCAAAGTAGCCTTGCGAAATAGACCTTCACATAGGTCTGGTATTGGGGTTCTAGGGTTGAGTTGCTCACATATTTGAGAGGGCACAGATGACTTTCTTGCTGAGGTCACGTTGCAATCTGAGTGTGTGGTGATGACATAGTTACCGAAATTGTTAAACCGCTGTGACAAGGGACTGAGCATAAAGGGTAAGATGTCTAGAGATCAAGTGATTGTGACACTGATCACCGTGGTGACAATTTTAAAAATTGTGGGCTCAGCTAGCTGCGTCAGAGGCCCTAGAAAGTATACACGGGCATCTGGGTGGCTCAGTTAGTCAAGCGTCCCACTCTTGGTTTCTGCCCAGGTCATGATCTTGCAGTTTCGGAATTTGAGCCCCACGCTGGACCCTGCACTGGCAGCACAGAGCCTGCTTGAGATTTTCCCTCTCCCTCTCTCTCTGTCCCTCCCCTGCTCCTGTTCTCCTTCTCAAAATCAATAAATAAACTTAAATAAAAAGAAAGTGTACACAGAGGAAAGGGATAATGGAAGACCATGAGCATTCAATTAAGAACAGAAATTTGATCACCCCAACGAAGAGTGACATCCTCAAAATCGCCGAATGGGAAGTTTGTTTTGTTTTAACTGCCTTTCCACCAAAGAATACCAACTTTTACAATCAGGCATGGGTGAAAGAATCTGTCTGGAAGACCAGGAGACCAGTGGAGAGGTACCAGCACACTCCTGGAGAAAAATCAACCAGAGGGGAAGCATTAGAGAGGTAAAAGGACAGCTTTTGTTTATTCACGCCACCCCTTGCATAGGACAGCACAGTTTGCTTCCAAGGGAGCCCTTGTCAGCCTTTCCCAGAGGGAAACCGAGAGCACATGAGTGAGTGCCTGGCTTCCCCCACTGTGCAAAATGCTGATGGAGATGCCCATTCTGCTCTTGACCCATCCAGAGGACTGAGTTGTGAGATTTTACATATTTTATCTTTGAAAATGTTTCTTCATGCAGATATTTACTTCCAAATACTGACATTCAATAAGTATATGAATTTAATTGACTATATTCATCAATTTGGAGGCATTTATAGAATTCCATTTGGTTTCTACTCTAGATGCCGTTTTACATGTCATCCCATCGCATATCAATTAGTTCCAAATGAAGGTTAGGTGAAAAGTCCTTAATTGCACATTTGAGCAGATTGTGAAGTATGGAAATTTCTTTTTACACTTGCATTGAGGTCAAAAATGCTGCTGGAACTTTGCTTTGAGCCTGGAAAACATATTCTATGCAAATCTGTGTGGCTATCTTCCTACTTGTTTTAACTTCTGACAGCACTAGAAATGTATCAAACACCTGACATTACTTGTGATTCAAACAGTGTTTCTTGTCAAAATGACTTTGCTGCAGTACAACTTTCACACATAAGCACTGTTTCGCCTTGCAATTTTAGGTGGAATTAATGAGGAAGCATGGTCAAGTATGCAGCGAAAGCTGATTCGCGAGTGTTCAGTAACACTAAATGATTGAGCGCAATTCTTGTTCAGAAAAATTGCGATCTTGACCCCAAGCTCAGAAATTCGCAGTGAAACTTGACCACTGCAAAGCCATCGAATTGCTGGTAAAGACTGCAGGGCAAGTCAGGATGGGCAACTTTCTGACAAAAATTCACAGAACACACAATGGGTGAGTGCAGGAGGGTGGCTGGGTTTCACTGGTGACACCGCTGTTCAGTAATCCGCGATAGGCTCGGATATTCCCTGCGAAGAATCTGCTGATAAATACTATAGTGTAGCAAATAACCACAGCCTGCAAATACCTTACGTGCTCAGAAGCTCTGTAAAGTTGTCCAACAAAGCCTTTCCCTAGTCCGCACAGACTTCATCGCCATCCTTCATTTTCGTTTCATCGTGACACATCCTGGCAGATTTCACTTGGGGTTGAACTAAATGAGCGTTGTGAGTTTTGTCTTTTTTTTTTTTTTTCAACTTTGAAAAATATTTGTCTGTAGTCCTTCCGTGCAGACCCTTCATGGATGTTAATTCTTCAGTTACTTCAAATTCATCCTTGACTCCTTTACTAAACATTCACAACTGAGCCGTATCCGTAACATCTGTGGGTTCGTGTGGAAGAACAAACCACTCAAAATTGTTGGCCTTGTTTCTTAATTGACAATAGATCTTGCTCCCAATGTGTCCACTTACTGAGCAACTGTTCCTGCAGAAAGGTTAGCGGTCGGAAACAAGTCTCTTCTGTTTGTTTGTCTGTTTGTTGTTTGTTTGGCAAAAGCTGGACATGTCCATTCAGCGGCCCCAATCAAACACGATTTAATTAACTCACTGCAGGCAAACAACTTTCCTTGCTTGTCTAAGAGATGAGCCGCTCAATGCCTTGCTTTCCAGAGTTCCAGAAAGGATCAGCTAAGGCCTCCGTAGCCATCACAACACAGGTCAGCTTTTCCCTCTGACCTTATTTTCAATTTTTATTTTTCAGGTAGAAATTCTGTTCTGCTTCGTATCTGTTATCACCTTGAGTGCTTGGGGGGATCTATAATGTCAGTACCACCTGACCCTTCAAATCGAGGATGCAGTTTGTGACTGTCCTGTGGTTGTCCCGTCTATGTTGGGTTGCCTCCGAAGCAGCCACAGAATTGGGAAGTGCAGAGGCTAAGTCTTAACTATTTTTTTTCTTTTTTTTTCCTTTTGTTTTTGTTTTTGTCCTTGCTGCTGTTGTTGGTGTTTTTGTTCTGCCCCTTTACATAAAGACCTCTGGTGGCAGCTAATGTTTTTGTTTCAAGTACGCATATGACCAAACTGACTTTGGCCCCCTGGCTTCCTCTGGGGTCCCGCTGATAAGAGCGAATTCCCAGGAGACAGAAGGCAGAGGAGAATGGATGAGACTGGGCACCAATTGCCCTGTTGCCTTTATTTCTCTCCCACAGGCCGCATTCCTACTCAGGAGCTCTCTCCAACAACTGCTTCCTTTGTTTTTTTTGTTGTTGTTGTTGTTGTTGTTTTATTTTTTTTATTTTTTTTATTTTTTTTTCAACGTTTATTTATTTTTGGGACAGAGAGAGACAGAGCATGAACGGGGGAGGGGCAGAGAGAGAGGGAGACACAGAATCGGAAACAGGCTCCAGGCTCTGAGCCATCAGCCCAGAGCCCGACGCGGGGCTCGAACTCCCGGACCGCGAGATCGTGACCTGGCTGAAGTGGGACGCTCAACCGACTGCGCCACCCAGGCGCCCCAACAACTGCTTCCTTTGAATTGTGATCACTTCCCTTGCTCTTGCCCCTTCAAGCCTAAGGGCGGGGGCTCCTGCTGTTGCTAGCCTCAGGCCATAATATCCTGCTAGGTGCTTACCCTACAGACTGTCCCCCCCTTACGCATAATTCCTTTACTGACCTCCCCTCAGTGGCCAAGCGTTTCAGTTGTTATTTGCCGTGTAAAATAATACCCAGATACAGTGGCTGGAACATCCCTTCATTGTTCGCGATTCCTGTCCATGTGCAATGTGCACAGTAATCCATGGCGATGGCTCGTCCCTTCTCCAGTGTTCGCTGAGGCAGTTGGATTGCAGCCAAAGGAGCCAAATGGCCTCCCTCGTATGTCTGGAGCCTCAGCAAGGTATGGTACCAACAGCTGGAACTCGGCTCCGATGGTTGAGCCGTTCTTTTCTCCTGGTACCGTCTGCACTCACTCGTGTGTGCGAAACCTCAGTTCTCCTCTCTGTGCCCTCTTTGTGTGGTGTTACGTCCTGCAGGATGTCTCTCTCCAGCGGGATATGTGACCCGTTTCCGTGATGGCTGAATGTTTCCCTCTGGGCCAAAGCGGAAGCGAAAAGCCACCTAGGGACTAGCTTGGCAGGTCTGGGTGCACGACTTCCAGCACATGCTGTGTGCCAGTGTCAGTCTCAGTCCGCCCTGATTCAAAGGAATAGAGAAATGGAGGGCATCTCTCAATGGTTGGGAGGTGGAGGTGGGGGAAACAATGACTTTGGACAGAAGAGGGGACAACGGGAGATCTGATCCACTGGGGTCCATATTTTTTTAACTCTACGATACCAAATTTGAGTGTGCCTTCCCAGCAGGACGCTGATTTACATGCCTGCTGTTCCCCCATCTACACGTACTTATCCTCTTTTCAGCCTCATCCTGCTCACTTTCTCTCCCCAAACCTATCTTCTAACCACGGCGGATGAAGAAGAGTTCGTGAGCACATCATATATATCTTATACGTGTTGTCCCTCCAACCTGAAAGGCTACTTCTCTCCCTATCTGGAAAAAGTCATCCTCACAGCACTTTTCCTGGCTGGATCTGCAGGTGGAGCCCTGTCTTCATCCTTGCTCTGCGGTAACAGGGTAGCACCCAGGCCTGGTGCCGTCCTTGGACAGAATTCTGATTTCCGTCATCACTCTGTGGGAAGAAGGCAGCGCTCCTTCCCAGCCGAGTCTGTGTGTGGCAGCCTATATTCTGTCCCTGTCTGCGGTGACCAGGTGGCACATTTCCTGGGCGAAGTCTGTGCATAAATCCCTACCTCCCATTGCTATTGTGCAGGACAGGCTACAACAACACAAGATTATACAACAACCAGTCTCATGACATAACAGTTGAAATGTCCAGCATAAATCTCAAAAAGTAGACAAATCTCGACTCAAATGAGAAAAGACCATCAACAGACACTAACACCAAGATCACCAAGATGTTGAAAGTGTCCGATGAAGATTTTAAAGTAGTCATCATTAGGGGCGCCTGGGTGGCGCAGTCGGTTAAGCTTCTGACTTCAGCCAGGTCACGATCTCGCGGTCCGTGAGTTCGAGCCCTGCGTCGGAGCCTGGAGCCTGTTTCCGATTCTGTGTCTCCCTCTCTCTCTGCCCCTCCCCCGTTCATGCTCTGTCTCTCTCTGTCCCAAAAATAAATAAACGTTGAAAAAAAAAAATTTAAAGTAGTCATCATTAAAAGTGGTCTGATGGGCAATATAACATTCTTGAAACAATAAGCAAAAAGAAATTTCTGCAAGGAAATAGAAGATAGAAGACAGAACCAAAATATGATAATATTTGTGTTTTTTTTATTTTTTTAATTTTTTTTAACGTTTATTTATTTTTGAGACAGAGAGAGACAGAGCATGGACGGGGGAGGGGCAGAGAGAGAGGGAGACACAGAATCGGAAGCAGGCTCCAGGCTCTGAGCCATCAGCCCAGAGCCCAATGCGGGGCTCGAACTCGCAGACCGCGAGATCGTGACCTGAGCCGAAGTCGGACGCTTAACCGACTGAGCCACCCAGGCGCCCCGATAATATTTGTTTTTTAAAAAAATCACAGGATGGAGGGGTGCCTGGGTGGTTCAGCTGGTTAAATGTTGACTTTTGATTTCAACCCAGGTCATGATCTCATGGGTTTGTGAGATGGATCCCCTTGTTGGGCTCTGTGCTGTCAGCATGGATCCTGCTTAGGAATCAATCTCTCTCTCTCTCTCTCTCTCTCTCTCTCTCTCTCTCCTTCCTTCTCTGTCTCTATCTCTCTCAAAATAAATACATAAACATTAAAAAAATAAAAGTAAAACTGGGAGGGCCTGGTTGGCTCCATCGGTTGAGTGTCCAACTCATGATTTCAGCTCAAGTCATGATCCCAGGGTCATGGGATCAAGCCCCATGTAGAGTTCCACACTGAGGGTGGAGCCTGCTTGAGATTCCCTTTCTCCCTCCCTCTGCCCCTTGCCCCTTCCCACTGCACTCTCTCTCTCCAGAATACAATTTTACAAAAGGGCAACGCAATATACTTTTTGTACTCTAAGTGATTTGTGGAAATTGCCTAACTTGAATGTGTTTATATTCCTATTTGGGCCACCTCTATTATTAACAATTTTTATTGTATCGCTTTTCTTCTGTCATTTTCCACAATGCAGAACATCAAATGAGCTCTATGTAACAGTATAATGATATAACTTCCATTCTTTTGTGAAATAGAATAGAGAATGAATTTGTGTGCCTTTGGACTCAGGCTGAAAGAACACACTTCATCTTACCGCCTATTTTAGTAAAACAAACTTTTGTTTTACTTGTCCATCTCTTATATTTCTCAGCTATTACATCAAGTAGAATGGGTAAATTTTTACCAGATTTGAAAGGTACATTTGAAATGGTCTCTTTAATTATTGGAAACTTCAAATACGTGAAATTCTTATGGAGAGTCACTATCAACAGAGTCAGCTATAATGTAATAATAAGTAATAATAGATCTGTAATGGGGCGCCTGAGTGGCTCAGTCAGTTGAGCATCCAACTTCAGCCCAGGTCATGATCTCAGGGTTTACGCGTTCACAAGCTGTGCTGACAGCCCAGAGCCTGGAGCCTGCAGCCTGCTTTGGATTCTGTGTGTGTCTCTCTGCCCTCCTCTGCTCATGCTCTGTCTCTCAAAACTAAATAAAAAATATTAAAAAAATGATAGACCTGTCATAATAAGAAGAAGAAGAAGAACAACAACAACAAATAAAAATCTGTGTAGTTGCCAATTTAGAGAAACAGAGAAACAAGAGAACTTGGTTACAAGACTCTGGACAGGAAAAAAAAAGGTTTTAGATATGAACCCAAATCAATGTGAAAACTGCACATCATTCCAAGACCTATTTCAACCACTGTTGCCTCATTAAAACCTTTGCAGATCTTCTAAGCCAGAAGTTTTATGTGTCTCCTTTGAGCCCCTGTAACACTTTATAGTATTTTTTTTTTGGCCTAAATCATGTCTTATTAAAGTATCTTGCTCCGTGATTAAACAGTGACTTACTTGAAGGTGATAACTATGTCGTATTTATTTTTGTATCACCAACAATGTCTATAATGGCATGTAGAGCAAGGTAAATGTTCAGTGACTGCCTTCTGGTTTCTACCAATGCCTCCATCATTAGTGTTTTTGTTCCTTATTGTTTTGTTAAGTATAATATACAGAGAAAAAAGGGTAAAAAATAATATGAATGCAGTTCTGTGAATATTTGTAAAATGCATACATTCATGCAACCAGCACCCAGAAAAAGATACAAAATGTTACCAGCCTCCCTTATACACTGTGCCCACCCTGAAGGTAATCATATCTTGACTTCTTTTTTTTTTCCTCCATTGAGAGACAGAGAGAGAGAGAGAGAGAGAGAGAGAGAGAGAGAGTGCATGAGTAGAGAGAGACAGAGGGAGAAAGAGAGAATCCCAAGCAGGTTCCACACTCAGCATAGAGCCCAGCGTGGGGTTCAATCCTATGACTCTGGGATCATGACCTGAGCCAAAATCAAGAGCGGGATGTTCAACCCACTGAGCCCACTGAGGCATCCCCATATCTTGACTTTTAATGTTATAGACTAATTTTTCCGACTTTTGAACTTTATATCAATGGAGTAACATCAAGCTTGCTCTTTACTGTGATTTTTTTCACTAACATCGCATTTCTAAGATTCATTCATATAGTCTATAGTTCAGTCATTCACAGTACTGTAGAGCTGTGCTAGTCAGAGGGTGGTCCTTGGACCAATAGCATCAGCATTACCTGGGATTATGTCAGAAGTACACATTCTCAGGTCTCACCCCAGACCTCAGTCCTGCTGAGTCACAATCTCTTGCGAGGAGGCCCAGGCGTCTGTGTTTTGAAACTTTCAAAGGCATTTGACTGCCCCTTGCTGTCTTTCGGTCACCTTTATAAATTAAGATCCAGACACAGAGTACCATAACTTATTATATACTTACCCATCTGTCTCCCCCACTAGACTGTGAATTCCTCCAAGGTAGATTTGTATTTTTTTTTTTTTCATGCTTAACACTGAAAACAGAACAGGGACTTACATAAAATACGTAGTATGGGGCGCCTGGGTGGCTCAGTCGGTTGAGCGTCCGACTTCAGCTCAGGTCCCGATCTCACGGTCCGTGAGTTCGAGCCCCGTGTCAGGCTCTGGGCTGATGGCTCAGAGCCAGGAGCCTGCTTCCGATTCTGTGTTTCCCTCTCTCTCTGCCCCTCCCCCATTCATGCTCTGTCTCTCTCTGTCTCAAAAATAAATAAACATTAAAAATTAAAAAAAAATACGTAGTCAACAATAGATTGTAGAGTTAAAAAATATTGAAATGAAGAGAAAAAGATCTATAAAAATCACAAATCCCAATGAACTAAAATAATCATAATTTTTTATGGACACTGTAAAATGACAAAATATTTTTCAAATTCTCAGAAAACTTTTTTGAACACTTACTATGCAGAGGACAGTACTGAGCGTTTTGAGAAATATAAATTTGAATGAGTACTGATGACTACTTTCGAAGAGTTCTGTTACAACAAGATGCATGATGTCAAGATTGGCCATATTCTACCTAATACACCCTCCAAGTTTTTTGATTTTGGGCCACTGACTCTTTTCTGCCTCTTAAAATGACAAAAAGGAAAAAAAAGAGAGGTGGGCAGGAGAAAAGGAGGGCGGGGGGAAGGAGAAGAGAAAAGAAAGAGGAAGGACATCACGGAGAAAGGGGAGAAGGAAGAGGGCAGAGAAGGAAAAAATACAGATTTCCTGGGAACTGTTGCCTGGCATTTCAGTAGAGCCAGGTTAGTGTGCCTTGTCTCAAGTAATGTACGCACGGGAAGGAGCCACCTGCCTCTTGAAACTTCTCTTTCAAATTCTGGTGCCAAGACGTTTTGTGAGAAGTGTATTATTTTGTTTCAGGTCTTCTCCAGTGTTCCTAGGAGTGGTGACATATAACTGTGTAAAGGCATTATTGCAATGTCAACTATTCTCTGGAAAATTGAGCCAAGAGAACAAGGAATTAGTGAGCATTTAGGAGCAATTGATTAAGGGTCAGCCTACCAAAGAGGAAGCCTCTATAAATAATTAGTTTGTCTGTTTATGTTATCACTTAGCTCAGACTGTCATTATCCATCCTACAATCAAGTTGAAATCAGAGACTCATTTACATGGATATCAATGAAAATTGTCTACTGCTAATTTGATGTTCTCAACCAGACACATCCAGATTAGTATGGAAGAAGGAAAGCCTGATCAATACTTACAGGTGAACAGTTTCTAAAATGTTTAAGGCATTTAAAAAAATGGAAATTGATTTTAAAACATTTCCTTCTTGTAAAATAATTAAATGCCTACAAGACATCTAGGTTTATTTTTCATGTATCAGATCACATATATTTAATAATTGTTGAAGCTGTTAGATGCAGTTTGCTGATAGAGATACAGATGATGGATGCTATGGGAGGGGGGGAATCATACAAAATAGCCATGGGCATTAGAGAAGCAGGTTTCCAAGTATTTATAAAATCAAAAAAAAAATCGTTAGAACTATTGCATGTGTCTTTGGAAACGTATCATACAATATATACATTAGATGCTATTTAAGTGCTATTTTGCATGCTGTAGCAATCTGAGTCCAAAAAAAACCCCTACACTGTTTCCAAAGTAACAGCGAATATACTAGTTTAGAACGGGATATAAATGTTCTGTGGTATTTGGAGCATTACTTATTTATACCATCAATACACATTTAATACTAATAGTTGAAAAATATCTTCAATGGTATATATTTTTTAAAATAAGTGGAGAGCATAGAAAGTACATTTTCCACTTTCTTGTTATCAAAGACACTCCCAATGGGGTTTTAACAAATTTGAGCCTGACTTCAATCCCCTAATCAAAAATGTCAAACTCCATTCTCTGTGGTGTTTCTTCTACTTTAGTAAGAACCTTACGGACATTCATTGTGTTGGCACTCCATCATCAACACCCTTCCTCCCCCTGTCCACCACATCTCATCTCCATATTCCTCCCATTTTTTTCCAAGGTAAACTATTTGTGTTCTCAAACCCACCGCTTCTCTCTTGTCCCCATCTTCACTGACCTACTATCACCTTGATGTTAGGCAACATCTCTCTATCTTACTCCCCAACTGCTTACTAGGCTTTAGCTAATCCAGCCCTCTTTCAAACCCTTGAGTGCACCAGGGGAGTCTGTGAAAGAACCTAGAAAGAGGGCGAGCTTTTATAGAGATCTAATTGAGGGGCACCTGGATGGCTCGGTTGAGCGTCCAACTCTTGATTTTGGCCCAGGTCGTGATCTCAGAGTCGTGAGACTGAGCCCCACATTGGCCTCTGCACTGAGCATGGAGCCTGCTTGAGATTCCCTTTGTTCCTCTGCCCCTTCTTGAACCCTGCTCACCTGCTCTCTATGTCTCTCTCTCCTTCTAAAATAATGTTTTTTAATATATTGATATCTAATTGCTTCCTTCTTATAATTTCACATTCCTCTTGAGTAACGATTACTCAGAAAGGACTTCTTCTGGTAACTTAGGATGTCTAAGTTAATATCATGCTGTTATTTTCTGACACTCAGTTTATTGTCTGATTAGCATTTATCAATCAGAATTTATACTTTTCACCTGTCCCTCTACCTGACAAGACTATAAGCATTTTGAGGGGAGTACTCATGTCAACTTATCGAATATACCCTGGTACACAGAAGGTCCTCAAGAAATACTTCATGAGTACAGAAATGGGAATTTATACATGCCCACAAAGGGAATATAAAATTGAAATTCAGTGAGTAACAGTAGGCCTATGTATTATGCAGGATTGTATGGGTTGCAGAAGATGAAATGTGAAATCAAATTAACTTAATGAAAAAGAAAAAAAAGTCATTGATTAATGTACCTGAAAGTCCAGGGACATAGCTGACTATGGCTACACCAAATCCAGAAGATCATACGGTATCATTATGGCTTCGGTTCACATTCCACTTATCTTTGACCAGCTTTCTTCTGCAATCAACTCTGTTCACATGGTTAGCATGGACTGGAAACACTCCCTACACTGGAAACACTTAATCCCCCAGCCTTAACCATATCCTTAAAAAAGATCTGTCTCTTTAAAAAGCCACTTATTTGTTTACTTTATCACAAAAAAAATTTATTCAATGGTACTTACCATGAGCAGACATTCTTTAAAATGCATTACAAATCTGAACTCATTTATTCCTTATGATTATTGTTGCCATTTTATAGATGAGGGCAATTCATTTCTGGAGCTTCTATTCCAGTGGAGGGGGTTAGCCCATAAATTATAGACACAAGAATATGTTACATCCTGTGAAAGGTGGTGAATGCTATTGAAAAAGGAAATGTACAATCAGGAGGATTGAAAATGCTAGAGGAGCAATGGGTATAATCCAGTAGCTGTTTGAGTAGGTTAGTGAGAATAATGTTTTCTCATTTTCAACTGGAAGAGTCCCAACTTCCTGATCTCCTCATGTCTACTCAGATTCCAAGAGTGAGTCTAGAGTCAAAGGCTAGTACCTAGAAACCAACCAACCAACCAAATAAACAAAAATGACCAGGTGTCATAAAAAATGTGGAAGTCCATGATACAGTGAGTAGAGTAACAGGTGTTAAGTGATCACAATCAGAACAAGACTGCCAAAATCAGTTTTGTAGGTTACACAGAACCTGAAATTCTACCATGACTAATTGAAATGATAAAAAGCAATAAATCACCTCCCATGCCTGACTTCCTTCTATATCATAGATGCACACTTCAGTAGATTCCTCTGATCGATACCAAATCATGTATGTGAATATTGTTGCATTGAGTAACATGTAAAATTAATCCACTTTAAATTGTTAATGGCATACAGTGCTATTTCTTCCTTCGCTGGCAGTCTTGCTGTGACATTTTCTCCTTTTCAGTACCCACCCCCCCAAAAAAGGAGATTTTTTTAATAGTTCTTACTACAAGCTTGCTGTGTAGATGAGTAATCATATTTCCCCAAATATCGTTACCAAAAAATTAAGCAGATTTTGAGTGTTCAGAGATAAGAAAAGTTCTCAGAGATGGGGCAAAATGGTGAACAAGGAGAATTCAGGAGAGTAAATATAAGGATCTTTTTGCTCTCAAATTCATTTATGTTTTGGGGGGACCATGAAAACATTAACCAGTTCTGTATACCTCTGTTTTAATTCTTTATCTAATACTAATTAGTTGCAGCAGTCGCATGTTTCACCACCTGTGATATTATTGAAAAGCCTTTATATTAAAAGTAGATCAAACTGTGATGTCATCCTGTGATGTTAGCTGCTAGTTAACATATGAGATACTCTGCAAAGTGCTTATTTTAAAATGTAGGTGTAAGCAAACCACCAACAAAAAAATGTTACTGGCTTCAGTGATTGGCTCGTTTTCTTTTCTTAGCTAAAAAATAATTGGCCACAAAATGCTACTTTAATTGAACAATGAGATCAATGCAGAGGACTTTGGGATAAAAGAAAGAAATAAACCTAAAAGTCATTGAGTTACAAATTTGATGGGGAAAAAAATGAGTTCTATCAGATACTGACCCTGGTGAGTAGGGACTTTGCTCTACTTCATTGTGTGAACCTTACACAAAGTTAGGATGCACATATGGTATGTGTATGAGTCAGAAACCATGTAGGTTTGAGAGGAGTAGCACTTGCTCAGTCAATTGACCATAGTGGCGTTCAAAGAAAATAGATGCTGGTCTTCAGATGACTCTTAAATCATTGGTGATATTGGTCTTATTGTTGTTTAAATTCTGTGCTCTCTAAAAAAAAATGTTAGGATTTTTCGTGGTGTGCCATAAATCATGATTTAAGAATTTGAGAGAATCTGGGGGCGCCTGGGTGGCTCAGTCAGTTGAGCGTCCAACTTGTGCTCACCTCATGGTCTCATAGTTCGTGAGTTCGAGCCCCGTGTTGGGCTGTTTTGACAGCTTGGAGCCTGGAACCTGCTTCAGATTCTGTGTCTCCCTCTCTGCCCCCTGCCCTCTCTCTCTCTCTCTCTGTTCTCAAAAATAAACAAAACAAACATTAAAAATTAAAAATAATTTGAGATAATTTTATGCCCTCATTTTTAAGTATATTTGAGATATTTCTACAGTTAGTTTTCTCTGTTCTTCAGTGTTGAAGTTCATGTCCCAACTTCAATTTCAGCCCATTGAAATGAATTGTTTACCAGGGACAATAATAAGTCTCTGGACCTTTGATTCTGTGATTCTGTGGTGTTTCCCTAGCTCACTGAGATATAGGATTTCCAGAATAAGAGCATAGAAGCTAATTATGTTTCATGAAATCATCATTACAATTAAACTTATATTGTTCCAGACACTTAGAAATTATCCCCCTCCCACAGCCCTGTTCTTCTGAAATTATTCTCCATACATTAACCAGTATGATACTATTTTTTTTTTTTTTTTAGCTCTAATGGATACTCATTTTTCTTATTTGTGCTCTTTGGTAGTCAATATGGTTAAATATTTCCTCTTTTGTTATTTTATTTTAACTTAGTTTCTAAGACCCAATGCATTTTGTTTATTCTATCTCATTGCCTGTTTCTTCATGCTCTCCTTCTAAAATATCTCTATTGTCCCGTGACTCGTAAATGTTAGTTTTGCCAGGTGATCTGTCCTGGGGCTTTCCTAGCTACTGTCTCTGGGTAGTCTCCTTTACTTCAATGGTTACAACTATATTTCTCATTCAAAACTTTTGAGCTGTAGACAATAATATTTGATTCATTTTTGGACAAACTGATCATCCCCACTGCCAGTAAATCACTCATTGAGTCTGATCAATTCCACCTCTAACTACGCCTTTATCTGTTGCTTCTCTCCTTCCACATTGCATCCACCTGACCTCATCTTTCTTCGCCATCGGACTGAAAGTTGCAACATGTTCCCGTCATGCCATCCACTATTCTTCACTGCTGTTCAAGTCCTAACATTTCCCAAGTCTTCTATCAGCTGCCATTGCTTTCACGAAGTCTTTTCAGTCCCTGAAACGAAACTAGTCCCTGTCATCTCTGGGGCCCTAAAATAACATTTGTGAATTTGGTGTGAACTAAGTGGATCCCATGTTTATGATGTTCATTTTTATTTTTCCAACTAGAGTGTGTGTTTCTGGAGGGCAGAAATGTATATCTTCTTTGTATCTTTCAGAGTGCCCAGTACGATATGTTATCTATAACATGCAAGAAATAAATGATGTGGTATAGATATGGCTTAAATTACCTTAACAATCCATGTTTTCAGCAAAAGTATTTATTTTATTTCTACCCATCCCCATGAATTCTAATCACAAATAAAATTTAAGCTAAAACTGGTAGAGCATAGGCAGTGAATGTCCCACACTATTTGTCATTTTGAAATATAGCAAGTTTCATGTATTATTTTTAGGAATTTTGTCTTGATTGTGTATAGGCAGAAATCTTTGAATATTTTTTATTCACGTCATTAATTGGTTAACATGTAATATCTATATTATTTATATCACATTTTCTTTTTTTTTAATTTTTTAATGTTTATTTAGTTTTTTTTAGAGAGATTGACAGACTGTGAGCAGGGGAAGGGCAAAGAGAGAGGGAGACGCAGAATCCAAAGCAGGCTCCAGGCTCCGAGCTGTCAGCACAGAGCTGACACAGAGCTTGAAATCACGAACCGCGAGATCATGACCTGAGCCAAAGTCGGAGGCTTAACTGACTTAGCCACCTAGGTCCCCCTATTTATATCACGTTTTCCATTAATTTTAAAGATATTTTTTT
>NW_024412434.1:25915473-25919930 GCF_014898765.1 Herpailurus yagouaroundi
GGTTTTGATGGTTTCCTGTCTCACATTCAGGTCCTTTATCCATTTTGAGTTTATTGTTGTGTATGGTGTGAGAAAGTGGTCTAGTTTCATCCTTCTGCATGTTGCTGTCCAGTTCTCCCAGCACCATTTGTTAAAGAGACTTTTTTCCATTGGATGTTCTTTCCTGCTTTGTCAAAGATGAGTTGGCCATACGTTTGTGGGTCTAGTTCTGGGGTTTCTATTCTATTCCATTGGTCTATGTGTCTGTTTTTGTGCCAATACCATGCTGTCTTGATGATGACAGCTTTGTAGTAGAGGCTAAAGTCTGGGATTGTGATGCCTCCTGCTTTCGTCTTCTTCTTCAAAATTACTTTGGCTATTCGGGGCCTTTTGTGGTTCCATATGAATTTTAGGATTGCTTGTTCTAGTTTTGAGAAGAATGCTGGTGCAATTTTGATATTTATTTTGTACTGCTTATTTCTCCTTTGAATAAAAGTACACACCTTATAATGGGATAGTGGTTACAATAATCTTGAAATTTGGTGGCCCATTACTTAAACATAAACTTGATTTCCTTACCTGTCACCAAGCAATGATTGATAATGATTCCTGCTTAGTTCAGGTTAAGGTATGTCTCAAGATTTGAGATTATCAAAATATCTTACATCATGATATCCACTATCATAACAAGAATTATGTATACATCTATATATTATATCACATATCTGAGAAATGTCAAGATTTCTTCCCTTTTCAGAAATTCATTTATTGCTAGACTTAAATAGAATAACAGTAGAATTCTAGTAGAAGTGGAATAACAATAATGATATTGAAGAGACATTGACAGCCTCCAGCTCATTATTATAGAAATGCCTGAGACATAGCAAGAGGGCTAAAGATCCAAAAAATCAAGCTTGTGTTTGATTAGAGGGAACTGGTGACCAGCTTTACTAGAGGAAAATAAAAGTCAGACTCATTCAACTCTTGTGCCTCAATTCAGAAATTATTCAGTTTTAAAAATACCCAAATTGATTTCCTGTGTGACTCTTTGAAATTGAACGCACCCAGACTCCAAATGACTTCAGAAACCCTAAAAATTGTACACAGAAGAGAAAATTGAGAGTGTACTTTATTGATTGAATTGATCATCAGAAAAATGCAGACATAGGAGAGGTTTGGTCCCAAACAGCAAAGAGGAAGAAAGCCACAGAACAGGTTGACTCCTCAAGTAATAGTCTTGATGGAAGGGAAGCACCATTCTCTCTGCTGCAGAGCCATGGACAAATATTGAAGTTCCTCTGAAGGGCCCTCATGGAGGTCAACTCTAATATATTTTGTGTATATAAGAACCAATTTTCATGTGTAGTCTTCCTTCTCCTTTGAGTTTTGCTGATTTGTTCATCTCTGCCCAATAAAGAGAAGATGACTCAAAACTCAGGAAAAAGAGGAAGCACCATTCCAGGTCACTAGTGATTCTATAAAAAAAAATATGGTTATTTCTCATCTCTGGCAGTCCTTTATGTCTTGGAAATACAGCATATTTCTCTAAATGTTGGAATTGTAAACCTACGTATTATTTTCTCAGGTTTAGGACCATTGGGAAAATTACATAATTCAGAAAGTGACACCCAGAGATTACAGATTTTTTATTTTATATGGTTCTTTTCCTATCGCTTAAAATATAGTTTTTGATGCCCAGGCCAGTGGTAAAGTGGCACTGAATGAATTGACCTGAACTTGTAATACTTGTTTCTTTTGCCATATTTCTTCTGATACTCTCTGTAATCAACTGTCCTCTATTAAATAAAACAAAACTGGGGGTGCCTGGGTGACGCAGTCGGTTAAGTATCTGACTTCAGCTCAGGTCATGATCTCACGGTTTGTGAGTTCGAGCCCCACATCAGGCTCTGTGTTGGCAGCTCAGAGCCTGGAGCCTTCTTCAGATTCTGTCTGTCTCTTTCTGCCTCTCTCCAGCTCATGCTTTGTTTCTCTCTCTCTCTAAAAAAATAAATAAACATTTAAAAAAAATTTTTTTTGGAGCACCTGGGTGGCTCGGTTGGTTGAGCGTCTGACTTCGGCTCAGGTCATGATCTTGCGGTTTGTGAGTTCAAGCCCCGCATCGGGCTCTGTGCTGACAGCTTGGAGCCTGGAGCCCGCTTCGGATTCTGTGTCTCCCCCTGTCTCTGCCCTTCCCCTACTCATGCTCTGCCTTTCTCTGTCTCAAAAATAAATAAAAACATTAAAAAGAATTTTTAAATAAAAAAAATTAATTAAAAAAATAAAACAAAACCGGAAATGTATGTCTTCAAAGCAGATGGAGACAAAAAGGAAAAATTAACTGAGACCATAGAATAGCAATAAATGGGTGAAGATGAATGTGTATAAGGGAGTAAAGGGAAGGCAAGAAAATGTTAAATGGAGTTTTTTCTACTTAAGTTCCTAAAAGTTAATTTGGTTTTTACTCTGCTCTGTATTTCTATACCTAACACATGACATGAAAAAGCTATACTCCTAATCATAGGTGGGAAAAGAAATACAATTTGACATCCCATAGATGAGTTTGTTGTCACCAATTTTACGGCATTATTTTAGTGAATAAAAGAATTCAGAGTTTGGAAAGAAATCCTCTAAATAGTGCTTACCTAAAGAACAGTTTCTGTATTTTAGAAATTTATTCACACTTAGAAGTTATTATATGTCACCAGTCTAATAAAATATGATAGCCCAGAAATTTTTCACCTTCTGGATTTAAAACACCTACTAGCTTAATACAGCCTTTATGGTTAATTCTACTCTTAGTCCTTATTATAGAGGTTCTTGCTTTTATGTGAGAAATGTCAGATATTAATAGTCAATATTAATTAAGAACTCATCATGGGTCATTTATTGTCCTAAATGATAGACCTCTCTCACACACACACAAATATATGTGTGTATGGTATGTGTATATGGATACACAAAGGTTATCCTTTGGACATATATGTTAGTATATGTATACATAGTGATATATAGATACATATATATATATATAAATTACGTGTACATACATATATATATATACAGTGACACATACATCTATATATATATAATATTTCACATATATGTGTATGTATTGTAATAGATATATATCACATATATATGTATTTATATATAGATACACATAGTGATAGATGTGTATTATGTGTACATATATAGTGACATATACATCTATATCTATATATTATATCGCATATATGTGTATGTATTTTAATAGATATATATCTCATATATATGTATTTATACATACATATAAATCACATGTATGATAATATATGTGATGTACTGAACCTAGGCAAACCAGCTTCAGAGACCACATTATGTATCTAACATCTCTTGTATCTTTTAACATTCCTAATGCCTGGACATAGTAGATTTCCAAGAATATTTGTGAAGGGGCTGGAGGAAAAGATGGTCAAAGGCAAAAATAGTGCAGGGGATTTTAGAAATGGGAATTTGAATCCTATCACTATGACTGTGAATCTTAAGTCACTATGAAAGATTTTACAACCAAATATAAATCATTAACTTCTGTTGCCTTTTAACAGCACAAAGAATTTCAATTAACAATCTGCCTATTACTGATATAGTCATTCAAAAAGAGGGTTTATTCAGCGATGCATATAGAAAGAGCCAAATTAAAAGTGCCTTTGGAAGATCTTAGCAACAAGAATAACAAGAATTATAACGTATGTAGAGGTACTGAAGAACATTTAAAAGTGTTTTTTTTTAAATCATAGAATACAGTTTGACTTATTTTTCTTTACAAGTTGATGCCTTACTAGAATCTATTAGTCTGGTGAAGAAATAACTCCGGAACCCTTATAGAAATACTTAAGAATCAGTTTAGACAAAATTTCTGTGATGGAAAGATATATGCACAGACTGCCAGCCTGAAATTTTGTCTTGTATAAATTTTTTTTTAGTATTCAATTATATTTATTCATCATCACTTCAGAATTTCTCAGTCACTAGGTTCATCCCCCTAACGTATTCTATATGCATACCCTTGGTTTTGCTCTTATCCATAACTAAAATACCTTTCTCTGCCCATTTATTCCATGTTGATTCCATCAACCAGTCTGTGTCTGCTCACCAATTTTATGTATTTCCTATCTCATGCATTTGTTTTGTCTTTTGCTACAGAATTCAGAAAATACAGAGCAAAAAAACTAATACATAGATACTAATAAGTATACTAGTAAATATCTACATACTAGTATTTGTAGATATTAACTTAGTTAATGTGCATATACATTTTGGTTAGAGAACATGGAATTGATTGTCTTCTTTTTCTTTCCTTTCTTTTCTTCTTTTTCTTTCTTTCTTTCTTTCTTTCTTTCTTTCTTTCTTTCTTTCTTTCTTTCTTCCTTCCTTCCTTCCTTCCTTCCTTCCTTCCTTTCCTTTCCTTTCCTTTCCTTTCCTTTCCTTTCCTTTCCTTT